>NW_026893598.1:0-600000 GCF_032452875.1 Bos javanicus | reverse complement strand
GACTGATCATGCACTGATCACGTGGCTATCATGCACTGATCACGTGGCTGATCATGCAATGATCACGTAGCTACCATATACTGGTCACGTGACTGATCATGCACTGATCACGTAAATGATCATGCACTGATCAGTGACTGATCATGCACTGATCACGTGACTGATCATGCACTGATCACGTGGCTATCATGCACTGCTCACGTGGCTGATCATGCAATGATCACGTAGCAACCATGTACTGGTCACGTGACTGATCATGCACTGATCACGTAATTGATCATGCACTGATCACGTGACTGATCATGCACTGATCACGTGGCTGATCACACACTGATCACGTGACTGATCATGCACTGATCACGTGGATATCATGCACTGATCACGTGCTGATCATGCACTGATCACGTGTCTGATCATGCACTGATCACGTGGCTGATCATACACTGATCACGTAACTGATCATGCACTGATCACGTGGCTATCATGCACTGATCACGTGGCTGATCATGCACTGATCACGTGGCTGATCACACACTGTCACGTGACTGATCATGCACTGATCACGTGGCACTCATGCACTGATCACGTGGCTGATCATACACTGCTCACGTAACTGATCATGCACTGATCACGTGGCTATCATGCACTGCTCACGTGGCTGATCATGCAATGATCACGTAGCTACATATACTGGTCACGTGACTGATCATGCACTGATCACGTAAATGATCATGCACTGATCACGTGACTGATCATGCACTGATCACGTGACTGATCATGCACTGATCACGTGGCTATCATGCACTGCTCACGTGGCTGATCAAGAAATGATCACGCAGCTACCATGTACTGGTCACGTGACTGATCATGCACTGATCACGTGGCTGATCATGCACTGATCACGTGACTGATCATGCACTGATCACGTGGCTATCATGCACTGATCACGTGGCTGATCATGCACTGATCACGCAGCTATCATGCACTGATCACGTGACTGATCATGCACTGATCACGTAATTGATCATGCACTGATCACGTGGCTGATCATGCACTGATCACGTGACTGATCATGCACTGATCACGTGACTGATCATGCACTGATCGCGTGGCTATCATGCACTGATCACGTGGCTGATCATGCACTGATCACGTGCCTGTCATGCACTGATCACATGACTGATCATGCACTGATCACGTGACTGATCATGCACTGATCACGTGGCTATCATGCACTGATCACGTGGCTGATCATGCACTGATCACGTAGCTACCATGTACTGTCACGTGACTGATCATACACTGATCACGTGACTGATCATGCACTGATCACGTGGCTATCATGCACTGATCACGTGGCTGATCATGCACTGATCACGTGCCTGATCATGCACTGATCACGTGACTGATCATGCACTGATCACGTGGCTATCATGCACTGATCACGTGGCTGATCATGCACTGATCACGTGGCTGATCATGCACTGATCACGTGGCTATCATGCACTGATCACGTGGCTGATCATGCACTGATCACGTGGCTGATCATGCACTGATCACGTGACTATCATGCACTGATCACGTGGCATCATGCACTGATCACGTGGCTGATCATACACTGCTCACGTGACTCATCATGCACACATCACGTGGCTATCATGCACTGATCACGTGGCTGTCATGCACTGATCACGTAGCTACCATGCACTGATCACGTGACTGATCATGCACTGATCACGTAAATGATCATGCACTGATCACGTGACTGATCATGCACTGATCACGTGACTGATCATGCACTGATCACGTGGCTGATCATGCACTGATACCGTGACTGAGCATGGACTGATCACATGACTATCATGTGTGATCACGTGACTTAATGGCGCTGATCATGTGACTGATCATGCGCTGATCATGTTTGCTATCATACACTGATCATGTGCCTCTGGAGGCAATAAACAAAGAGCTGAGTAGGCACGAATCATACAGTCAGCAGGCAATAATCATGGAACTCAGCTGTGAGGAATCATGCTGCTCAGCTGGCAATAATCAAGCAGCTGAGCAGGCAGGAATTATACAGCACAGCTGGCAATTGTCAAGCAGATGACAGGCAGGAATCATGCAGCTCAGCTGGCAATTGTCAAGCAGATGAGCAGACAGTAATCACGCAGCTCAGCAGGCCCTGATCACGTGACTGAGCATGCACTGTTCACGTGGCTGATCATGCACTGATCACGTGATTGATCATGCACTGATCACTTGGATATCATGCACTGATCACGTGGCTGATCATACACTGTTCACGTGTCTGACATGCACTGATCACGTGGCTGATCATGCACTGATCACGTAACTGATCATGCACTGATCACGTGGCTGATCATGCACTGATCACGTGGCTGATCATGCACTGATCACGTGGCTACCATGTACTGATCACGTGACTGATCATGCACTGATCACGTAACTGATCATGCACTGATCACGTGGCTGATCATGCACTGATCACGTGACTGATCATGCACTGATCACGTGACTGATCATGCACTGATCACGTGGCTATCATGCACTGATCACGTGGCTGATCATGCACTGATCACGCAGCTACCATGCACTGGTCACGTGACTGATCATGCACTGATCACGTAATTGATCATGCACTGATCACGTGGCTTATCATGCACTGATCATGTGACTGATCATGTGCTGATCATGTTTGGTGTCATACACTGATCATGTGCATCTGGAGGCAATGAACAAAGAGCTGAGTAGGCAGGAATCAGTCAGCAGGCTATAATCATGGAACTCAGCTCTGAGAAATCATGCTGCTCAGCTGGCAATAATCAAGTAGATGAGCAGGCAGGAATTATGCAGCACAGGTGGCAATTGTCAAGCAGATGACAGGCAGGAATCGTGCAGCTCAGCTGGCAATTGTCAAGCAGATGAGCAGACAGTAATCACGCAGCTCAGCAGGCCCTGATCACGTGACTGAGCATGCACTGTTCACGTGGCTGATCACACACTGATCACGTGACTGATCATGCACTGATCACGTGGCTATCATGCACTGATCACGTGACTGATCATGCACTGATCACGTAACTGTCATGCACTGATCACGTGGCTATCATGCACTGATCACGTGGCTGATCATGCACTGATCACGTGACTGATCATGCACTGATCACGTAGCTATCATGCACTGATCACGTGGCTGATCATGCACTGATCACGGGACTGATCATGCACTGATCACGGGCTATCATGCATTGCCTACATGACTCTCATGCACTGATCACGTGGATGATCATGCACTGATCACGTGACTGATCATGCACTGATCACGTGACTGATCATGCACTGATCACGTGGCTGATCATGCACTGATCACGTGGCTATCATGCACTGATCACGTGGCTGATCATGCACTGATCACGTAGCTACCATGTACTGGTCACGTGACTGATCATGCACTGATCACGTAATTGATCATGCACTGATCACGTGGCTGATCATGCACTGATCACGTGGCTGATCATGCACTGATCACGTGACTGATCATGCACTGATCACGTGACTGATCATGCACTGATCACGTGGCTATCATGCACTGATCACTTGGCTGGTCACACTGATCACGTGCCTGGTCATGCACTGATCACGTGGCTGATCATGCACTGATCACGTGACTGATCATGCACTGATCGCGTGGCTATCATGCACTGATCACGTGGCTATCATGCACTGATCACGTGGCTGATCATGCACTGATCACGTAGCTACCATGCACTGATCACGTGACTGATCATGCACTGATCACGTGGCTGATCATGCACTGATCACGTGACTGATCATGCACTGATCACGTGACTGATCATGCACTGATCACGTGGCTATCATGCACTGATCACGTTTGATCATGCACTGATCACGTGTCTGATCATGCACTGATCACGTGGCTGATCATGCACTGATCACGTGACTGATCATGCACTGATCACGTGGCTATCATGCACTGATCACGTGGCTGATCACACACTGTCACGTGACTGATCATGCACTGATCATGTGGCACTCATGCACTGATCACGTGGCTGATCATACACTGATCACGTAACTGATCATGCACTGATCACGTGGCTATCATGCACTGCTCACGTGGCTGATCATGCAATGATCACGTAGCTACCATATACTGTCACGTGACTGATCATGCACAGATCACGTAAATGATCATGCACTGATCACGTGGACTGATCATGCACTGATCACGTGACTGATCATGCACTGATCACGTGGCTATCATGCACTGATCACGTGGCTGATCATGCACTGATCACGTAGCAACCATGTACTGGTCACGTGACTGATCATGCACTGATCACGTAATTGATCATGCACTGATCACGTGACTCATCATGCACTGATCACGTGGCTGATCACACACGATCACGTGACTGATCATGCACTGATCACGTGGCTATCATGCACTGATCACGTGGCTATCATGCACTGATCACGTGGATATCATGCACTGATCACGTGGCTGATCACACACGATCACATGACTGATCATGCACTGATCACGTGGCTATCATGCACTGATCACGTAACTGATCATGCACTGATCACGTGGCTGATCATGCACTGATCACGTGACTGATCATGCACTGATCACGTGACTGATCATGCACTGATCACGTGGCTATCATGCACTGATCACGTGGCTGATCATGCACTGATCACGTGGCTTCATGCACTGATCACGTGACTGATCATGCACTGATCACGTAATTGATCATGCACTGATCACGTGGCTGATCATGCACTGATCACGTGACTGATCATGCACTGATCACGTGACTGATCATGCACTGATCACGTGGCTATCATGCACTGATCACGTGGCTGATCATGCACTGATCACGCAGCTACCATGTACTGGTCACGTGACTGATCATGCACTGATCACGTAATTGATCATGCACTGATCACGTGGCTGATCATGCACTGATCACGTGACTGATCATGCACTGATCACGTGGCTGATCATGCACTGATCACGTGGCTATCATGCACTGATCACGTGGCTGATCATGCACTGATCACGCAGCTATCATGCACTGATCACGTGACTGATCATGCACTGATCACGTAACTGATCATGCACTGATCACGTGGCTGATCATGCACTGATACCGTGACTGAGCATGGACTGATCACATGACTATCATGTAGTGATCACGTGACTTAATGGCGCTGATCATGTGACTGATCATGCGCTGATCATGTTTGCTATCATACACTGATCATGTGCCTCTGGAGGCAATAAACAAAGAGCTGAGTAGGCACGAATCATACAGTCAGCAGGCAATAATCATGGAACTCAGCTGTGAGGAATCATGCTGCTCAGCTGGCAATAATCAAGCAGCTGAGCAGGCAGGAATTACACAGCACAGCTGGCAATTGTCAAGCAGATGACAGGCAGGAATCGTGCAGCTCAGCTGGCAATTGTCAAGCAGATGAGCAGACAGTAATCACGCAGCTCAGCAGGCCCTGATCACGTGACTGAGCATGCACTGTTCGCGTGGCTGATCATGCACTGATCACGTGACTGATCATGCACTGATCACGTGGCTGATCATGCACTGATCACGTGGCTGATCATGCACTGATCACGTGACTGATCATGCACTGATCACGTGGCTGATCATGCACTGATCACGTGGCTGATCATGCACTGATCACGTGACTGATCATGCACTGATCACGTGACTGATCATGCACTGATCACGTGGCTATCATGCACTGATCACGTGGCTGATCATGCACTGATCACGCAGCTACCATGCACTGATCACGTGACTGATCATGCACTGATCACGTAACTGATCATGCACTGATCACGTGGCTTATCATGCACTGATCATGTGACTGATCATGTGCTGATCATGTTTGGTGTCATACACTGATCATGTGCATCTGCAGGCAATGAACAAAGAGCTGAGTAGGCAGGAATCAGTCAGCAGGCTATAATCATGGAACTCAGCTGTGAGAAATCATGCTGCTCAGCTGGCAATAATCAAGTAGATGAGCAGGCAGGAATTATGCAGCACAGGTGGCAATTGTCAAGCAGATGACAGGCAGGAATCGTGCAGCTCAGCTGGCAATTGTCAAGCAGATGAGCAGACAGTAATCACGCAGCTCAGCAGGCCCTGATCACGTGACTGAGCATGCACTGTTCACGTGGCTGATCACACACTATCACGTGAATGATCATGCACTGATCACGTGGCTATCATGCACTGATCACGTGATCTGCATGCACTGATCACGTAATTGTCATGCACTGATCACGTGGCTGATCATGCACTGATCACGTGGCTGATCATGCACTGATCACGTGGCTATCATGCACTGATCACGTGGCTGATCATGCACTGATCACGGGACTGATCATGCACTGATCATGGCGCTATCATGCACTGTCACATGACTGACATGCACTGATCACGTGCTGATCATGCACTGATCACGTGACTGATCATGCACTGATCACGTGACTGATCATGCACTGATCACGTGGCTGATCATGCACTGATCACGTGGCTGATCATGCACTGATCACGTGGCTGATCATGCACTGATCACGTGGCTGATCATGCACTGATCACGTGACTGATCATGCACTGATCACGTGACTGATCATGCACTGATCACGTGGCTATCATGCACTGATCACGTGGCTGATCATGCACTGATCACGTGACTGATCATGCACTGATCACTGGCTATCATGCACTGATCAGTGGCTATCATGCACTGATCACGTGGCTGATCATGCACTGATCACGTGACTGATCATGCACTGATCACGTCTATATCATGCACTGATCACGTGACTGATCATGCACTGATCACGTGGATGATCATACACTGATCACGTGACTGATCATGCACTGATCACGTGGCTATCATGCACTGATCACGTGGCTGATCATGCACTGATCACGTAGCTACCATGCACTGATCACGTGACTGATCATGCACTGATCACGTGATTGATCATGCACTGATCACGTGGCTGATCATGCACTGATCACGTGGCTGATCATGCACTGATCACGTGGCTATCATGCACTGATCACGTGGCTGATCATGCACTGATCACGGGACTGATCATGCACTGATCATGGGCTATCATGCACTGTCACATGACTGACATGCACTGATCACGTGCTGATCATGCACTGATCACGTGACTGATCATGCACTGATCACGTGACTGATCATGCACTGATCACGTGGCTGATCATGCACTGATCACGTGGCTGATCATGCACTGATCACGTGGCTGATCATGCACTGATCACGTGGCTGATCATGCACTGATCACGTGACTGATCATGCACTGATCACGTGACTGATCATGCACTGATCACGTGGCTATCATGCACTGATCACGTGGCTGATCATGCACTGATCACGTGACTGATCATGCACTGATCACTGGCTATCATGCACTGATCACTGGCTATCATGCACTGATCACGTGGCTGATCATGCACTGATCACGTGACTGATCATGCACTGATCACGTCTATATCATGCACTGATCACGTGACTGATCATGCACTGATCACGTGGATGATCATGCACTGATCACGTGACTGATCATGCACTGATCACGTGGCTATCATGCACTGATCACGTGGCTGATCATGCACTGATCACGTAGCTACCATGCACTGATCACGTGACTGATCATGCACTGATCACGTAATTGATCATGCACTGATCACGTGGCTGATCATGCACTGATCACGTGACTGATCATGCACTGATCACGTGGCTGATCATGCACTGATCACGTGGCTATCATGCACTGATCACGTGGCTGATCATGCAATGATCACGTAGCTACCATGCACTGGTCACGTGACTGATCATGCACTGATCACGTAACTGATCATGCACTGATCACGTGACTGATCATGCACTGATCACGTGACTGATCATGCACTGATCACGTGACTGATCATGCACTGATCACGTGGCTATCATGCACTGATCACGTGGCTGATCATGCACTGATCACGCAGCTACCATGCACTGATCACATGACTGATCATGCACTGATCACATGACTGATCATGCACTGATCACGTGGCTTATCATGCACTGATCATGTGACTGATCATGTGCTGATCATGTTTGGTGTCATACACTGATCATGTGCCTCTGGAGGCAATGAACAAAGAGCTGAGTAGGCAGGAATCAGTCAGCAGGCTATAATCATGGAACTCAGCTCTGAGAAATCATGCTGCTCAGCTGGCAATAATCAAGCAGATGAGCAGGCAGGAATTACGCAGCACAGGTGGCAATTGTCAAGCAGATGACAGGCAGGAATCATGCAGCTCAGCTGGCAATTGTCAAGCAGATGAGCAGACAGTAATCACGCAGCTCAGCAGGCCCTGATCACGTGACTGATCATGCACTGATCACGTGGCTGATCATGCACTGATCACGTGGCTGATCATGCACTGATCACGTGGCTGATCATGCACTGATCACGTAGCTACCATGCACTGATCACGTGACTGATCATGCACTGATCACGTAACTGATCATGCACTGATCACGTGGCTGATCATGCACTGATCACGTGGCTGATCATGCACTGATCACGTGGCTGATCATGCACTGATCGCGTGGCTGATCATGCACTGATCACGTGACTGATCATGCACTGATCACGTGACTGATCATGCACTGATCACGTGGCTATCATGCACTGATCACGTGGCTGATCATGCACTGATCACGTGGCTGATCATGCACTGATCACGTGACTGATCATGCACTGATCACGTGGCTGATCATGCACTGATCACGTGGCTATCATGCACTGATCACGTGGCTGATCATGCACTGATCACGTAGCTACATGTACTGATCACGTGACTGATCATGCACTGATCACGTGACTGATCATGCACTGATCACGTGGCTATCATGCACTGATCACGTGACTGATCATGCACTGATCACGTCTGATCATGCACTGATCACGTGACTGATCATGCACTGATCACGTGGCTGATCATGCACTGATCACGTGACTGATCATGCACTGATCACGTGGCTGATCATGCACTGATCACGTGGCTGATCATGCACTGATCACGTGACTGATCATGCACTGATCACGTGGCTATCATGCACTGATCACGTGGCTGATCATGCACTGATCACGTGGCTGATCATGCACTGATCACGTGGCTATCATGCACTGATCACGTGACTGATCATGCACTGATCACGTGACTGATCATGCACTGATCACGTGGCTATCATGCACTGATCACGTGGCTGATCATGCAATGATCATGTAGCTACCATGTACTGGTCACGTGACTGATCATACACCCATCAGGTGACTGATCATGCACTGATCACGTGGCTATCATGCACTGATCACGTGGCTGATCATGCACTGATCACGTGACTGATCATGCACTGATCACGTGACTGATCATGCACTGATCACGTGGCTATCATGCACTGATCACGTGGCTGATCATGCACTGATACCGTGACTGAGCATGGACTGATCACATGACTATCATGTAGTGATCACGTGACTTAATGGCGCTGATCATGTGACTGATCATGCGCTGATCATGTTTGCTATCATACACTGATCATGTGCCTCTGGAGGCAATAAACAAAGAGCTGAGTAGGCACGAATCAAACAGTCAGCAGGCAATAATCATGGAACTCAGCTGTGAGGAATCATGCTGCTCAGCTGGCAATAATCAAGCAGCTGAGCAGGCAGGAATTACACAGCACAGCTGGCAATTGTCAAGCAGATGACAGGCAGGAATCGTGCAGCTCAGCTGGCAATTGTCAAGCAGATGAGCAGACAGTAATCACGCAGCTCAGCAGGCCCTGATCACGTGACTGAGCATGCACTGTTCACGTGGCTGATCATACACTGATCACGTGAATGATCATGCACTGATCACTTGGATATCATGCACTGATCACGTGGCTGATCATACACTGTTCACGTGTCTGACCATGCACTGATCACGTGGCTGATCATGCACTGATCACGTAGCTATCATGCACTGATCACGTGGCTGATCATGCACTGATCACGTGGCTGATCATGCACTGATCACGTGGCTGATCATGCACTGATCACGTGACTGATCATGCACTGATCACGTGACTGATCATGCACTGATCACGTGGCTATCATGCACTGCTCACGTGGCTGATCATGCAATGATCACGCAGCTACCATGTACTGGTCACGTGACTGATCATGCACTGATCACGTAATTGATCATGCACTGATCACGTGGCTTATCATGCACTGATCATGTGACTGATCATGTGCTGATCATGTTTGGTGTCACACACTGATCATGTGCATCTGCAGGCAATGAACAAAGAGCTGAGTAGGCAGGAATCAGTCAGCAGGCTATAATCATGGAACTCAGCTGTGACAAATCATGCTGCTCAGCTGGCAATAATCAAGTAGATGAGCAGGCAGGAATTATGCAGCACAGGTGGCAATTGTCAAGGAGATGACAGGCAGGAATCGTGCAGCTCAGCTGGCAATTGTCAAGCAGATGAGCAGACAGTAATCACGCAGCTCAGCAGGCCCTGATCACGTGACTGAGCATGCACTGATCACGTGGCTGATCACACACTATCACGTGACTGATCATGCACTGATCACGTGGCTATCATGCACTGATCACGTGACTGTCATGCACTGATCACGTGGCTATCATGCACTGATCACGTGGCTGATCATGCACTGATCACGTGGCTATCATGCACTGATCACGTGGCTGATCATGCACTGATCACGGGACTGATCATGCACTGATCACGGGCTATCATGCACTGATCACATGACTGATCATGCACTGATCACGTGGCTGATCATGCACTGATCACGTGACTGATCATGCACTGATCACGTGACTGATCATGCACTGATCACGTGGCTGATCATGCACTGATCACGTGGCTGATCATGCACTGATCACGTGGCTGATCATGCACTGATCACGTGGCTGATCATGCACTGATCACGTGACTGATCATGCACTGATCACGTGACTGATCATGCACTGATCACGTGGCTATCATGCACTGATCACGTGGCTGATCATGCACTGATCACGTGACTGATCATGCACTGATCACGTGACTGATCATGCACTGATCACGTGACTGATCATGCACTGATCACGTGGCTGATCATGCACTATCACGTGGCTGATCATGCACTGATCACGTGACTGATCATGCACTGATCACGTGACTGATCATGCACTGATCACGTGGCTATCATGCACTGATCACGTGGCTGATCATGCACTGATCACGTGACTGATCATGCACTGATCACTGGCTATCATGCACTGATCACCTGGCTGATCATGCACTGATCACGTGGCTGATCATGCACTGATACCGTGACTGAGCATGGACTGATCACATGACTATCATGTAGTGATCACGTGACTTAATGGCGCTGATCATGTGACTGATCATGCGCTGATCATGTTTGCTATCATACACTGATCATGTGCCTCTGGAGGCAATAAACAAAGAGCTGAGTAGGCACGAATCAAACAGTCAGCAGGCAATAATCATGGAACTCAGCTGTGAGGAATCATGCTGCTCAGCTGGCAATAATCAAGCAGCTGAGCAGGCAGGAATTACGCAGCACAGCTGGCAATTGTCAAGCAGATGACAGGCAGGAATCGTGCAGCTCAGCTGGCAATTGTCAAGCAGATGAGCAGACAGTAATCACGCAGCTCAGCAGGCCCTGATCACGTGACTGAGCATGCACTGTTCACGTGGCTGATCATACACTGATCACGTGATGATCATGCACTGATCACTTGGATATCATGCACTGATCACGTGGCTGATCATACACTGTTCACGTGTCTGACCATGCACTGATCACGTGGCTGATCATACACTGCTCACGTAACTGATCATGCACTGATCACGTGGCTATCATGCACTGATCACGTGGCTGAACATGCACTGTTCACGTGGCTGATCACACACCTGTCACGTGACATATCATGCACTGATCACGTGGCACTCATGCACTGATCACGTGGCTGATCATACTCTGCTCACGTAACTGATCATGCACACATCACGTGGCTATCATGCACTGCTCACGTGGCTCGTCATGGAATGATCACGTAGCTACCATATACTGGTCACGTGACTGATCATGCACAGATCACGTAAATGATCATGCACTGTTCACGTGACTGATCATGTACTGATCACGTGACTGATCATGCACTGATCACGTGGCTATCATGCTCTGCTCACGTGGCTGATCATGCAATGATCACGTAGCAACCATGTACTGGTCACGTGACTGATCATGCACTGATCACGTAATTGATCCTGCACTGATCACGTGGCTCATCATGCACTGATCACGTGGCTGATCACACACGTATCACGTGACTGATCATGCACTGATCACGTGACTAATCATGCACTGATCACGTGGCTATCATGCACTGATCACGTGGATATCATGCACTGATCACGTGGCTGATCACACACGTATCACGTGACTGATCATGCACTGATCACGTGGCTATCATGCACTGATCACGTGGCTATCATGCACTGATCACGTGGCTGATCATGCACTGATCACGTAGCTATCATGCACTGATCACGTGACTGATCATGCACTGATCACGTAACTGATCATGCACTGATCACGTGACTGATCATGCACTGATCACGTGACTGATCATGCACTGATCACGTGACTGATCATGCACTGATCACGTGGCTATCATGCACTGATCACGTGGCTGATCATGCACTGATCACGTAGCTACATGCACTGATCACGTGACTGATCATGCACTGATCACGTGACTGATCATGCACTGATCACGTGACTGATCATGCACTGATCACGTGACTGATCATGCACTGATCACGTGGCTATCATGCACTGATCACGTGGCTGATCATGCAATGATCACGTAGCAACATGTACTGGTCACGTGACTGATCATGCACTGATCACGTAATTGATCATGCACTGATCACGTGGCTGATCATGCACTGATCACGTGACTGATCATGCACTGATCACGTGACTGATCATGCACTGATCACGTGGCTATCATGCACTGATCACGTGGCTATCATGCACTGATCACGTGGATATCATGCACTGATCACGTGGCTGATCATGCACTGATCACGTGACTGATCATGCACTGATCACGTGGCTATCATGCACTGATCACGTGACTGATCATGCACTGATCACGTAGCTACATGCACTGATCACGTGACTGATCATGCACTGATCACGTAATTGATCATGCACTGATCACGTGACTGATCATGCACTGATCACGTGACTGATCATGCACTGATCACGTGGCTATCATGCACTGATCACGTGGCTGATCATGCACTGATCACGTGGCTACATGTACTGGTCACGTGACTGATCATGCACTGATCACGTAATTGATCATGCACTGATCACGTGGCTGATCATGCACTGATCACGTGACTGATCATGCACTGATCACGTGACTGATCATGCACTGATCACGTGGCTATCATGCACTGATCACGTGGCTGATCATGCACTGATCACGTGACTGATCATGCACTGATCACGTGACTGATCATGCACTGATCACGTGGCTATCATGCACTGATCACGTGGCTGATCATGCACTGATCACGTGACTGATCATGCACTGATCACGTAACTGATCATGCACTGATCACGTGGCTATCATGCACTGATCACGTGGCTGATCATGCACTGATCACGTGGCTGATCACACACTGTCACGTGACTGATCATGCACTGATCACGTGGCACTCATGCACTGATCACGTGGCTGATCATACACTGATCACGTAACTGATCATGCACTGATCACGTGGCTATCATGCACTGATCACGTGGCTGATCATGCAATGATCACGTAGCTACCATATACTGGTCACGTGACTGATCATGCACTGATCACGTAAATGATCATGCACTGATCACGTGACTGATCATGCACTGATCACGTGACTGATCATGCACTGATCACGTGGCTATCATGCACTGATCACGTGGCTGATCATGCAATGATCACGTAGCAACCATGTACTGGTCACGTGACTGATCATGCACTGATCACGTAATTGATCATGCACTGATCACGTGACTCATCATGCACTGATCACGTGGCTGATCACACACGTATCACGTGACTGATCATGCACTGATCACGTGACTGATCATGCACTGATCACGTGGCTATCATGCACTGATCACGTGGATATCATGCACTGATCACGTGGCTGATCACACACGATCACGTGACTGATCATGCACTGATCACGTGGCTATCATGCACTGATCACGTGGCTATCATGCACTGATCACGTGGATATCATGCACTGATCACGTGGCTGATCATGCACTGATCACGTGACTGATCATGCACTGATCACGTGGCTGTCATGCACTGATCACGTGGCTGATCATGCACTGATCACGTAGCTATCATGCACTGATCACGTGACTGATCATGCACTGATCACGTAATTGATCATGCACTGATCACGTGGCTGATCATGCACTGATCACGTGGCTGATCATGCACTGATCACGTGACTGATCATGCACTGATCACGTGGCTGATCATGCACTGATCACGTGGCTGATCATGCACTGATCACGTGGCTATCATGCACTGATCACGTGGCTGATCATGCACTGATCACGTAGCTATCATGCACTGATCACGTGACTGATCATGCACTGATCACGTAACTGATCATGCACTGATCACGTGACTGATCATGCACTGATCACGTGACTGATCATGCACTGATCACGTGGCTATCATGCACTGATCACGTGGCTGATCATGCAATGATCACGTAGCAACATGTACTGGTCACGTGACTGATCATGCACTGATCACGTAATTGATCATGCACTGATCACGTGGCTATCATGCACTGATCACGTGACTGATCATGCACTGATCACGTGACTGATCATGCACTGATCACGTGGCTATCATGCACTGATCACGTGGCTATCATGCACTGATCACGTGGATATCATGCACTGATCACGTGGCTGATCACACATGATCACGTGACTGATCATGCACTGATCACGTGGCTATCATGCACTGATCACGTGACTGATCATGCACTGATCACGTAGCTACATGCACTGATCACGTGACTGATCATGCACTGATCACGTAATTGATCATGCACTGATCACGTGACTGATCATGCACTGATCACGTGACTGATCATGCACTGATCACGTGGCTATCATGCACTGCTCACGTGGCTGATCATGCAATGATCACGTGGCTACATGTACTGGTCACGTGACTGATCATGCACTGATCACGTAATTGATCATGCACTGATCACGTGGCTGATCATGCACTGATCACGTGACTGATCATGCACTGATCATGTGACTGATCATGCACTGATCACGTGGCTATCATGCACTGATCACGTGGCTGATCATGCACTGATCACGTGACTGATCATGCACTGATCACGTGACTGATCATGCACTGATCACGTGGCTGATCATGCACTGATCACGTGACTGATCATGCACTGATCACGTGACTGATCATGCACTGATCACGTGGCTATCATGCACTGATCACGTGGCTGATCATGCACTGATCACGTGACTGATCATGCACTGATCACGTGACTGATCATGCACTGATCACGTGGCTATCATGCACTGATCACGTGGCTGATCATGCACTGATCACGTGGCTGATCACACTGTCACGTGACTGATCATGCACTGATCACGTGGCACTCATGCACTGATCACGTGGCTGATCATACACTGATCACGTAACTGATCATGCACTGATCACGTGGCTATCATGCACTGATCACGTGGCTGATCATGCAATGATCACGTAGCTACCATATACTGGTCACGTGACTGATCATGCACTGATCACGTGAATGATCATGCACTGATCACGTGACTGATCATGCACTGATCACGTGACTGATCATGCACTGATCACGTGGCTATCATGCACTGATCACGTGGCTGATCATGCAATGATCACGTAGCAACCATGTACTGATCACGTGACTGATCATGCACTGATCACGTAATTGATCATGCACTGATCACGTGGCTGATCATGCACTGATCACGTGGCTGATCACACACTGATCACGTGACTGATCATGCACTGATCACGTGGCTATCATGCACTGATCACGTGGCTATCATGCACTGATCACGTGGCTATCATGCACTGATCACGTGGCTGATCATGCACTATCACGTGACTGATCATGCACTGATCACGTGGCTATCATGCACTGATCACGTGGCTGATCATGCACTGATCACGTGACTGATCATGCACTGATCACGTGGCTATCATGCACTGATCACGTGGCTGATCATGCACTGATCACGTGACTGATCATGCACTGATCACGTGGCTATCATGCACTGATCACGTGGCTGATCATGCACTGATCACGTAGCAACCATGTACTGGTCACGTGACTGATCATGCACTGATCACGTAATTGATCATGCACTGATCACGTGGCTCATCATGCACTGATCACGTGGCTGATCATGCACGATCACGTGACTGATCATGCACTGATCACGTGACTGATCATGCACTGATCACGTGGCTATCATGCACTGATCACGTGGATATCATGCACTGATCACGTGGCTGATCACACATGATCACGTGACTGATCATGCACTGATCACGTGGCTATCATGCACTGATCACGTGGCTGATCATGCACTGATCACGTAGCTATCATGCACTGATCACGTGACTGATCATGCACTGATCACGTGGCTGATCATGCACTGATATCATGCACTGATCACGTGGCTGATCATGCACTGATCACGTGACTGATCATGCACTGATCACGTGGCTATCATGCACTGATCACGTGGCTGATCATGCACTGATCACGTGGCTATCATGCACTGATCACGTGACTGATCATGCACTGATCACGTGGCTGATCATGCACTGATCACGTGACTGATCATGCACTGATCACGTGGCTGATCATGCACTGATCACGTGGCTGATCATGCACTGATCACGTGACTGATCATGCACTGATCACGTGGCTATCATGCACTGATATCATGCACTGATCACGTGGCTGATCACACACTGATCACGTGACTGATCATGCACTGATCACGTGGCTATCATGCACTGATCACGTGGCTGATCATGCATGATCACGTAGCTGCCATGCACTGATCACGTGACTGATCATGCACTGATCACGTGGCTGATCATGCACTGATCACGTGACTGATCATGCACTGATCACGTGGCTGATCATGCACTGATCACGTGGCTATCATGCACTGATCACGTGGCTGATCATGCAATGATCACGTAGCTACCATGTACTGGTCACGTGACTGATCATGCACTGATCACGTGACTGATCATGCACTGATCACGTGGCTATCATGCACTGATCACGTGACTGATCATGCACTGATCACGTGGCTATCATGCACTGATCACGTGGCTGATCATGCACTGATCACGCAGCTACCATGTACTGATCACGTGACTGATCATGCACTGATCACATAATTGATCATGCACTGATCACGTGGCTTATCATGCACTGATCATGTGACTGATCATGTGCTGATCATGTTTGGTGTCACACACTGATCATGTGCCTCTGGAGGCAATGAACATAGAGCTGAGTAGGCAGGAATCAGTCAGCAGGCTATAATCATGGAACTCAGCTCTGAGAAATCATGCTGCTCAGCTGGCAATAATCAAGTAGATGAGCAGGCAGGAATTACGCAGCACAGGTGGCAATTGTCAAGCAGATGACAGGCAGGAATCGTGCAGCTCAGCTGGCAATTGTCAAGCAGATGAGCAGACAGTAATCACGCAGCTCAGCAGGCCCTGATCACGTGACTGAGCATGCACTGTTCACGTGGCTGATCATACACTGATCACGTGACTGATCATGCACTGATCATGTGACTGATCATGCACTGATCACGTGGCTATCATGCACTGATCACGTGGCTGATCATACACTGATCACGGGACTGATCATGCACTGATCACGGGCTATCATGCACTGATACATGACTGATCATGCACTGATCACGTGGCTGATCATGCACTGATCACGTGGCTATCATGCACTGATCACGTGACTGATCATGCACTGATCACGTGGCTGATCATGCACTGATCACGTGGCTGATCATGCACTGATCACGTGGCTGATCATGCACTGATCACGTGACTGATCATGCACTGATCACGTGGCTATCATGCACTACTCACGTGGCTGATCATGCAATGATCATGTAGCTACCATGTACAGGTCACGTGAATGATCATACACCCATCAGGTGACTGATCATGCACTGATCACGTGGCTATCATGCACTGATCACGTGACTGATCATGCACTGATCACGTCTATATCATGCACTGATCACATGACTGCCCATGCACTGATCACGTGGATGATCATACACTAATCATGTGACAGATCATGCACTGATCACGTGGCTGATCATGCACTGATACCGTGACTGAGCATGGACTGATCACATGACTATCATGTAGTGATCACGTGACTTAATGGCGCTGATCATGTGACTGATCATGCGCTGATCATGTTTGCTATCATACACTGATCATGTGCCTCTGGAGGCAATAAACAAAGAGCTGAGTAGGCACGAATCAAACAGTCAGCAGGCAATAATCATGGAACTCAGCTGTGAGGAATCATGCTGCTCAGCTGGCAATAATCAAGCAGCTGAGCAGGCAGGAATTACGCAGCACAGCTGGCAATTGTCAAGCAGATGACAGGCAGGAATCGTGCAGCTCAGCTGGCAATTGTCAAGCAGATGAGCAGACAGTAATCACGCAGCTCAGCAGGCCCTGATCACGTGACTGAGCATGCACTGTTCACGTGGCTGATCATACACTGATCACGTGATTGATCATGCACTGATCACTTGGATATCATGCACTGATCACGTGGCTGATCATACACTGTTCACGTGTCTGACCATGCACTGATCACGTGGCTGATCATACACTGCTCACGTAACTGATCATGCACTGATCACGTGGCTATCATGCACTGATCACGTGGCTGAACATGCACTGTTCACGTGGCTGATCACACACCTGTCACGTGACTGATCATGCACTGATCACGTGGCTATCATGCACTGATCACGTGGCTGATCATGCACTGATCACGTAGCTATCATGCACTGATCACGTGACTGATCATGCACTGATCACGTGGCTGATCATGCACTGATCACGTGACTGATCATGCACTGATCACGTGGCTGATCATGCACTGATCACGTGGCTGATCATGCACTGATCACGTGACTGATCATGCACTGATCACGTGACTGATCATGCACTGATCACGTGGCTATCATGCACTGATATCATGCACTGATCACGTGGCTGATCACACACGTATCATGTGACTGATCATGCACTGATCACGTGGCTATCATGCACTGATCACGTGGCTGATCATGCAATGATCACGTAGCTACCATGTACTGGTCACGTGACTGATCATGCACTGATCACGTGGCTGATCATGCACTGATCACGTGACTGATCATGCACTGATCACGTGACTGATCATGCACTGATCACGTGACTGATCATGCACTGATCACGTGGCTATCATGCACTGATCACGTGGCTGATCATGCAATGATCACGCAGCTACCATGTACTGGTCACATGACTGATCATGCACTGATCACATAATTGATCATGCACTGATCACGTGGCTTATCATGCACTGATCATGTGACTGATCATGTGCTGATCATGTTTGGTGTCACACACTGATCATGTGCCTCTGGAGGCAATGAACATAGAGCTGAGTAGGCAGGAATCAGTCAGCAGGCTATAATCATGGAACTCAGCTCTGAGAAATCATGCTGCTCAGCTGGCAATAATCAAGTAGATGAGCAGGCAGGAATTACGCAGCACAGGTGGCAATTGTCAAGCAGATGACAGGCAGGAATCGTGCAGCTCAGCTGGCAATTGTCAAGCAGATGAGCAGACAGTAATCACGCAGCTCAGCAGGCCCTGATCACGTGACTGAGCATGCACTGTTCACGTGGCTGATCACACACTGATCACGTGACTGATCATGCACTGATCACGTGACTGATCATGCACTGATCACGTGGCTATCATGCACTGATCACGTGGCTGATCATACACTGATCACGGGACTGATCATGCACTGATCATGGCGCTATCATGCACTGACTACATGACTGACATGCACTGATCACGTGGCTGATCATGCACTGATCACGTGACTGATCATGCACTGATCACGTGACTGATCATGCACTGATCACGTGGCTGATCATGCACTGATCACGTGGCTATCATGCACTGATCACGTGGCTGATCATGCAATGATCACGTAGCTACCATGTACTGGTCACGTGACTGATCATGCACTGATCACGTAATTGATCATGCACTGATCACGTGGCTGATCATGCACTGATCACGTGGCTGATCATGCACTGATCACGTGACTGATCATGCACTGATCACGTGACTGATCATGCACTGATCACGTGGCTATCATGCACTGATCACGTGGCTGATCATGCACTGATCACGTGCCTGATCATGCACTGATCACGTGATGATCATGCACTGATCACGTGGCTATCATGCACTGCTCACGTGGCTGATCATGCATGATCACGCAGCTACCATGTACTGGTCACATGACTGATCATGCACTGATCACGTGACTGATCATGCAGTGATCACGTGGCTATCATGCACTACTCACGTGGCTGATCATGCAATGATCATGTAGCTACCATGTACAGGTCACGTGAATGATCATACACCCATCAGGTGACTGATCATGCACTGATCACGTGGCTATCATGCACTGATCACGAGACTGATCATGCACTGATCACGTCTATATCATGCACTGATCACATGACTGCCCATGCACTGATCACGTGGATGATCATACACTAATCATGTGACAGATCATGCACTGATCACGTGGCTGATCATGCACTGATACCGTGACTGAGCATGGACTGATCACATGACTATCATGTAGTGATCACGTGACTTAATGGCGCTGATCATGTGACTGATCATGCGCTGATCATGTTTGCTATCATACACTGATCATGTGCCTCTGGAGGCAATAAACAAAGAGCTGAGTAGGCACGAATCAAACAGTCAGCAGGCAATAATCATGGAACTCAGGTGTGAGGAATCATGCTGCTCAGCTGGCAATAATCAAGCAGCTGAGCAGGCAGGAATTACGCAGCACAGCTGGCAATTGTCAAGCAGATGACAGGCAGGAATCGTGCAGCTCAGCTGGCAATTGTCAAGCAGATGAGCAGACAGTAATCACGCAGCTCAGCAGGCCCTGATCACGTGACTGAGCATGCACTGTTCACGTGGCTGATCATACACTGATCACGTGATTGATCATGCACTGATCACTTGGATATCATGCACTGATCACGTGGCTGATCATACACTGTTCACGTGTCTGACCATGCACTGATCACGTGGCTGATCATACACTGCTCACGTAACTGATCATGCACTGATCACGTGGCTATCATGCACTGATCACGTGGCTGAACATGCACTGTTCACGTGGCTGATCACACACCTGTCACGTGACATATCATGCACTGATCACGTGGCACTCATGCACTGATCACGTGGCTGATCATACTCTGCTCACGTAACTCATCATGCACACATCACGTGGCTATCATGCACTGCTCACGTGGCTCGTCATGGAATGATCACGAAGCTACCATATACTGGTCACGTGACTGATCATGCACAGATCACGTAAATGATCATGCACTGTTCACGTGACTGATCATGTACTGATCACGTGACTGATCATGCACTGATCACGTGGCTATCATGCTCTGCTCACGTGGCTGATCATGCAACGATCACGTAGCAACCATGTACTGGTCACGTGACTGATCATGCACTGATCACGTAATTGATCCTGCACTGATCACGTGGCTCATCATGCACTGATCACGTGGCTGATCACACACGTATCACGTGACTGATCATGCACTGATCACGTGACTAATCATGCACTGATCACGTGGCTATCATGCACTGATCACGTGGCTATCATGCACTGATCACGTGGCTGATCATGCAATGATCACACAGCTACCATGCACTGATCACATGACTGATCATGCACTGATCACGTAATTGATCATGCACTGATCACGTGGCTTATCATGCACTGATCATGTGACTGATCATGTGCTGATCATGTTTGGTGTCATACACTGATCATGTGCCTCTGGAGGCAATGAACATAGAGCTGAGTAGGCAGGAATCAGTCAGCAGGCTATAATCATGGAACTCAGCTGTGAGAAATCATGCTGCTCAGCTGGCAATAATCAAGTAGATGAGCAGGCAGGAATTATGCAGCACAGGTGGCAATTGTCAAGGAGATGACAGGCAGGAATCGTGCAGCTCAGCTGGCAATTGTCAAGCAGATGAGCAGACAGTAATCACGCAGCTCAGCAGGCCCTGATCACGTGACTGAGCATGCACTGTTCACGTGGCTGATCACACACTGATCACGTGACTGATCATGCACTGATCACGTGGCTATCATGCACTGATCACGTGACTGTCATGCACTGATCACGTGGCTATCATGCACTGATCACGTGGCTGATCATGCACTGATCACGTAGCTATCATGCACTGATCACTGGCTGATCATGCACTGATCACGGGACTGATCATGCACTGATCACGGGCTATCATGCACTGTCACATGACTGATCATGCACTGATCACGTGGCTGATCATGCACTGATCACGTGACTGATCATGCACTGATCACGTGACTGATCATGCACTGATCACGTGGCTGATCATGCACTGATCACGTGGCTGATCATGCACTGATCACGTGGCTGATCATGCACTGATCACGTGGCTGATCATGCACTGATCACGTGACTGATCATGCACTGATCACGTGACTGATCATGCACTGATCACGTGGCTATCATGCACTGATCACGTGGCTGATCATGCACTGATCACGTGACTGATCATGCACTGATCACGTGACTGATCATGCACTGATCACGTGGCTATCATGCACTGATCACGTGGCTGATCATGCACTGATCACGCAGCTATCATGCACTGGTCACGTGACTGATCATGCACTGATCACGTAATTGATCATGCACTGATCACGTGGCTGATCATGCACTGATCACGTGACTGATCATGCACTGATCACGTGGCTATCATGCACTGATCACGTGGCTGATCATGCACTGATCATGTAGCTACCATGTACTGGTCACGTGAACTGATCATACACCCATCAGGTGACTGATCATGCACTGATCACGTGGCTATCATGCACTGATCACGAGACTGATCATGAACTGATCACGTCTAATCATGCACTGATCACATGACTGCCCATGCACTGATCACGTGGATGATCATACACTAATCATGTGACAGATCATGCACTGATCACGTGGCTGATCATGCACTGATACCGTGACTGAGCATGGACTGATCACATGACTATCATGTAGTGATCACGTGACTTAATGGCGCTGATCATGTGACTGATCATGCGCTGATCATGTTTGCTATCATACACTGATCATGTGCCTCTGGAGGCAATGAACAAAGAGCTGAGTAGGCACGAATCAAACAGTCAGCAGGCAATAATCATGGAACTCAGATGTGAGGAATCATGCTGCTCAGCTGGCAATAATCAAGCAGCTGAGCAGGCAGGAATTACGCAGCACAGCTGGCAATTGTCAAGCAGATGAGCAGACAGTAATCATGCAGCTCAGCAGGCCCTGATCACGTGACTGAGCATGCACTGTTCACGTGGCTGATCATACACTGATCACGTGACTGATCATGCACTGATCACGTGGATATCATGCACTGATCACGTGGCTGATCATACACTGATCACGTGTCTGATCATGCACTGATCACGTGGCTGATCATACACTGATCACGTAACTGATCATGCACTGATCACGTGGCTATCATGCACTGATCACGTGACTGATCATGCACTGATCAGTGGCAATCATGCACTGATCACGTGGCTGATCATGCACTGATCACGTGACTGATCATGCACTGATCACTGGCTATCATGCACTGATCACGTGGCTATCATGCACTGATCACGTGGCTGATCATGCACTGATCACGTGACTGATCATGCACTGATCACGTCTGATCATGCACTGATCACGTGACTGATCATGCACTGATCACGTGGATGATCATGCACTGATCACGTGACTGATCATGCACTGATCACGTGGCTATCATGCACTGATCACGTGGCTGATCATGCACTGATCACGTAGCTATCATGTACTGGTCACGTGACTGATCATGCACTGATCACGTAATTGATCATGCACTGATCACGTGACTGATCATGCACTGATCACGTGACTGATCATGCACTGATCACGTGGCTATCATGCACTGATCACGTGGCTGATCATGCACTGATCACGTGGCTGATCATGCACTGATCACGTGGCTGATCATGCACTGATCACGTGACTGATCATGCACTGATCACGTGGCTATCATGCACTGATCACGTGGCTGATCATGCACTGATCACGTGGCTGATCATGCACTGATCACGTGACTGATCATGCACTGATCACGTGGCACTCATGCACTGATCACGTGGCTGATCATGCACTGATCACGTAACTGATCATGCACTGATCACGTGGCTATCATGCACTGATCACGTGGCTGATCATGCACTGATCACGTAACTACCATGCACTGATCACGTGACTGATCATGCACTGATCACGTGGCGATCATGCACTGATCACGTGACTGATCATGCACTGATCACGTGACTGATCATGCACTGATCACGTGGCTATCATGCACTGATCACGTGGCTGATCATGCACTGATCACGTGGCTATCATGCACTGGTCACGTGACTGATCATGCACTGATCACGTAACTGATCATGCACTGATCACATGACTGATCATGCACTGATCACGTGACTGATCATGCACTGATCACGTGGCTATCATGCACTACTCACGTGGCTGATCATGCAATGATCATGTAGCTACCATGTACAGGTCACGTGACTGATCATACACCCATCAGGTGACTGATCATGCACTGATCACGTGGCTGATCATGCACTGATCACGTGACTGATCATGCACTGATCACGTGACTAATCATGCACTGATCACATGGCTATCATGAACTGATCACCTGGCTGATCATGCACTGATCACGTGGCTGATCATGCACTGATACCGTGACTGAGCATGGACTGATCACATGACTATCATGTAGTGATCACGTGACTTAATGGCGCTGATCATGTGACTGATCATGCGCTGATCATGTTTGCTATCATACACTGATCATGTGCCTCTGGAGGCAATAAACAAAGAGCTGAGTAGGCACGAATCAAACAGTCAGCAGGCAATAATCATGGAACTCAGGTGTGAGGAATCATGCTGCTCAGCTGGCAATAATCAAGCAGCTGAGCAGGCAGGAATTACGCAGCACAGCTGGCAATTGTCAAGCAGATGACAGGCAGGAATCGTGCAGCTCAGCTGGCAATTGTCAAGCAGATGAGCAGACAGTAATCACGCAGCTCAGCAGGCCCTGATCACGTGACTGAGCATGCACTGTTCACGTGGCTGATCATACACTGATCACGTGATGATCATGCACTGATCACTTGGATATCATGCACTGATCACGTGGCTGATCATACACTGTTCACGTGTCTGACCATGCACTGATCACGTGGCTGATCATACACTGCTCACGTAACTGATCATGCACTGATCACGTGGCTATCATGCACTGATCACGTGGCTGAACATGCACTGTTCACGTGGCTGATCACACACCTGTCACGTGACATATCATGCACTGATCACGTGGCACTCATGCACTGATCACGTGGCTGATCATACTCTGCTCACGTAACTGATCATGCACACATCACGTGGCTATCATGCACTGCTCACGTGGCTCGTCATGGAATGATCACGTAGCTACCATATACTGGTCACGTGACTGATCATGCACAGATCACGTAAATGATCATGCACTGTTCACGTGACTGATCATGTACTGATCACGTGACTGATCATGCACTGATCACGTGGCTATCATGCTCTGCTCACGTGGCTGATCATGCAATGATCACGTAGCAACCATGTACTGGTCACGTGACTGATCATGCACTGATCACGTAATTGATCCTGCACTGATCACGTGGCTCATCATGCACTGATCACGTGGCTGATCACACATGTATCACGTGACTGATCATGCACTGATCACGTGGCTATCATGCACTGATCACGTGGCTATCATGCACTGATCACGTGGCTATCATGCACTGATCACGTGGCTGATCATGCACTGATCACGTGGCTATCATGCACTGATCACGTGACTGATCATGCACTGATCACGTGGCTGATCATGCACTGATCACGTGGCTGATCATGCACTGATCACGTGGCTGATCATGCACTGATCACGTGACTGATCATGCACTGATCACGTGACTGATCATGCACTGATCACGTGGCTATCATGCACTGATCACGTGGCTGATCACACACGATCACGTGACTGATCATGCACTGATCACGTGGCTGATCATGCACTGATCACGTGGCTATCATGCACTGATCACGTGGCTGATCATGCACTGATCACGTGACTGATCATGCACTGATCACGTGACTGATCATGCACTGATCACGTGACTGATCATGCACTGATCACGTGACTGATCATGCACTGATCACGTGGCTGATCATGCACTGATCACGCAGCTACCATGCACTGATCACATGACTGATCATGCACTGATCACATAACTGATCATGCACTGATCACTGGCTTATCATGCATTGATCATGTGACTGATCATGTGCTGATCATGTTTGCTATCATACACTGATCATGTGCCTCTGGAGGCAATGAACAAAGAGCTGAGTAGGCACGAATCAGTCAGCAGGCAATAATCATGGAACTCAGCTGTGAGAAATCATGCTGCTCAGCTGGCAATAATCAAGCAGCTGAGCAGGCAGGAATTACGCAGCACAGCTGGCAATTGTCAAGCAGATGACAGGCAGGAATCGTGCAGCTCAGCTGGCAATTGTCAAGCAGATGAGCAGACAGTAATCACGCAGCTCAGCAGGCCCTGATCACGTGACTGAGCATGCACTGTTCACGTGGCTGATCACACACTATCACGTGACTGATCATGCACTGATCACGTGACTGATCATGCACTGATCACTTGGATATCATGCACTGATCACGTGGCTGATCATACACTGTTCACGTGTCTGACCATGCACTGATCACGTGGCTGATCATACACTGCTCAGGTAACTGATCATGCACTGATCACGTGGCTATCATGCACTGATCACGTGGCTGAACATGCACTGTTCACGTGGCTGATCACACACCTGTCACGTGACATATCATGCACTTATCACGTGGCACTCATGCACTGATCACGTGGCTGATCATACTCTGCTCACGTAACTCATCATGCACACATCACGTGGCTATCATGCACTGCTCACGTGGCTCGTCATGGAATGATCACGTAGCTATCATATACTGGTCACGTGACTGATCATGCACTGATCACGTAAATGATCATGCACTGTTCACGTGACTGATCATGTACTGATCACGTGACTGATCATGCACTGATCACGTGGCTGATCATGCACTGATCACGTGGCTGATCATGCACTGATCACGTGGCTGATCATGCACTGATCACGTGATGATCATGCACTGATCACGTGGATATCATGCACTGATCACGTGGCTGATCATGCACTGATCACGTGTCTGATCATGCACTGATCACGTGGCTGATCATGCACTGATCACGTGACTGATCATGCACTGATCACGTGGCTATCATGCACTGATCACGTGGCTGATCATGCACTGATCACGTGGCTGATCACACACTGTCACGTGACTATCATGCACTGATCACGTGGCATCATGCACTGATCACGTGGCTGATCATACACTGATCACGTAACTGATCATGCACTGATCACGTGGCTATCATGCACTGATCACGTGGCTGATCATGCAATGATCACGTAGCTACCATATACTGGTCACGTGACTGATCATGCACTGATCACGTAAATGATCATGCACTGATCACGTGACTGATCATGCACTGATCACGTGACTGATCATGCACTGATCACGTGGCTATCATGCACTGATCACGTGGCTGATCATGCACGATCACGTAGCAACCATGCACTGGTCACGTGACTGATCATGCACTGATCACGTAATTGATCATGCACTGATCACGTGGCTGATCATGCACTGATCACGTGGCTGATCATGACACTATCACGTGACTGATCATGCACTGATCACGTGACTGATCATGCACTGATCACGTGGCTATCATGCACTGATCACGTGGATATCATGCACTGATCACGTGGCTGATCACACATGATCACGTGACTGATCATGCACTGATCACGTGGCTGATCATGCACTGATATCATGCACTGATCACGTGGCTGATCATGCACTATCACGTGACTGATCATGCACTGATCACGTGGCTATCATGCACTGATCACGTGGCTGATCATGCACTGATCACGTAACTATCATGCACTGATCACGTGACTGATCATGCACTGATCACGTGGCTGATCATGCACTGATCACGTGGCTGATCATGCACTGATCACGTGACTGATCATGCACTGATCACGTGACTGATCATGCACTGATCACGTGGCTATCATGCACTGATATAATGCACTGATCACGTGGCTGATCACACACTGATCACGTGACTGATCATGCACTGATCACGTGGCTATCATGCACTGATCACGTGGCTGATCATGCACTGATCACGTGGCTATCATGCACTGATCACGTGACTGATCATGCACTGATCACGTGGCTGATCATGCACTGATCACGTGACTGATCATGCACTGATCACGTGGCTGATCATGCACTGATCACGTGGCTATCATGCACTGATCACGTGGCTGATCATGCAATGATCACGTAGCTACCATGCACTGATCACGTGACTGATCATGCACTGATCACGTAACTGATCATGCACTGATCACGTGACTGATCATGCACTGATCACGTGACTGATCATGCACTGATCACGTGGCTATCATGCACTGATCACGTGGCTGATCATGCACTGATCACGCAGCTACCATGTACTGGTCACGTGACTGATCATGCACTGATCACATAATTGATCATGCACTGATCACGTGGCTTATCATGCACTGATCATGTGACTGATCATGTGCTGATCATGTTTGGTGTCATACACTGATCATGTGCCTCTGGAGGCAATGAACAAAGAGCTGAGTAGGCAGGAATCAGTCAGCAGGCTATAATCATGGAACTCAGCTCTGAGAAATCATGCTGCTCAGCTGGCAATAATCAAGTAGATGAGCAGGCAGGAATTACGCAGCACAGGTGGCAATTGTCAAGCAGATGACAGGCAGGAATCGTGCAGCTCAGCTGGCAATTGTCAAGCAGATGAGCAGACAGTAATCACGCAGCTCAGCAGGCCCTGATCACGTGACTGAGCATGCACTGTTCACGTGGCTGATCACACACTGATCACGTGACTGATCATGCACTGATCACGTGACTGATCATGCACTGATCACGTGGCTATCATGCACTGATCACGTGGCTGATCATGCACTGATCACGGGACTGATCATGCACTGATCACGGGCTATCATGCACTGATACATGACTGATCATGCACTGATCACGTGGCTGATCATGCACTGATCACGTAGCTACCATGCACTGATCACGTGACTGATCATGCACTGATCACGTAATTGATCATGCACTGATCACGTGGCTGATCATGCACTGATCACGTGGCTGATCATGCACTGATCACGTGACTGATCATGCACTGATCACGTGGCTATCATGCACTGATCACGTGGCTGACATGCACTGATCACGTGCCTGATCATGCACTGATCACGTGGCTGATCATGCACTGATCACGTGACTGATCATGCACTGATCACGTGTCTGATCATGCACTGATCACGTGGCTATCATGCACTGCTCACGTGGCTGATCATGCAATGATCACGCAGCTACCATGTACTGGTCACATGACTGATCATGCACTGATCACGTGACTGATCATGCACTGATCACGTGGCTATCATGCACTACTCACGTGGCTGATCATGCAATGATCATGTAGCTACCATGTACAGGTCACGTGAATGATCATACACCCATCAGGTGACTTATCATGCACTGATCACGTGGCTATCATGCACTGATCACGAGACTGATCATGCACTGATCACGTCTATATCATGCACTGATCACATGACTGCCCATGCACTGATCACGTGGATGATCATACACTAATCATGTGACAGATCATGCACTGATCACGTGGCTGATCATGCACTGATACCGTGACTGAGCATGGACTGATCACATGACTATCATGTAGTGATCACGTGACTTAATGGCGCTGATCATGTGACTGATCATGCGCTGATCATGTTTGCTATCATACACTGATCATGTGCCTCTGGAGGCAATAAACAAAGAGCTGAGTAGGCACGAATCAAACAGTCAGCAGGCAATAATCATGGAACTCAGCTGTGAGGAATCATGCTGCTCAGCTGGCAATAATCAAGCAGCTGAGCAGGCAGGAATTACGCAGCACAGCTGGCAATTGTCAAGCAGATGACAGGCAGGAATCGTGCAGCTCAGCTGGCAATTGTCAAGCAGATGAGCAGACAGTAATCACGCAGCTCAGCAGGCCCTGATCACGTGACTGAGCATGCACTGTTCACGTGGCTGATCATACACTGATCACGTGATTGATCATGCACTGATCACTTGGATATCATGCACTGATCACGTGGCTGATCATACACTGTTCACGTGTCTGACCATGCACTGATCACGTGGCTGATCATACACTGCTCACGTAACTGATCATGCACTGATCACGTGGCTATCATGCACTGATCACGTGGCTGAACATGCACTGTTCACGTGGCTGATCACACACTGTCACGTGACATATCATGCACTGATCACGTGGCACTCATGCACTGATCACGTGGCTGATCATACTCTGCTCACGTAACTGATCATGCACACATCACGTGGCTATCATGCACTGATCACGTGGCTCGTCATGGAATGATCACTGAGCTACCATATACTGGTCACGTGACTGATCATGCACTGATCACGTGGCTATCATGCACTGATATCATGCACTGATCACGTGGCTGATCATGCACTGATCACGTGACTGATCATGCACTGATCACGTGGCTATCATGCACTGATCACGTGACTGATCATGCACTGATCACGTGGCTGATCATGCACTGATCACGTGGCTGATCATGCACTGATCACGTGGCTGATCATGCACTGATCACGTGGCTATCATGCACTGATCACGTGACTGATCATGCACTGATCACGTGGCTGATCATGCACTGATCACGTGACTGATCATGCACTGATCACGTGGCTGATCATGCACTGATCACGTGGCTATCATGCACTGATCACGTGGCTGATCATGCACTGATCACGTGGCTGATCACACACTGATCACGTGACTATCATGCACTGATCACGTGGCATCATGCACTGATCACGTGGCTGATCATGCACTGATCACGTGACTGATCATGCACTGATCACGTGGCTATCATGCACTGATCACGTGGCTATCATGCACTGATATCATGCACTGATCACGTGGATGATCACACTGATCACGTGACTGATCATGCACTGATCACGTGGCTATCATGCACTGATCACGTGGCTGATCATGCACTGATCACGTAGCTATCATGCACTGATCACGTGACTGATCATGCACTGATCACGTGGCTGATCATGCACTGATCACGTGACTGATCATGCACTGATCACGTGGCTGATCATGCACTGATCACGTGGCTATCATGCACTGATCACGTGGCTGATCATGCACTGATCACGTGGCTATCATGCACTGATCACGTGACTGATCATGCACTGATCACGTGGCTGATCATGCACTGATCACGTGACTGATCATGCACTGATCACGTGACTGATCATGCACTGATCACGTGGCTGATCATGCACTGATCACGTGACTGATCATGCACTGATCACGTGGCTGATCATGCACTGATCACGTGGCTATCATGCACTGATCACGTGGCTGATCATGCAATGATCACGTAGCTACCATGCACTGATCACGTGACTGATCATGCACTGATCACGTGACTGATCATGCACTGATCACGTGACTGATCATGCACTGATCACGTGACTGATCATGCACTGATCACGTGGCTATCATGCACTGATCACGTGACTGATCATGCACTGATCACGTGGCTATCATGCACTGATCACGTGACTGATCATGCACTGATCACATGACTGATCATGCACTGATCACGTGACTTATCATGCACTGATCATGTGACTGATCATGCGCTGATCATGTTTGCTATCATACACTGATCATGTGCCTCTGGAGGCAATGAACAAAGAGCTGAGTAGGCACGAATCAGTCAGCAGGCAATAATCATGGAACTCAGCTGTGAGGAATCATGCTGCTCAGCTGGCAATAATCAAGCAGCTGAGCAGGCAGGAATTACGCAGCACAGCTGGCAATTGTCAAGCAGATGACAGGCAGGAATCGTGCAGCTCAGCTGGCAATTGTCAAGCAGATGAGCAGACAGTAATCACGCAGCTCAGCAGGCCCTGATCACGTGACTGAGCATGCACTGTTCACGTGGCTGATCATACACTGATCACGTGATGATCATGCACTGATCACTTGGATATCATGCACTGATCACGTGGCTGATCATACACTGTTCACGTGTCTGACCATGCACTGATCACGTGGCTGATCATACACTGCTCACGTAACTGATCATGCACTGATCACGTGGCTATCATGCACTGATCACGTGGCTGAACATGCACTGTTCACGTGGCTGATCACACACCTGTCACGTGACATATCATGCACTGATCACGTGGCACTCATGCACTGATCACGTGGCTGATCATACTCTGCTCACGTAACTCATCATGCACACATCACGTGGCTATCATGCACTGCTCACGTGGCTCGTCATGGAATGATCACGTAGCTACCATATACTGGTCACGTGACTGATCATGCACAGATCACGTAAATGATCATGCACTGTTCACGTGACTGATCATGTACTGATCACGTGACTGATCATGCACTGATCACGTGGCTATCATGCTCTGCTCACGTGGCTGATCATGCAACGATCACGTAGCAACCATGTACTGGTCACGTGACTGATCATGCACTGATCACGTAATTGATCCTGCACTGATCACGTGGCTCATCATGCACTGATCACGTGGCTGATCACACACGTATCACGTGACTGATCATGCACTGATCACGTGACTAATCATGCACTGATCACGTGGCTATCATGCACTGATCACGTGGATATCATGCACTGATCACGTGGCTGATCACACATGTATCACGTGACTGATCATGCACTGATCACGTGGCTATCATGCACTGATCACGTGGCTGATCATGCACTGATCACGTAGCTACCATGTACTGGTCACGTGACTGATCATGCACTGATCACGTGGCTGATCATGCACTGATATCATGCACTGATCACGTGGCTGATCATGCACTGATCACGTGACTGATCATGCACTGATCACGTGGCTGATCATGCACTGATCACGTGGCTGATCATGCACTGATCACGTGACTATCATGCACTGATCACGTGACTGATCATGCACTGATCACGTGGCTGATCATGCACTGATCACGTGGCTGATCATGCACTGATCACGTGACTGATCATGCACTGATCACGTGACTGATCATGCACTGATCACGTGGCTATCATGCACTGATATCATGCACTGATCACGTGGCTGATCACACACTGATCATGTGACTGATCATGCACTGATCACGTGGCTATCATGCACTGATCACGTGGCTGATCATGCACTGATCACGTAGCTATCATGCACTGATCACGTGACTGATCATGCACTGATCACGTGGCTGATCATGCACTGATCACGTGACTGATCATGCACTGATCACGTGGCTGATCATGCACTGATCACGTGGCTATCATGCACTGATCACGTGGCTGATCATGCAATGATCACGTAGCTATCATGCACTGATCACGTGACTGATCATGCACTGATCACGTGACTGATCATGCACTGATCACGTGACTGATCATGCACTGATCACGTGACTGATCATGCACTGATCACGTGGCTATCATGCACTGATCACGTGGCTGATCATGCACTGATCACGCAGCTACCATGCACTGATCACGTGACTGATCATGCACTGATCACGTAACTGATCATGCACTGATCACGTGGCTTATCATGCACTGATCATGTGACTGATCATGTGCTGATCATGTTTGGTGTCACACACTGATCATGTGCCTCTGGAGGCAATGAACATAGAGCTGAGTAGGCAGGAATCAGTCAGCAGGCTATAATCATGGAACTCAGCTCTGAGAAATCATGCTGCTCAGCTGGCAATAATCAAGTAGATGAGCAGGCAGGAATTACGCAGCACAGGTGGCAATTGTCAAGCAGATGACAGGCAGGAATCGTGCAGCTCAGCTGGCAATTGTCAAGCAGATGAGCAGACAGTAATCACGCAGCTCAGCAGGCCCTGATCACGTGACTGAGCATGCACTGATCACGTGGCTGATCATACACTGATCACGTGACTGATCATGCACTGATCACGTGACTGATCATGCACTGATCACGTGGCTATCATGCACTGATCACGTGGCTGATCATACACTGATCACGTGACTGATCATGCACTGATCACGGGCTATCATGCACTGATCACATGACTGACATGCACTGATCACGTGGCTGATCATGCACTGATCACGTGGCTGATCATGCACTGATCACGTGACTGATCATGCACTGATCACGTGGCTGATCATGCACTGATCACGTGGCTGATCATGCACTGATCACGTGGCTGATCATGCACTGATCACGTGACTGATCATGCACTGATCACGTGGCTATCATGCACTACTCACGTGGCTGATCATGCAATGATCATGTAGCTACCATGTACAGGTCACGTGAATGATCATACACCCATCAGGTGACTGATCATGCACTGATCACGTGGCTATCATGCACTGATCACGAGACTGATCATGCACTGATCACGTCTATATCATGCACTGATCACATGACTGCCCATGCACTGATCACGTGGATGATCATACACTAATCATGTGACAGATCATGCACTGATCACGTGGCTGATCATGCACTGATACCGTGACTGAGCATGGACTGATCACATGACTATCATGTAGTGATCACGTGACTTAATGGCGCTGATCATGTGACTGATCATGCGCTGATCATGTTTGCTATCATACACTGATCATGTGCCTCTGGAGGCAATAAACAAAGAGCTGAGTAGGCACGAATCAAACAGTCAGCAGGCAATAATCATGGAACTCAGCTGTGAGGAATCATGCTGCTCAGCTGGCAATAATCAAGCAGCTGAGCAGGCAGGAATTACGCAGCACAGCTGGCAATTGTCAAGCAGATGACAGGCAGGAATCGTGCAGCTCAGCTGGCAATTGTCAAGCAGATGAGCAGACAGTAATCACGCAGCTCAGCAGGCCCTGATCACGTGACTGAGCATGCACTGTTCACGTGGCTGATCATACACTGATCACGTGATTGATCATGCACTGATCACTTGGATATCATGCACTGATCACGTGGCTGATCATACACTGTTCACGTGTCTGACCATGCACTGATCACGTGGCTGATCATACACTGCTCACGTAACTGATCATGCACTGATCACGCACTGATCACGTGGCTATCATGCACTGATCACGTGGCTGAACATGCACTGTTCACGTGGCTGATCACACACCTGTCACGTGACATATCATGCACTGATCACGTGGCACTCATGCACTGATCACGTGGCTGATCATACTCTGCTCACGTAACTGATCATGCACACATCACGTGGCTATCATGCACTGATCACGTGGCTATCATGCACTGATATCATGCACTGATCACGTGGATGATCACACACGATCACGTGACTGATCATGCACTGATCACGTGGCTATCATGCACTGATCACGTGGCTGATCATGCACTGATCACGTAGCTACCATGTACTGGTCACGTGACTGATCATGCACTGATCACGTATCTGATCATGCACTGATCACGTGACTGATCATGCACTGATCACGTGGCTGATCATGCACTGATCACGTGGCTATCATGCACTGATCACGTGGCTGATCATGCACTGATCACGTGGCTATCATGCACTGATCACGTGACTGATCATGCACTGATCACGTGACTGATCATGCACTGATCACGTGACTGATCATGCACTGATCACGTGACTGATCATGCACTGATCACGTGGCTGATCATGCACTGATCACGTGACTGATCATGCACTGATCACGTGGCTGATCATGCACTGATCACGTGGCTATCATGCACTGATCACGTGGCTGATCATGCAATGATCACGTAGCTACCATGCACTGGTCACGTGACTGATCATGCACTGATCAGGTGACTGATCATGCACTGATCACGTGACTGATCATGCACTGATCACGTGACTGATCATGCACTGATCACGTGGCTATCATGCACTGATCACGTGGCTGATCATGCACTGATCACGCAGCTACCATGCACTGATCACATGACTGATCATGCACTGATCACATGACTGATCATGCACTGATCACGTGGCTTATCATGCACTGATCACGTGACTGATCATGTGCTGATCATGTTTGCTATCATACACTGATCATGTGCCTCTGGAGGCAATGAACAAAGAGCTGAGTAGGCACGAATCAGTCAGCAGGCAATAATCATGGAACTCAGCTGTGAGGAATCATGCTGCTCAGCTGGCAATAATCAAGCAGCTGAGCAGGCAGGAATTACGCAGCACAGCTGGCAATTGTCAAGCAGATGACAGGCAGGAATCGTGCAGCTCAGCTGGCAATTGTCAAGCAGATGAGCAGACAGTAATCACGCAGCTCAGCAGGCCCTGATCACGTGACTGAGCATGCACTGTTCACGTGGCTGATCATACACTGATCACGTGATGATCATGCACTGATCACTTGGATATCATGCACTGATCACGTGGCTGATCATACACTGTTCACGTGTCTGACCATGCACTGATCACGTGGCTGATCATACACTGCTCACGTAACTGATCATGCACTGATCACGTGGCTATCATGCACTGATCACGTGGCTGAACATGCACTGTTCACGTGGCTGATCACACACCTGTCACGTGACATATCATGCACTGATCACGTGGCACTCATGCACTGATCACGTGGCTGATCATACTCTGCTCACGTAACTCATCATGCACACATCACGTGGCTATCATGCACTGCTCACGTGGCTCGTCATGGAATGATCACGAAGCTACCATATACTGGTCACGTGACTGATCATGCACAGATCACGTAAATGATCATGCACTGTTCACGTGACTGATCATGTACTGATCACGTGACTGATCATGCACTGATCACGTGGCTATCATGCTCTGCTCACGTGGCTGATCATGCAACGATCACGTAGCAACCATGTACTGGTCACGTGACTGATCATGCACTGATCACGTAATTGATCCTGCACTGATCACGTGGCTCATCATGCACTGATCACGTGGCTGATCACACACGTATCACGTGACTGATCATGCACTGATCACGTGACTAATCATGCACTGATCACGTGGCTATCATGCACTGATCACGTGGATATCATGCACTGATCACGTGGCTGATCACACATGTATCACGTGACTGATCATGCACTGATCACGTGGCTATCATGCACTGATCACGTGGCTGATCATGCACTGATCACGTAGCTACCATGTACTGGTCACGTGACTGATCATGCACTGATCACGTGGCTGATCATGCACTGATATCATGCACTGATCACGTGGCTGATCATGCACTGATCACGTGACTGATCATGCACTGATCACGTGGCTGATCATGCACTGATCACGTGGCTGATCATGCACTGATCACGTAACTATCATGCACTGATCACGTGACTGATCATGCACTGATCACGTGGCTGATCATGCACTGATCACGTGGCTGATCATGCACTGATCACGTGACTGATCATGCACTGATCACGTGACTGATCATGCACTGATCACGTGGCTATCATGCACTGATATCATGCACTGATCACGTGGCTGATCATCACACTGATCATGTGACTGATCATGCACTGATCACGTGGCTATCATGCACTGATCACGTGGCTGATCATGCACTGATCACGTAGCTATCATGCACTGATCACGTGACTGATCATGCACTGATCACGTGGCTGATCATGCACTGATCACGTGACTGATCATGCACTGATCACGTGGCTGATCATGCACTGATCACGTGGCTATCATGCACTGATCACGTGGCTGATCATGCAATGATCACGTAGCTATCATGCACTGATCACGTGACTGATCATGCACTGATCACGTGACTGATCATGCACTGATCACGTGACTGATCATGCACTGATCACGTGACTGATCATGCACTGATCACGTGGCTATCATGCACTGATCACGTGGCTGATCATGCACTGATCACGCAGCTACCATGCACTGATCACGTGACTGATCATGCACTGATCACGTAACTGATCATGCACTGATCACGTGGCTTATCATGCACTGATCATGTGACTGATCATGCACTGATCATGTTTGGTGTCACACACTGATCATGTGCCTCTGGAGGCAATGAACATAGAGCTGAGTAGGCAGGAATCAGTCAGCAGGCTATAATCATGGAACTCAGCTCTGAGAAATCATGCTGCTCAGCTGGCAATAATCAAGTAGATGAGCAGGCAGGAATTACGCAGCACAGGTGGCAATTGTCAAGCAGATGACAGGCAGGAATCGTGCAGCTCAGCTGGCAATTGTCAAGCAGATGAGCAGACAGTAATCACGCAGCTCAGCAGGCCCTGATCACGTGACTGATCATGCACTGTTCACGTGGCTGATCACACACTGATCACGTGACTGATCATGCACTGATCATGTGACTGATCATGCACTGATCACGTGGCTATCATGCACTGATCACGTGGCTGATCATGCACTGATCACGTGACTGATCATGCACTGATCACGGGCTATCATGCACTGATACATGACTGATCATGCACTGATCACGTGGCTGATCATGCACTGATCACGTGGCTGATCATGCACTGATCACGTGACTGATCATGCACTGATCACGTGGCTGATCATGCACTGATCACGTGGCTGATCATGCACTGATCACGTGGCTGATCATGCACTGATCACGTGACTGATCATGCACTGATCACGTGGCTATCATGCACTACTCACGTGGCTGATCATGCAATGATCATGTAGCTACCATGTACAGGTCACGTGAATGATCATACACCCATCAGGTGACTGATCATGCACTGATCACGTGGCTATCATGCACTGATCACGAGACTGATCATGCACTGATCACGTCTATATCATGCACTGATCACATGACTGCCCATGCACTGATCACGTGGATGATCATACACTAATCATGTGACAGATCATGCACTGATCACGTGGCTGATCATGCACTGATACCGTGACTGAGCATGGACTGATCACATGACTATCATGTAGTGATCACGTGACTTAATGGCGCTGATCATGTGACTGATCATGCGCTGATCATGTTTGCTATCATACACTGATCATGTGCCTCTGGAGGCAATAAACAAAGAGCTGAGTAGGCACGAATCAAACAGTCAGCAGGCAATAATCATGGAACTCAGCTGTGAGGAATCATGCTGCTCAGCTGGCAATAATCAAGCAGCTGAGCAGGCAGGAATTACGCAGCACAGCTGGCAATTGTCAAGCAGATGACAGGCAGGAATCGTGCAGCTCAGCTGGCAATTGTCAAGCAGATGAGCAGACAGTAATCACGCAGCTCAGCAGGCCCTGATCACGTGACTGAGCATGCACTGTTCACGTGGCTGATCATACACTGATCACGTGATTGATCATGCACTGATCACTTGGATATCATGCACTGATCACGTGGCTGATCATACACTGTTCACGTGTCTGACCATGCACTGATCACGTGGCTGATCATACACTGCTCACGTAACTGATCATGCACTGATCACGTGGCTATCATGCACTGATCACGTGGCTGAACATGCACTGTTCACGTGGCTGATCACACACCTGTCACGTGACTGATCATGCACTGATCACGTGGCTATCATGCACTGATCACGTGGCTGATCATGCACTGATCACGTAGCTATCATGCACTGATCACGTGACTGATCATGCACTGATCACGTGGCTGATCATGCACTGATCACGTGACTGATCATGCACTGATCACGTGGCTGATCATGCACTGATCACGTGGCTGATCATGCACTGATCACGTGACTGATCATGCACTGATCACGTGACTGATCATGCACTGATCACGTGGCTATCATGCACTGATATCATGCACTGATCACGTGGCTGATCACACACGTATCACGTGACTGATCATGCACTGATCACGTGGCTATCATGCACTGATCACGTGGCTGATCATGCAATGATCACGTAGCTACCATGTACTGGTCACGTGACTGATCATGCACTGATCACGTGGCTGATCATGCACTGATCACGTGACTGATCATGCACTGATCACGTGACTGATCATGCACTGATCACGTGACTGATCATGCACTGATCACGTGGCTATCATGCACTGATCACGTGGCTGATCATGCAATGATCACGCAGCTACCATGTACTGGTCACATGACTGATCATGCACTGATCACATAATTGATCATGCACTGATCACGTGGCTTATCATGCACTGATCATGTGACTGATCATGTGCTGATCATGTTTGGTGTCATACACTGATCATGTGCCTCTGGAGGCAATGAACAAAGAGCTGAGTAGGCAGGAATCAGTCAGCAGGCATAATCATGGAACTCAGCTCTGAGAAATCATGCTGCTCAGCTGGCAATAATCAAGTAGATGAGCAGGCAGGAATTACGCAGCACAGCTGGCAATTGTCAAGCAGATGACAGGCAGGAATCGTGCAGCTCAGCTGGCAATTGTCAAGCAGATGAGCAGACAGTAATCACGCAGCTCAGCAGGCCCTGATCACGTGACTGAGCATGCACTGTTCACGTGGCTGATCACACACTGATCACGTGACTGATCATGCACTGATCACGTGACTGATCATGCACTGATCACGTGGCTATCATGCACTGATCACGTGGCTGATCATACACTGATCACGGGACTGATCATGCACTGATCACGGGCTATCATGCACTGATACATGACTGACATGCACTGATCACGTGGATCATGCACTGATCACGTGACTGATCATGCACTGATCACGTGACTGATCATGCACTGATCACGTGGCTGATCATGCACTGATCACGTGGCTATCATGCACTGATCACGTGGCTGATCATGGCAATGATCACGTAGCTACCATGTACTGGTCACGTGACTGATCATGCACTGATCACGTAATTGATCATGCACTGATCACGTGGCTGATCATGCACTGATCACGTGGCTGATCATGCACTGATCACGTGACTGATCATGCACTGATCACGTGACTGATCATGCACTGATCACGTGGCTATCATGCACTGATCACGTGGCTGATCATGCACTGATCACGTGACTGATCATGCACTGATCACGTGACTGATCATGCACTGATCACGTGGCTATCATGCACTGCTCACGTGGCTGATCATGCATGATCACGCAGCTACCATGTACTGGTCACATGACTGATCATGCACTGATCACGTGACTGATCATGCAGTGATCACGTGGCTATCATGCACTACTCACGTGGCTGATCATGCAATGATCATGTAGCTACCATGTACAGGTCACGTGAATGATCATACACCCATCAGGTGACTGATCATGCACTGATCACGTGGCTATCATGCACTGATCACGAGACTGATCATGCACTGATCACGTCTATATCATGCACTGATCACATGACTGCCCATGCACTGATCACGTGGATGATCATACACTAATCATGTGACAGATCATGCACTGATCACGTGGCTGATCATGCACTGATACCGTGACTGAGCATGGACTGATCACATGACTATCATGTAGTGATCACGTGACTTAATGGCGCTGATCATGTGACTGATCATGCGCTGATCATGTTTGCTATCATACACTGATCATGTGCCTCTGGAGGCAATAAACAAAGAGCTGAGTAGGCACGAATCAAACAGTCAGCAGGCAATAATCATGGAACTCAGTGTGAGGAATCATGCTGCTCAGCTGGCAATAATCAAGCAGCTGAGCAGGCAGGAATTACGCAGCACAGCTGGCAATTGTCAAGCAGATGACAGGCAGGAATCGTGCAGCTCAGCTGGCAATTGTCAAGCAGATGAGCAGACAGTAATCACGCAGCTCAGCAGGCCCTGATCACGTGACTGAGCATGCACTGTTCACGTGGCTGATCATACACTGATCACGTGATTGATCATGCACTGATCACTTGGATATCATGCACTGATCACGTGGCTGATCATACACTGTTCACGTGTCTGACCATGCACTGATCACGTGGCTGATCATACACTGCTCACGTAACTGATCATGCACTGATCACGTGGCTATCATGCACTGATCACGTGGCTGAACATGCACTGTTCACGTGGCTGATCACACACCTGTCACGTGACATATCATGCACTGATCACGTGGCACTCATGCACTGATCACGTGGCTGATCATACTCTGCTCACGTAACTCATCATGCACACATCACGTGGCTATCATGCACTGCTCACGTGGCTCGTCATGGAATGATCACGAAGCTACCATATACTGGTCACGTGACTGATCATGCACAGATCACGTAAATGATCATGCACTGTTCACGTGACTGATCATGTACTGATCACGTGACTGATCATGCACTGATCACGTGGCTATCATGCTCTGCTCACGTGGCTGATCATGCAACGATCACGTAGCAACCATGTACTGGTCACGTGACTGATCATGCACTGATCACGTAATTGATCCTGCACTGATCACGTGGCTCATCATGCACTGATCACGTGGCTGATCACACACGTATCACGTGACTGATCATGCACTGATCACGTGACTAATCATGCACTGATCACGTGGCTATCATGCACTGATCACGTGGCTATCATGCACTGATCACGTGGCTGATCATGCACTGATCACGCAGCTACCATGCACTGATCACGTGACTGATCATGCACTGATCACGTAACTGATCATGCACTGATCACGTGGCTTATCATGCACTGATCATGTGACTGATCATGTGCTGATCATGTTTGGTGTCACACACTGATCATGTGCCTCTGGAGGCAATGAACATAGAGCTGAGTAGGCAGGAATCAGTCAGCAGGCTATAATCATGGAACTCAGCTGTGAGAAATCATGCTGCTCAGCTGGCAATAATCAAGTAGATGAGCAGGCAGGAATTATGCAGCACAGGTGGCAATTGTCAAGCAGATGACAGGCAGGAATCGTGCAGCTCAGCTGGCAATTGTCAAGCAGATGAGCAGACAGTAATCACGCAGCTCAGCAGGCCCTGATCACGTGACTGAGCATGCACTGTTCACGTGGCTGATCATACACTGATCACGTGACTGATCATGCACTGATCACGTGGCTATCATGCACTGATCACGTGACTGATCATGCACTGATCACGTGGCTATCATGCACTGATCACGTGGCTGATCATGCACTGATCACGTGGCTATCATGCACTGATCACTGGCTGATCATGCACTGATCACGGGACTGATCATGCACTGATCACGGGCTATCATGCACTGTCACATGACTGATCATGCACTGATCACGTGGCTGATCATGCACTGATCACGTGACTGATCATGCACTGATCACGTGACTGATCATGCACTGATCACGTGGCTGATCATGCACTGATCACGTGGCTGATCATGCACTGATCACGTGGCTGATCATGCACTGATCACGTGGCTGATCATGCACTGATCACGTGACTGATCATGCACTGATCACGTGACTGATCATGCACTGATCACGTGGCTATCATGCACTGATCACGTGGCTGATCATGCACTGATCACGTGACTGATCATGCACTGATCACGTGACTGATCATGCACTGATCACGTGGCTATCATGCACTGATCACGTGGCTGATCATGCACTGATCACGCAGCTATCATGCACTGATCACGTGACTGATCATGCACTGATCACGTAATTGATCATGCACTGATCACGTGGCTGATCATGCACTGATCACGTGACTGATCATGCACTGATCACGTGGCTATCATGCACTGATCACGTGGCTGATCATGCACTGATCATGTAGCTACCATGTACTGGTCACGTGAATGATCATACACCCATCAGGTGACTGATCATGCACTGATCACGTGGCTATCATGCACTGATCACGTGACTGATCATGCACTGATCACGTCTAATCATGCACTGATCACGTGACTGCCCATGCACTGATCACGTGGATGATCATACACTAATCATGTGACAGATCATGCACTGATCACGTGGCTGATCATGCACTGATACCGTGACTGAGCATGGACTGATCACATGACTATCATGTAGTGATCACGTGACTTAATGGCGCTGATCATGTGACTGATCATGCGCTGATCATGTTTGCTATCATACACTGATCATGTGCCTCTGGAGGCAATAAACAAAGAGCTGAGTAGGCACGAATCAAACAGTCAGCAGGCAATAATCATGGAACTCAGCTGTGAGGAATCATGCTGCTCAGCTGGCAATAATCAAGCAGCTGAGCAGGCAGGAATTACGCAGCACAGCTGGCAATTGTCAAGCAGATGAGCAGACAGTAATCATGCAGCTCAGCAGGCCCTGATCACGTGACTGAGCATGCACTGTTCACGTGGCTGATCATACACTGATCACGTGACTGATCATGCACTGATCACGTGGATATCATGCACTGATCACGTGGCTGATCATACACTGATCACGTGTCTGATCATGCACTGATCACGTGGCTGATCATACACTGCTCACGTAACTGATCATGCACTGATCACGTGGCTATCATGCACTGATCACGTGACTGATCATGCACTGATCAGTGGCTATCATGCACTGATCACGTGGCTGATCATGCACTGATCACGTGACTGATCATGCACTGATCACTGGCTATCATGCACTGATCACGTGGCTATCATGCACTGATCACGTGGCTGATCATGCACTGATCACGTGACTGATCATGCACTGATCACGTCTGATCATGCACTGATCACGTGACTGATCATGCACTGATCACGTGGATGATCATGCACTGATCACGTGACTGATCATGCACTGATCACGTGGCTATCATGCACTGATCACGTGGCTGATCATGCACTGATCACGTAGCTATCATGTACTGGTCACGTGACTGATCATGCACTGATCACGTAATTGATCATGCACTGATCACGTGACTGATCATGCACTGATCACGTGACTGATCATGCACTGATCACGTGGCTATCATGCACTGATCACGTGGCTGATCATGCACTGATCACGTGGCTGATCATGCACTGATCACGTGGCTGATCATGCACTGATCACGTGACTGATCATGCACTGATCACGTGGCTATCATGCACTGATCACGTGGCTGATCATGCACTGATCACGTGGCTGATCATGCACTGATCACGTGACTGATCATGCACTGATCACGTGGCACTCATGCACTGATCACGTGGCTGATCATGCACTGATCACGTAACTGATCATGCACTGATCACGTGGCTATCATGCACTGATCACGTGGCTGATCATGCACTGATCACGTAACTACCATGCACTGATCACGTGACTGATCATGCACTGATCACGTGGCGATCATGCACTGATCACGTGACTGATCATGCACTGATCACGTGACTGATCATGCACTGATCACGTGGCTATCATGCACTGATCACGTGGCTGATCATGCACTGATCACGTGGCTATCATGCACTGATCACGTGACTGATCATGCACTGATCACGTAATTGATCATGCACTGATCACATGACTGATCATGCACTGATCACGTGACTGATCATGCACTGATCACGTGGCTATCATGCACTACTCACGTGGCTGATCATGCAATGATCATGTAGCTACCATGTACAGGTCACGTGACTGATCATACACCCATCAGGTGACTGATCATGCACTGATCACGTGGCTGATCATGCACTGATCACGTGACTGATCATGCACTGATCACGTGACTAATCATGCACTGATCACATGGCTATCATGAACTGATCACCTGGCTGATCATGCACTGATCACGTGGCTGATCATGCACTGATACCGTGACTGAGCATGGACTGATCACATGACTATCATGTAGTGATCACGTGACTTAATGGCGCTGATCATGTGACTGATCATGCGCTGATCATGTTTGCTATCATACACTGATCATGTGCCTCTGGAGGCAATAAACAAAGAGCTGAGTAGGCACGAATCAAACAGTCAGCAGGCAATAATCATGGAACTCAGGTGTGAGGAATCATGCTGCTCAGCTGGCAATAATCAAGCAGCTGAGCAGGCAGGAATTACGCAGCACAGCTGGCAATTGTCAAGCAGATGACAGGCAGGAATCGTGCAGCTCAGCTGGCAATTGTCAAGCAGATGAGCAGACAGTAATCACGCAGCTCAGCAGGCCCTGATCACGTGACTGAGCATGCACTGTTCACGTGGCTGATCATACACTGATCACGTGATGATCATGCACTGATCACTTGGATATCATGCACTGATCACGTGGCTGATCATACACTGTTCACGTGTCTGACCATGCACTGATCACGTGGCTGATCATACACTGCTCACGTAACTGATCATGCACTGATCACGTGGCTATCATGCACTGATCACGTGGCTGAACATGCACTGTTCACGTGGCTGATCACACACCTGTCACGTGACATATCATGCACTGATCACGTGGCACTCATGCACTGATCACGTGGCTGATCATACTCTGCTCACGTAACTGATCATGCACACATCACGTGGCTATCATGCACTGCTCACGTGGCTCGTCATGGAATGATCACGTAGCTACCATATACTGGTCACGTGACTGATCATGCACAGATCACGTAAATGATCATGCACTGTTCACGTGACTGATCATGTACTGATCACGTGACTGATCATGCACTGATCACGTGGCTATCATGCTCTGCTCACGTGGCTGATCATGCAATGATCACGTAGCAACCATGTACTGGTCACGTGACTGATCATGCACTGATCACGTAATTGATCCTGCACTGATCACGTGGCTCATCATGCACTGATCACGTGGCTGATCACACATGTATCACGTGACTGATCATGCACTGATCACGTGGCTATCATGCACTGATCACGTGGCTATCATGCACTGATCACGTGGCTATCATGCACTGATCACGTGGCTGATCATGCACTGATCACGTGGCTATCATGCACTGATCACGTGACTGATCATGCACTGATCACGTGGCTGATCATGCACTGATCACGTGGCTGATCATGCACTGATCACGTGGCTGATCATGCACTATCACGTGACTGATCATGCACTGATCACGTGACTGATCATGCACTGATCACGTGGCTATCATGCACTGATCACGTGGCTGATCATGCACTGATCATGTGACTGATCATGCACTGATCACGTGGCTATCATGCACTGATCACGTGGCTATCATGCACTGATCACGTGGCTGATCATGCACTGATCACGTGACTGATCATGCACTGATCACGTGACTGATCATGCACTGATCACGTGACTGATCATGCACTGATCACGTGACTGATCATGCACTGATCACGTGGCTATCATGCACTGATCACGTGGCTGATCATGCACTGATCACGCAGCTACCATGCACTGATCACATGACTGATCATGCACTGATCACATGACTGATCATGCACTGATCACTGGCTTATCATGCACTGATCATGTGACTGATCATGTGCTGATCATGTTTGCTATCATACACTGATCATGTGCCTCTGGAGGCAATGAACAAAGAGCTGAGTAGGCACGAATCAGTCAGCAGGCAATAATCATGGAACTCAGCTGTGAGGAATCATGCTGCTCAGCTGGCAATAATCAAGCAGCTGAGCAGGCAGGAATTACGCAGCACAGCTGGCAATTGTCAAGCAGATGACAGGCAGGAATCGTGCAGCTCAGCTGGCAATTGTCAAGCAGATGAGCAGACAGTAATCACGCAGCTCAGCAGGCCCTGATCACGTGACTGAGCATGCACTGTTCACGTGGCTGATCATACACTGATCACGTGATTGATCATGCACTGATCACTTGGATATCATGCACTGATCACGTGGCTGATCATACACTGTTCACGTGTCTGACCATGCACTGATCACGTGGCTGATCATACACTGCTCACGTAACTGATCATGCACTGATCACGTGGCTATCATGCACTGATCACGTGGCTGAACATGCACTGTTCACGTGGCTGATCACACACTGTCACGTGACATATCATGCACTGATCACGTGGCACTCATGCACTGATCACGTGGCTGATCATACTCTGCTCACGTAACTCATCATGCACACATCACGTGGCTATCATGCACTGCTCACGTGGCTCGTCATGGAATGATCACGTAGCTATCATATACTGGTCACGTGACTGATCATGCACAGATCACGTAAATGATCATGCACTGTTCACGTGACTGATCATGTACTGATCACGTGACTGATCATGCACTGATCACGTGGCTGATCATGCACTGATCACGTGGCTGATCATGCACTGATCACGTGGCTGATCATGCACTGATCACGTGATGATCATGCACTGATCACGTGGATATCATGCACTGATCACGTGGCTGATCATGCACTGATCACGTGTCTGATCATGCACTGATCACGTGGCTGATCATGCACTGATCACGTGACTGATCATGCACTGATCACGTGGCTATCATGCACTGATCACGTGGCTGATCATGCACTGATCACGTGGCTGATCACACACTGTCACGTGACTATCATGCACTGATCACGTGGCATCATGCACTGATCACGTGGCTGATCATACACTGATCACGTAACTGATCATGCACTGATCACGTGGCTATCATGCACTGATCACGTGGCTGATCATGCAATGATCACGTAGCTACCATATACTGGTCACGTGACTGATCATGCACTGATCACGTAAATGATCATGCACTGATCACGTGACTGATCATGCACTGATCACGTGACTGATCATGCACTGATCACGTGGCTATCATGCACTGATCACGTGGCTGATCATGCACTGATCACGTAGCAACCATGTACTGGTCACGTGACTGATCATGCACTGATCACGTAATTGATCATGCACTGATCACGTGGCTGATCATGCACTGATCACGTGGCTGATCATGCACTATCACGTGACTGATCATGCACTGATCACGTGACTGATCATGCACTGATCACGTGGCTATCATGCACTGATCACGTGGATATCATGCACTGATCACGTGGCTGATCACACATGATCACGTGACTGATCATGCACTGATCACGTGGCTATCATGCACTGATCACGTGGCTGATCATGCACTGATCACGTAGCTATCATGCACTGATCACGTGACTGATCATGCACTGATCACGTGGCTGATCATGCACTGATATCATGCACTGATCACGTGGCTGATCACACACTGATCACGTGACTGATCATGCACTGATCACGTGGCTATCATGCACTGATCACGTGGCTGATCATGCACTGATCACGTGACTATCATGCACTGATCACGTGACTGATCATGCACTGATCACGTGGCTGATCATGCACTGATCACGTGGCTGATCATGCACTGATCACGTGACTGATCATGCACTGATCACGTGACTGATCATGCACTGATCACGTGGCTATCATGCACTGATATCATGCACTGATCACGTGGCTGATCATACACTGATCACGTGACTGATCATGCACTGATCACGTGGCTATCATGCACTGATCACGTGGCTGATCATGCACTGATCACGTGGCTATCATGCACTGATCACGTGACTGATCATGCACTGATCACGTGGCTGATCATGCACTGATCACGTGACTGATCATGCACTGATCACGTGGCTGATCATGCACTGATCACGTGGCTATCATGCACTGATCACGTGGCTGATCATGCAATGATCACGTAGCTACCATGCACTGGTCACGTGACTGATCATGCACTGATCACGTAACTGATCATGCACTGATCACGTGACTGATCATGCACTGATCACGTGACTGATCATGCACTGATCACGTGGCTATCATGCACTGATCACGTGGCTGATCATGCACTGATCACGTAGCTACCATGTACTGGTCACGTGACTGATCATGCACTGATCACATAATTGATCATGCACTGATCACGTGGCTTATCATGCACTGATCATGTGACTGATCATGTGCTGATCATGTTTGGTGTCACACTGATCATGTGCCTCTGGAGGCAATGAACAAAGAGCTGAGTAGGCACGAATCAGTCAGCAGGCTATAATCATGGAACTCAGCTCTGAGAAATCATGCTGCTCAGCTGGCAATAATCAAGTAGATGAGCAGGCAGGAATTACGCAGCACAGGTGGCAATTGTCAAGCAGATGACAGGCAGGAATCGTGCAGCTCAGCTGGCAATTGTCAAGCAGATGAGCAGACAGTAATCACGCAGCTCAGCAGGCCCTGATCACGTGACTGAGCATGCACTGTTCACGTGGCTGATCATACACTGATCACGTGACTGATCATGCACTGATCACGTGACTGATCATGCACTGATCACGTGGCTATCATGCACTGATCACGTGGCTGATCATGCACTGATCACGGGACTGATCATGCACTGATCACGGGCTATCATGCACTGATACATGACTGATCATGCACTGATCACGTGGCTGATCATGCACTGATCACGTGGCTATCATGCACTGATCACGTGACTGATCATGCACTGATCACGTGGCTGATCATGCACTGATCACGTGGCTGATCATGCACTGATCACGTGGCTGATCATGCACTGATCACGTGACTGATCATGCACTGATCACGTGGCTATCATGCACTACTCACGTGGCTGATCATGCAATGATCATGTAGCTACCATGTACAGGTCACGTGAATGATCATACACCCATCAGGTGACTGATCATGCACTGATCACGTGGCTATCATGCACTGATCACGTGACTGATCATGCACTGATCACGTCTATATCATGCACTGATCACATGACTGCCCATGCACTGATCACGTGGATGATCATACACTAATCATGTGACAGATCATGCACTGATCACGTGGCTGATCATGCACTGATACCGTGACTGAGCATGGACTGATCACATGACTATCATGTAGTGATCACGTGACTTAATGGCGCTGATCATGTGACTGATCATGCGCTGATCATGTTTGCTATCATACACTGATCATGTGCCTCTGGAGGCAATAAACAAAGAGCTGAGTAGGCACGAATCAAACAGTCAGCAGGCAATAATCATGGAACTCAGCTGTGAGGAATCATGCTGCTCAGCTGGCAATAATCAAGCAGCTGAGCAGGCAGGAATTACGCAGCACAGCTGGCAATTGTCAAGCAGATGACAGGCAGGAATCGTGCAGCTCAGCTGGCAATTGTCAAGCAGATGAGCAGACAGTAATCACGCAGCTCAGCAGGCCCTGATCACGTGACTGAGCATGCACTGTTCACGTGGCTGATCATACACTGATCACGTGATTGATCATGCACTGATCACTTGGATATCATGCACTGATCACGTGGCTGATCATACACTGTTCACGTGTCTGACCATGCACTGATCACGTGGCTGATCATACACTGCTCACGTAACTGATCATGCACTGATCACGTGGCTATCATGCACTGATCACGTGGCTGATCATGCACTGATCACGTGGCTGATCACACACTGTCACGTGACTGATCATGCACTGATCACGTGGCTATCATGCACTGATCACGTGGCTGATCATGCACTGATCACGTAGCTATCATGCACTGATCACGTGACTGATCATGCACTGATCACGTGGCTGATCATGCACTGATCACGTGACTGATCATGCACTGATCACGTGGCTGATCATGCACTGATCACGTGGCTGATCATGCACTGATCACGTGACTGATCATGCACTGATCACGTGACTGATCATGCACTGATCACGTGGCTATCATGCACTGATATCATGCACTGATCACGTGGCTGATCACACGATCACGTGACTGATCATGCACTGATCACGTGGCTATCATGCACTGATCACGTGGCTGATCATGCAATGATCACGTAGCTACCATGTACTGGTCACGTGACTGATCATGCACTGATCACGTGGCTGATCATGCACTGATCACGTGACTGATCATGCACTGATCACGTGACTGATCATGCACTGATCACGTGACTGATCATGCACTGATCACGTGGCTATCATGCACTGATCACGTGGCTGATCATGCACTGATCACGCAGCTACCATGCACTGGTCACGTGACTGATCATGCACTGATCACGTAATTGATCATGCACTGATCACGTGGCTTATCATGCACTGATCATGTGACTGATCATGTGCTGATCATGTTTGGTGTCATACACTGATCATGTGCCTCTGGAGGCAATGAACATAGAGCTGAGTAGGCAGGAATCAGTCAGCAGGCTATAATCATGGAACTCAGCTCTGAGAAATCATGCTGCTCAGCTGGCAATAATCAAGTAGATGAGCAGGCAGGAATTACGCAGCACAGGTGGCAATTGTCAAGCAGATGACAGGCAGGAATCGTGCAGCTCAGCTGGCAATTGTCAAGCAGATGAGCAGACAGTAATCACGCAGCTCAGCAGGCCCTGATCACGTGACTGAGCATGCACTGTTCACGTGGCTGATCACACACTGATCACGTGACTGATCATGCACTGATCACGTGACTGATCATGCACTGATCACGTGGCTATCATGCACTGATCACGTGGCTGATCATGCACTGATCACGGGACTGATCATGCACTGATCACGGGCTATCATGCACTGATACATGACTGACATGCACTGATCACGTGGCTGATCATGCACTGATCACGTGACTGATCATGCACTGATCACGTGACTGATCATGCACTGATCACGTGGCTGATCATGCACTGATCACGTGGCTATCATGCACTGATCACGTGGCTGATCATGCAATGATCACGTAGCTACCATGTACTGGTCACGTGACTGATCATGCACTGATCACGTAATTGATCATGCACTGATCACGTGGCTGATCATGCACTGATCACGTGGCTGATCATGCACTGATCACGTGACTGATCATGCACTGATCACGTGACTGATCATGCACTGATCACGTGGCTATCATGCACTGATCACGTGGCTGATCATGCACTGATCACGTGACTGATCATGCACTGATCACGTGACTGATCATGCACTGATCACGTGGCTATCATGCACTGCTCACGTGGCTGATCATGCATGATCACGCAGCTACCATGTACTGGTCACATGACTGATCATGCACTGATCACGTGACTGATCATGCAGTGATCACGTGGCTATCATGCACTACTCACGTGGCTGATCATGCAATGATCATGTAGCTACCATGTACAGGTCACGTGAATGATCATACACCCATCAGGTGACTGATCATGCACTGATCACGTGGCTATCATGCACTGATCACGAGACTGATCATGCACTGATCACGTCTATATCATGCACTGATCACATGACTGCCCATGCACTGATCACGTGGATGATCATACACTAATCATGTGACAGATCATGCACTGATCACGTGGCTGATCATGCACTGATACCGTGACTGAGCATGGACTGATCACATGACTATCATGTAGTGATCACGTGACTTAATGGCGCTGATCATGTGACTGATCATGCGCTGATCATGTTTGCTATCATACACTGATCATGTGCCTCTGGAGGCAATAAACAAAGAGCTGAGTAGGCACGAATCAAACAGTCAGCAGGCAATAATCATGGAACTCAGGTGTGAGGAATCATGCTGCTCAGCTGGCAATAATCAAGCAGCTGAGCAGGCAGGAATTACGCAGCACAGCTGGCAATTGTCAAGCAGATGACAGGCAGGAATCGTGCAGCTCAGCTGGCAATTGTCAAGCAGATGAGCAGACAGTAATCACGCAGCTCAGCAGGCCCTGATCACGTGACTGAGCATGCACTGTTCACGTGGCTGATCATACACTGATCACGTGATTGATCATGCACTGATCACTTGGATATCATGCACTGATCACGTGGCTGATCATACACTGTTCACGTGTCTGACCATGCACTGATCACGTGGCTGATCATACACTGCTCACGTAACTGATCATGCACTGATCACGTGGCTATCATGCACTGATCACGTGGCTGAACATGCACTGTTCACGTGGCTGATCACACACCTGTCACGTGACATATCATGCACTGATCACGTGGCACTCATGCACTGATCACGTGGCTGATCATACTCTGCTCACGTAACTCATCATGCACACATCACGTGGCTATCATGCACTGCTCACGTGGCTCGTCATGGAATGATCACGAAGCTACCATATACTGGTCACGTGACTGATCATGCACAGATCACGTAAATGATCATGCACTGTTCACGTGACTGATCATGTACTGATCACGTGACTGATCATGCACTGATCACGTGGCTATCATGCTCTGCTCACGTGGCTGATCATGCAACGATCACGTAGCAACCATGTACTGGTCACGTGACTGATCATGCACTGATCACGTAATTGATCCTGCACTGATCACGTGGCTCATCATGCACTGATCACGTGGCTGATCACACACGTATCACGTGACTGATCATGCACTGATCACGTGACTAATCATGCACTGATCACGTGGCTATCATGCACTGATCACGTGGCTATCATGCACTGATCACGTGGCTGATCATGCACTGATCACGCAGCTACCATGCACTGATCACGTGACTGATCATGCACTGATCACGTAACTGATCATGCACTGATCACGTGGCTTATCATGCACTGATCATGTGACTGATCATGTGCTGATCATGTTTGGTGTCACACACTGATCATGTGCCTCTGGAGGCAATGAACATAGAGCTGAGTAGGCAGGAATCAGTCAGCAGGCTATAATCATGGAACTCAGCTGTGAGAAATCATGCTGCTCAGCTGGCAATAATCAAGTAGATGAGCAGGCAGGAATTATGCAGCACAGGTGGCAATTGTCAAGCAGATGACAGGCAGGAATCGTGCAGCTCAGCTGGCAATTGTCAAGCAGATGAGCAGACAGTAATCACGCAGCTCAGCAGGCCCTGATCACGTGACTGAGCATGCACTGTTCACGTGGCTGATCATACACTGATCACGTGACTGATCATGCACTGATCACGTGGCTATCATGCACTGATCACGTGACTGTCATGCACTGATCACGTGGCTATCATGCACTGATCACGTGGCTGATCATGCACTGATCACGTAGCTATCATGCACTGATCACTGGCTGATCATGCACTGATCACGGGACTGATCATGCACTGATCACGGGCTATCATGCACTGTCACATGACTGACATGCACTGATCACGTGGCTGATCATGCACTGATCACGTGACTGATCATGCACTGATCACGTGACTGATCATGCACTGATCACGTGGCTGATCATGCACTGATCACGTGGCTGATCATGCACTGATCACGTGGCTGATCATGCACTGATCACGTGGCTGATCATGCACTGATCACGTGACTGATCATGCACTGATCACGTGACTGATCATGCACTGATCACGTGGCTATCATGCACTGATCACGTGGCTGATCATGCACTGATCACGTGACTGATCATGCACTGATCACGTGACTGATCATGCACTGATCACGTGGCTATCATGCACTGATCACGTGGCTGATCATGCACTGATCACGCAGCTATCATGCACTGATCACGTGACTGATCATGCACTGATCACGTAATTGATCATGCACTGATCACGTGGCTGATCATGCACTGATCACGTGACTGATCATGCACTGATCACGTGGCTGATCATGCACTGATCACGTGGCTATCATGCACTGATCACGTGGCTGATCATGCACTGATCATGTAGCTACCATGTACTGGTCACGTGAATGATCATACACCCATCAGGTGACTGATCATGCACTGATCACGTGGCTATCATGCACTGATCACGTGACTGATCATGCACTGATCACGTCTAATCATGCACTGATCACGTGACTGCCCATGCACTGATCACGTGGATGATCATACACTAATCATGTGACAGATCATGCACTGATCACGTGGCTGATCATGCACTGATACCGTGACTGAGCATGGACTGATCACATGACTATCATGTAGTGATCACGTGACTTAATGGCGCTGATCATGTGACTGATCATGCGCTGATCATGTTTGCTATCATACACTGATCATGTGCCTCTGGAGGCAATAAACAAAGAGCTGAGTAGGCACGAATCAAACAGTCAGCAGGCAATAATCATGGAACTCAGCTGTGAGGAATCATGCTGCTCAGCTGGCAATAATCAAGCAGCTGAGCAGGCAGGAATTACGCAGCACAGCTGGCAATTGTCAAGCAGATGAGCAGACAGGAATCATGCAGCTCAGCAGGCCCTGATCACGTGACTGAGCATGCACTGTTCACGTGGCTGATCATACACTGATCACGTGACTGATCATGCACTGATCACGTGGATATCATGCACTGATCACGTGGCTGATCATGCACTGATCACGTGTCTGATCATGCACTGATCACGTGGCTGATCATACACTGATCACGTAACTGATCATGCACTGATCACGTGGCTATCATGCACTGATCACGTGACTGATCATGCACTGATCACGTGGCAATCATGCACTGATCACGTGGCTGATCATGCACTGATCACGTGACTGATCATGCACTGATCACTGGCTATCATGCACTGATCACGTGGCTATCATGCACTGATCACGTGGCTGATCATGCACTGATCACGTGACTGATCATGCACTGATCACGTCTGATCATGCACTGATCACGTGACTGATCATGCACTGATCACGTGGATGATCATGCACTGATCACGTGACTGATCATGCACTGATCACGTGGCTATCATGCACTGCTCACGTGGCTGATCATGCAATGATCACGTAGCTATCATGTACTGGTCACGTGACTGATCATGCACTGATCACGTAATTGATCATGCACTGATCACGTGACTGATCATGCACTGATCACGTGACTGATCATGCACTGATCACGTGGATATCATGCACTGATCACGTGGCTGATCATGCACTGATCACGTGGCTGATCATGCACTGATCACGTGGCTGATCATGCACTGATCACGTGACTGATCATGCACTGATCACGTGGCTATCATGCACTGATCACGTGGCTGATCATGCACTGATCACGTGGCTGATCATGCACTGATCACGTGACTGATCATGCACTGATCACGTGGCACTCATGCACTGATCACGTGGCTGATCATGCACTGATCACGTAACTGATCATGCACTGATCACGTGGCTATCATGCACTGATCACGTGGCTGATCATGCACTGATCACGTAACTACCATGCACTGATCACGTGACTGATCATGCACTGATCACGTGGCGATCATGCACTGATCACGTGACTGATCATGCACTGATCACGTGACTGATCATGCACTGATCACGTGGCTATCATGCACTGATCACGTGGCTGATCATGCACTGATCACGTGGCTATCATGCACTGGTCACGTGACTGATCATGCACTGATCACGTAATTGATCATGCACTGATCACGTGACTGATCATGCACTGATCACGTGGCTGATCATGCACTGATCACGTGGCTATCATGCACTACTCACGTGGCTGATCATGCAATGATCATGTAGCTACCATGTACAGGTCACGTGACTGATCATACACCCATCAGGTGACTGATCATGCACTGATCACGTGGCTGATCATGCACTGATCACCTGACTGATCATGCACTGATCACGTGACTAATCATGCACTGATCACATGGCTATCATGAACTGATCACCTGGCTGATCATGCACTGATCACGTGGCTGATCATGCACTGATACCGTGACTGAGCATGGACTGATCACATGACTATCATGTAGTGATCACGTGACTTAATGGCGCTGATCATGTGACTGATCATGCGCTGATCATGTTTGCTATCATACACTGATCATGTGCCTCTGGAGGCAATAAACAAAGAGCTGAGTAGGCACGAATCAAACAGTCAGCAGGCAATAATCATGGAACTCAGGTGTGAGGAATCATGCTGCTCAGCTGGCAATAATCAAGCAGCTGAGCAGGCAGGAATTACGCAGCACAGCTGGCAATTGTCAAGCAGATGACAGGCAGGAATCGTGCAGCTCAGCTGGCAATTGTCAAGCAGATGAGCAGACAGTAATCACGCAGCTCAGCAGGCCCTGATCACGTGACTGAGCATGCACTGTTCACGTGGCTGATCATACACTGATCACGTGATTGATCATGCACTGATCACTTGGATATCATGCACTGATCACGTGGCTGATCATACACTGTTCACGTGTCTGACCATGCACTGATCACGTGGCTGATCATACACTGCTCACGTAACTGATCATGCACTGATCACGTGGCTATCATGCACTGATCACGTGGCTGAACATGCACTGTTCACGTGGCTGATCACACACCTGTCACGTGACATATCATGCACTGATCACGTGGCACTCATGCACTGATCACGTGGCTGATCATACTCTGCTCACGTAACTGATCATGCACACATCACGTGGCTATCATGCACTGCTCACGTGGCTCGTCATGGAATGATCACGTAGCTACCATGTACTGGTCACGTGACTGATCATGCACAGATCACGTAAATGATCATGCACTGTTCACGTGACTGATCATGTACTGATCACGTGACTGATCATGCACTGATCACGTGGCTGATCATGCACTGATCACGTGGCTGATCATGCACTGATCACGTGGCTGATCACACATGATCACGTGACTGATCATGCACTGATCACGTGGCTGATCATGCACTGATCACGTGGCTATCATGCACTGATCACGTGGCTATCATGCACTGATCACGTGGCTGATCATGCACTGATCACGTGGCTATCATGCACTGATCACGTGACTGATCATGCACTGATCACGTAATTGATCATGCACTGATCACGTGGCTGATCATGCACTGATCACGTGGCTGATCATGCACTATCACGTGACTGATCATGCACTGATCACGTGACTGATCATGCACTGATCACGTGGCTATCATGCACTGATCACGTGGCTGATCATGCACTATCACGTGACTGATCATGCACTGATCACGTGGCTATCATGCACTGATCACGTGGCTATCATGCACTGATCACGTGGCTGATCATGCACTGATCACGTGACTGATCATGCACTGATCACGTGACTGATCATGCACTGATCACGTGACTGATCATGCACTGATCACGTGACTGATCATGCACTGATCACGTGGCTGATCATGCACTGATCACGCAGCTATCATGCACTGATCACATGACTGATCATGCACTGATCACATGACTGATCATGCACTGATCACTGGCTTATCATGCATTGATCATGTGACTGATCATGTGCTGATCATGTTTGGTGTCATACACTGATCATGTGCCTCTGGAGGCAATGAACAAAGAGCTGAGTAGGCAGGAATCAGTCAGCAGGCAATAATCATGGAACTCAGCTGTGAGAAATCATGCTGCTCAGCTGGCAATAATCAAGCAGCTGAGCAGGCAGGAATTACGCAGCACAGCTGGCAATTGTCAAGCAGATGACAGGCAGGAATCGTGCAGCTCAGCTGGCAATTGTCAAGCAGATGAGCAGACAGTAATCACGCAGCTCAGCAGGCCCTGATCACGTGACTGAGCATGCACTGTTCACGTGGCTGATCATACACTATCACGTGACTGATCATGCACTGATCATGATCATGTGACTGATCATGCACTGATCACTTGGATATCATGCACTGATCACGTGGCTGATCATACACTGATTCACGTGTCTGACCATGCACTGATCACGTGGCTGATCATACACTGCTCACGTAACTGATCATGCACTGATCACGTGGCTATCATGCACTGATCACGTGGCTGAACATGCACTGTTCACGTGGCTGATCACACACCTGTCACGTGACATATCATGCACTGATCACGTGGCACTCATGCACTGATCACGTGGCTGATCATACTCTGCTCACGTAACTCATCATGCACACATCACGTGGCTATCATGCACTGCTCACGTGGCTCGTCATGGAATGATCACGTAGCTATCATATACTGGTCACGTGACTGATCATGCACTGATCACGTAAATGATCATGCACTGTTCACGTGACTGATCATGTACTGATCACGTGACTGATCATGCACTGATCACGTGGCTGATCATGCACTGATCACGTGGCTGATCATGCACTGATCACGTGGCTGATCATGCACTGATCACGTGATGATCATGCACTGATCACGTGGATATCATGCACTGATCACGTGGCTGATCATGCACTGATCACGTGGCTGATCATGCACTGATCACGTGGCTGATCATGCACTGATCACGTGACTGATCATGCACTGATCACGTGGCTATCATGCACTGATCACGTGGCTGATCATGCACTGATCACGTGGCTGATCACACACTGTCACGTGACTATCATGCACTGATCACGTGGCATCATGCACTGATCACGTGGCTGATCATGCACTGATCACGTAACTGATCATGCACTGATCACGTGGCTATCATGCACTGATCACGTGGCTGATCATGCAATGATCACGTAGCTACCATATACTGGTCACGTGACTGATCATGCACTGATCACGTAAATGATCATGCACTGATCACGTGACTGATCATGCACTGATCACGTGACTGATCATGCACTGATCACGTGGCTATCATGCACTGATCACGTGGCTGATCATGCACGATCACGTAGCAACCATGTACTGGTCACGTGACTGATCATGCACTGATCACGTAATTGATCATGCACTGATCACGTGGCTGATCATGCACTGATCACGTGGCTGATCAGACACTATCACGTGACTGATCATGCACTGATCACGTGACTGATCATGCACTGATCACGTGGCTATCATGCACTGATCACGTGGATATCATGCACTGATCACGTGGCTGATCACACATGATCACGTGACTGATCATGCACTGATCACGTGGCTATCATGCACTGATCACGTGGCTGATCATGCACTGATCACGTAGCTATCATGCACTGATCACGTGACTGATCATGCACTGATCACGTGGCTGATCATGCACTGATATCATGCACTGATCACGTGGCTGATCACACTGATCACGTGACTGATCATGCACTGATCACGTGGCTATCATGCACTGATCACGTGGCTGATCATGCACTGATCACGTGACTATCATGCACTGATCACGTGACTGATCATGCACTGATCACGTGGCTGATCATGCACTGATCACGTGGCTGATCATGCACTGATCACGTGACTGATCATGCACTGATCACGTGACTGATCATGCACTGATCACGTGGCTATCATGCACTGATATAATGCACTGATCACGTGGCTGATCACACACGTATCACGTGACTGATCATGCACTGATCACGTGGCTATCATGCACTGATCACGTGGCTGATCATGCACTGATCACGTAGCTATCATGCACTGATCACGTGACTGATCATGCACTGATCACGTGGCTGATCATGCACTGATCACGTGACTGATCATGCACTGATCACGGGCTATCATGCACTGATCACGTGACTATCATGCACTGATCACGTGGCTGATCATGCACTGATCACGTAGCTACCATGTACTGGTCACGTGACTGATCATGCACTGATCACGTAATTGATCATGCACTGATCACGTGGCTGATCATGCACTGATCACGTGGCTGATCATGCACTGATCACGTGACTGATCATGCACTGATCACGTGGCTATCATGCACTGATCACGTGGCTGACATGCACTGATCACGTGCCTGATCATGCACTGATCACGTGGCTGATCATGCACTGATCACGTGACTGATCATGCACTGATCACGTGTCTGATCATGCACTGATCACGTGGCTATCATGCACTGCTCACGTGGCTGATCATGCAATGATCACGCAGCTACCATGTACTGGTCACATGACTGATCATGCACTGATCACGTGACTGATCATGCAGTGATCACGTGGCTATCATGCACTACTCACGTGGCTGATCATGCAATGATCATGTAGCTACCATGTACAGGTCACGTGAATGATCATACACCCATCAGGTGACTGATCATGCACTGATCACGTGGCTATCATGCACTGATCACGAGACTGATCATGCACTGATCACGTCTATATCATGCACTGATCACATGACTGCCCATGCACTGATCACGTGGATGATCATACACTAATCATGTGACAGATCATGCACTGATCACGTGGCTGATCATGCACTGATACCGTGACTGAGCATGGACTGATCACATGACTATCATGTAGTGATCACGTGACTTAATGGCGCTGATCATGTGACTGATCATGCACTGATCATGTTTGCTATCATACACTGATCATGTGCCTCTGGAGGCAATAAACAAAGAGCTGAGTAGGCACGAATCAAACAGTCAGCAGGCAATAATCATGGAACTCAGCTGTGAGGAATCATGCTGCTCAGCTGGCAATAATCAAGCAGCTGAGCAGGCAGGAATTACGCAGCACAGCTGGCAATTGTCAAGCAGATGACAGGCAGGAATCGTGCAGCTCAGCTGGCAATTGTCAAGCAGATGAGCAGACAGTAATCACGCAGCTCAGCAGGCCCTGATCACGTGACTGAGCATGCACTGTTCACGTGGCTGATCATACACTGATCACGTGATTGATCATGCACTGATCACTTGGATATCATGCACTGATCACGTGGCTGATCATACACTGTTCACGTGTCTGACCATGCACTGATCACGTGGCTGATCATACACTGCTCACGTAACTGATCATGCACTGATCACGTGGCTATCATGCACTGATCACGTGGCTGAACATGCATTGTTCACGCGGCTGATCACACACCTGTCACGTGACATATCATGCACTGATCACGTGGCACTCATGCACTGATCACGTGGCTGATCATACTCTGCTCACGTAACTCATCATGCACACATCACGTGGCTATCATGCACTGATCACGTGGCTCGTCATGGAATGATCACTGAGCTACCATATACTGGTCACGTGACTGATCATGCACTGATCACGTGGCTATCATGCACTGATATCATGCACTGATCACGTGGCTGATCATGCACTGATCACGTGACTGATCATGCACTGATCACGTGGCTATCATGCACTGATCACGTGACTGATCATGCACTGATCACGTGGCTGATCATGCACTGATCACGTGGCTGATCATGCACTGATCACGTGGCTGATCATGCACTGATCACGTGGCTACCATGTACTGATCACGTGACTGATCATGCACTGATCACGTGGCTGATCATGCACTGATCACGTGACTGATCATGCACTGATCACGTGGCTGATCATGCACTGATCACGTGGCTATCATGCACTGATCACGTGGCTGATCATGCACTGATCACGTAGCTACCATGCACTGATCACGTGACTGATCATGCACTGATCACGTAACTGATCATGCACTGATCACGTGACTGATCATGCACTGATCACGTGACTGATCATGCACTGATCACGTGGCTGATCATGCACTGATCACGTGACTGATCATGCACTGATCACGTGGCTGATCATGCACTGATCACGTGGCTATCATGCACTGATCACGTGGCTGATCATGCACTGATCACGTAGCTACCATGCACTGATCACGTGACTGATCATGCACTGATCACGTAACTGATCATGCACTGATCACGTGACTGATCATGCACTGATCACGTGACTGATCATGCACTGATCACGTGGCTATCATGCACTGATCACGTGGCTGATCATGCACTGATCACGCAGCTACCATGTACTGATCACATGACTGATCATGCACTGATCACATGATTGATCATGCACTGATCACGTGGCTTATCATGCACTGATCATGTGACTGATCATGTGCTGATCATGTTTGGTGTCATACACTGATCATGTGCCTCTGGAGGCAATGAACATAGAGCTGAGTAGGCAGGAATCAGTAAGCAGGCTATAATAATGGAACTCAGTTCTGAGAAATCATGCTGCTCAGCTGGCAATAATCAAGTAGATGAGCAGGCAGGAATTACGCAGCACAGGTGGCAATTGTCAAGCAGATGACAGGCAGGAATCGTGCAGCTCAGCTGGCAATTGTCAAGCAGATGTGCAGACAGTAATCACGCAGCTCAGCAGGCCCTGATCACGTGACTGAGCATGCACTGGTCACGTGGCTGATCACACACTGATCACGTGACTGATCATGCACTGATCATGTGACTGATCATGCACTGATCACGTGGCTGATCATGCACTGATCACGGGACTGATCATGCACTGATCACGGGCTATCATGCATTGACTACATGACTGATCATGCACTGATCACGTGACTGATCATGCACTGATCACGTGGCTATCATGCACTACTCACGTGGCTGATCATGCAATGATCATGTAGCTACCATGTACAGGTCACGTGAATGATCATACACCCATCAGGTGACTGATCATGCACTGATCACGTGGCTATCATGCACAGATCACGAGACTGATCATGCACTGATCACGTCTATATCATGCACTGATCACATGACTGCCCATGCACTGATCACGTGGATGATCATACACTAATCATGTGACAGATCATGCACTGATCACGTGGCTGATCATGCACTGATACCGTGACTGAGCATGGACTGATCACATGACTATCATGTAGTGATCACGTGACTTAATGGCGCTGATCATGTGACTGATCATGCGCTGATCATGTTTGCTATCATACACTGATCATGTGCCTCTGGAGGCAATAAACAAAGAGCTGAGTAGGCACGAATCAAACAGTCAGCAGGCAATAATCATGGAACTCAGCTGTGAGGAATCATGCTGCTCAGCTGGCAATAATCAAGCAGCTGAGCAGGCAGGAATTACACAGCACAGCTGGCAATTGTCAAGCAGATGACAGGCAGGAATCGTGCAGCTCAGCTGGCAATTGTCAAGCAGATGAGCAGACAGTAATCACGCAGCTCAGCAGGCCCTGATCACGTGACTGAGCATGCACTGTTCACGTGGCTGATCATACACTGATCACGTGATTGATCATGCACTGATCACTTGGATATCATGCACTGATCACGTGGCTGATCATACACTGTTCACGTGTCTGACCATGCACTGATCACGTGGCTGATCATACACTGCTCACGTAACTGATCATGCACTGATCACGCACTGATCACGTGGCTATCATGCACTGATCACGTGGCTGAACATGCACTGTTCACGTGGCTGATCACACACTGTCACGTGACATATCATGCACTGATCACGTGGCACTCATGCACTGATCACGTGGCTGATCATACTCTGCTCACGTAACTGATCATGCACACATCACGTGGCTATCATGCACTGATCACGTGGCTATCATGCACTGATATCATGCACTGATCACGTGGATGATCACACACGATCACGTGACTGATCATGCACTGATCACGTGGCTATCATGCACTGATCACGTGGCTGATCATGCACTGATCACGTGGCTATCATGCACTGATCACGTGACTGATCATGCACTGATCACGTGGCTGATCATGCACTGATCACGTGACTGATCATGCACTGATCACGTGGCTGATCATGCACTGATCACGTGGCTATCATGCACTGATCACGTGGCTGATCATGCACTGATCACGTGGCTATCATGCACTGATCACGTGACTGATCATGCACTGATCACGTGGCTGATCATGCACTGATCACGTGACTGATCATGCACTGATCACGTGGCTGATCATGCACTGATCACGTGGCTATCATGCACTGATCACGTGGCTGATCATGCACTGATCACGTAGCTACCATGCACTGATCACGTGACTGATCATGCACTGATCACGTAATTGATCATGCACTGATCACGTGACTGATCATGCACTGATCACGTGACTGATCATGCACTGATCACGTGGCTGATCATGCACTGATCACGTGACTGATCATGCACTGATCACGTGGCTGATCATGCACTGATCACGTGGCTATCATGCACTGATCACGTGGCTGATCATGCACTGATCACGTAGCTACCATGCACTGATCACGTGACTGATCATGCACTGATCACGTAACTGATCATGCACTGATCACGTGACTGATCATGCACTGATCACGTGACTGATCATGCACTGATCACGTGGCTATCATGCACTGATCACGTGGCTGATCATGCACTGATCACGCAGCTACCATGCACTGATCACATGACTGATCATGCACTGATCACATAACTGATCATGCACTGATCACGTGGCTTATCATGCACTGATCACGTGACTGATCATGTGCTGATCATGTTTGGTGTCATACACTGATCATGTGCCTCTGGAGGCAATGAACATAGAGCTGAGTAGGCAGGAATCAGTCAGCAGGCTATAATCATGGAACTCAGCTCTGAGAAATCATGCTGCTCAGCTGGCCATAATCAAGTAGATGAGCAGGCAGGAATTACGCAGCACAGGTGGCAATTGTCAAGCAGATGACAGGCAGGAATCGTGCAGCTCAGCTGGCAATTGTCAAGCAGATGAGCAGACAGTAATCACGCAGCTCAGCAGGCCTGATCACGTGACTGAGCATGCACTGTTCACGTGGCTGATCACACACTGATCACGTGACTGATCATGCACTGATCACGTGACTGATCATGCACTGATCACGTGACTGATCATGCACTGATCACGTGGCTGATCATGCACTGATCACGTGGCTATCATGCACTGATCACGTGGCTGATCATGCACTGATCACGTAGCTACCATGCACTGATCACGTGACTGATCATGCACTGATCACGTAATTGATCATGCACTGATCACGTGGCTGATCATGCACTGATCACGTGGCTGATCATGCACTGATCACGTGACTGATCATGCACTGATCACGTGACTGATCATGCACTGATCACGTGGCTATCATGCACTGATCACGTGGCTGACATACACTGATCACGTGCCTGATCATGCACTGATCACGTGGCTGATCATGCACTGATCACGTGACTGATCATGCACTGATCACGTGTCTGATCATGCACTGATCACGTGGCTATCATGCACTGCTCACGTGGCTGATCATGCATGATCACGCAGCTACCATGTACTGGTCACATGACTGATCATGCACTGATCACGTGACTGATCATGCAGTGATCACGTGGCTATCGTGCACTACTCACGTGGCTGATCATGCAATGATCATGTAGCTACCATGTACAGGTCACGTGAATGATCATACACCCATCAGGTGACTGATCATGCACTGATCACGTGGCTATCATGCACTGATCACGAGACTGATCATGCACTGATCACGTCTATATCATCCACTGATCACATGACTGCCCATGCACTGATCACGTGGATGATCATAGAGTAATCATGTGACAGATCATGCACTGATCACGTGGCTGATCATGCACTGATACCGTGACTGAGCATGGACTGATCACATGACTATCATGTAGTGATCACGTGACTTAATGGCGCTGATCATGTGACTGATCATGCGCTGATCATGTTTGCTATCATACACTGATCATGTGCCTCTGGAGGCAATAAACAAAGATCTGAGTAGGCACGAATCAAACAGTCAGCAGGCAATAATCATGGAACTCAGCTGTGAGGAATCATGCTGCTCAGCTGGCAATAATCAAGCAGCTGAGCAGGCAGGAATTACGCAGCACAGCTGGCAATTGTCAAGCAGATGACAGGCAGGAATCGTGCAGCTCAGCTGGCAATTGTCAAGCAGATGAGCAGACAGTAATCACGCAGCTCAGCAGGCCCTGATCAGGTGACTGAGTATGCACTGTTCACGTGGCTGATCATACACTGATCACGTGATTGATCATGCACTGATCACTTGGATATCATGCACTGATCACGTGGCTGATCATACACTGTTCACGTGTCTGACCATGCACTGATCACGTGGCTGATCATACACTGCTCACGTAACTGATCATGCACTGATCACGTGGCTGATCATGCACTGATCACGTGGCTGATCATGCACTGATCACGTGGCTGATCATGCACTGATCACGTGGCTGATCACACACTGATCACGTGACTGATCATGCACTGATCACGTAGCTATCATGCACTGATCACGTGGCTGATCATGCACTGATCACGGGACTGATCATGCACTGATCACGTGCTATCATGCACTGATACATGACTCCCATGCACTGATCACGTGGATGATCATGCACTGATCACGTGACTGATCATGCACTGATCACGTGACTGATCATGCACTGATCACGTGGCTGATCATGCACTGATCACGTGGCTATCATGCACTGATCACGTGGCTGATCATGCAATGATCACGTAGCTACCATGTACTGGTCACGTGACTGATCATGCACTGATCACGTAATTGATCATGCACTGATCACGTGGCTGATCATGCACTGATCACGTGACTGATCATGCACTGATCACGTGGCTATCATGCACTGATCATTGGCTGACATACACTGATCACGTGCCTGATCATGCACTGATCACGTGGCTGATCATGCACTGATCACGTGACTGATCATGCACTGATCACGTGGCTATCATGCACTGCTCACGTGGCTGATCATGCAATGATCACGCAGCTACCATGTACTGGTCACATGACTGATCATGCACTGATCACGTGACTGATCATGCAGTGATCACGTGGCTATCGTACACTACTCACGTGGCTGATCATGCAATGTTCATGTAGCTACAATGTACAGGTCACGTGAATAATCATACACCCATAAGGTGACTGATCATGCACTGATCACGTGGCTATCATGCACTGATCACGAGACTGATCATGCACTGATCACGTTTATACCATGCACTGATCACATGACTGCCCATGCACTGATCACGTGTATGATCATACACTAATCATGTGACAGATCATGCACTGATCACGTGGCTGATCATGCACTGATACCGTGACTGAGCATGGATTGATCACATGACTATCATGTAGTGATCAGGTGACTTAATGGCGCTGATCATGTGACTGATCATGCGCTGATCATGTTTGCTATCATACACTGATCATGTGCCTCTGGAGGCAATAAACAAAGAGCTGAGTAGGCACGAATCAAACAGTCTGCAGGCAATAATCATGGAACTCAGCTGTGAGGAATCATGCTGCTCAGCTGGCAATAATCAAGCAGCTGAGCAGGCAGGAATTACGCAGCACAGCTGGCAATTGTCAAGCAGATGACAGGCAGGAATCGTGCAGCTCAGCTGGCAATTGTCAAGCAGATGAGCAGACAGTAATCACGCAGCTCAGCAGGCCCTGATCACGTGACTGAGCATGCACTGTTCACGTGGCTGATCATACACTGATCACGTGATTGATCATGCACTGATCACTTGGATATCATGCACTGATCACGTGGCTGATCATACAGTGTTCACGTGTCTGACCATGCACTGATCACGTGGCTGATCATACACTGCTCACGTAACTGATCATGCACTGATCACGTGGCTATCATGCACTGATCACGTGGCTGAACATGCACTGCTCACGTGGCTGATCACACACCTGTCACGTGACATATCATGCACTGATCACGTGGCAATCATGCACTGATCACGTGGCTGATCATACACTGCTCACGTAACTCATCATGCACACATCACGTGGCTATCATGCACTGCTCACGTGGCTCGTCATGGAATGATCACGAAGCTACCATATACTGGTCACGTGACTGATCATGCACAGATCACGTAAATGATCATGCACTGTTCACGTGACTGATCATGTACTGATCACGTGACTGATCATGCACTGATCACGTGGCTATCATGCTCTGCTCACGTGGCTGATCATGCAACGATCACGTAGCAACCATGTACTGGTCACGTGACTGATCATGCACTGATCACGTAATTGATCCTGCACTGATCACGTGGCTCATCATGCACTGATCACGTGGCTGATCAGACACGTATCACGTGACTGATCATGCACTGATCACGTGACTAATCATGCACTGATCACGTGGCTATCATGCACTGATCACGTGGATATCATGCACTGATCACGTGGCTGATCACACATGTATCACGTGACTGATCATGCACTGATCACGTGGCTGATCATGCACTGATCACGTGGCTGATCATGCAATGATCACGCAGCTACCATGTACTGGTCACATGACTGATCATGCACTGATCACGTAACTGATCATGCACTGATCACGTGGCTTATCATGCACTGATCATGTGACTGATCATGTGCTGATCATGTTTGGTGTCATACACTGATCATGTGCCTCTGGAGGCAATGAACATAGAGCTGAGTAGGCACGAATCAGTCAGCAGGCTATAATCATGGAACTCACCTCTGAGAAATCATGCTGCTCAGCTGGCAATAATCAAGTAGATGAGCAGGCAGGAATTACGCAGCACAGGTGGCAATTGTCAAGCAGATGACAGGCAGGAATCGTGCAGCTCAGCTGGCAATTGTCAAGCAGATGAGCAGACAGTAATCACGCAGCTCAGCAGGCCCTGATCACGTGGCTGATCATGCACTGATCACGTAGCTACCATGCACTGATCACGTGACTGATCATGCACTGATCACGTGGCTGATCATGCACTGATCACGTGACTGATCATGCACTGATCACGTGGCTGATCATGCACTGATCACGTGGCTGATCATGCACTGATCACGTGGCTATCATGCACTGATATTATGCACTGATCACGTGGCTGATCACACACTGATCACGTGACTGATCATGCACTGATCACGTGGCTATCATGCACTGATCACGTGGCTGATCATGCACTGATCACGTAGCTACCATGCACTGATCACGTGACTGATCATGCACTGATCACGTGGCTGATCATGCACTGATCACGTGGCTGATCATGCACTGATACCGTGACTGAGCATGGACTGATCACATGACTATCATGTAGTGATCACGTGACTTAATGGCGCTGATCATGTGACTGATCATGCGCTGATCATGTTTGCTATCATACACTGATCATGTGCCTCTGGAGGCAATAAACAAAGAGCTGAGTAGGCACGAATCAAACAGTCAGCAGGCAATAATCATGGAACTCAGCTGTGAGGAATCATGCTGCTCAGCTGGCAATAATCAAGCAGCTGAGCAGGCAGGAATTACGCAGCACAGCTGGCAATTGTCAAGCAGATGACAGGCAGGAATCGTGCAGCTCAGCTGGCAATTGTCAAGCAGATGAGCAGACAGTAATCACGCAGCTCAGCAGGCACTGATCACGTGACTGAGCATGCACTGTTCACGTGGCTGATCATACACTGATCACGTGATTGATCATGCACTGATCACTTGGATATCATGCACTGATCACGTGGCTGATCATACACTGTTCACGTGTCTGACCATGCACTGATCACGTGGCTGATCATACACTGCTCACGTAACTGATCATGCACTGATCACGTGGCTATCATGCACTGATCACGTGGCTGAACATGCACTGATCACGTGGCTGATCACACACCTGTCACGTGACATATCATGCACTGATCACGTGGCACTCATGCACTGATCACGTGGCTGATCATACACTGCTCACGTAACTCATCATGCACACATCACGTGGCTATCATGCACTGCTCACGTGGCTGATCATGGAATGATCACGTAGCTACCATATACTGGTCACGTGACTGATCATGCACTGATCACGTAAATGATCATGCACTGTTCACGTGACTGATCATGTACTGATCGCGTGACTGATCATGCACTGATCACGTGGCTATCATGCACTGCTCACGTGGCTGATCATGCAACGATCACGTAGCAACCATGTACTGGTCACGTGACTGATCATGCACTGATCACGTAATTGATCATGCACTGATCACGTGGCTCATCATGCACTGATCACGTGGCTGATCAGACACGTATCACGTGACTGATCATGCACTGATCACGTGACTGATCATGCACTGATCACGTGGCTATCATGCACTGATCACGTGGATATCATGCACTGATCACGTGGCTGATCACACATGTATCACGTGACTGATCATGCACTGATCACGTGGCTATCATGCACTGATCACGTGGCTGATCATGCACTGATCACGTAGCTATCATGCACTGATCACGTGGCTGATCATGCACTGATCACGGGACTGATCATGCACTGATCACGGGCTATCATGCATTGACTATATGACTCACATGCACTGATCACGTGGATGATCATGCACTGATCACGTGACTGATCATGCACTGATCACGTGACTGATCATGCACTGATCACGTGGCTGATCATGCACTGATCACGTGGCTATCATGCACTGATCACGTGGCTGATCATGCAATGATCACGTAGCTACCATGTACTGGTCACGTGACTGATCATGCACTGATCACGTAATTGATCATGCACTGATCACGTGGCTGATCATGCACTGATCACGTGGCTGATCATGCACTGATCACGTGACTGATCATGCACTGATCACGTGGCTATCATGCACTGATCACGTGGCTGACATACACTGATCACGTGCCTGGTCATGCACTGATCACGTGGCTGATCATGCACTGATCACGTGACTGATCATGCACTGATCACGTGTCTGATCATGCACTGATCACGTGGCTATCATGCACTGCTCACGTGGCTGATCATGCATGATCACGCAGCTACCATGTACTGGTCACATGACTGATCATGCACTGATCACGTGACTGATCATGCAGTGATCACGTGGCTATCATGCACTACTCACGTGGCTGATCATGCAATGATCATGTAGCTACCATGTACAGGTCACGTGAATGATCATACACCCATCAGGTGACTGATCATGCACTGATCACGTGGCTATCATGCACTGATCACGAGACTGATCATGCACTGATCACGTCTAAATCATGCACTGATCACATGACTGCCCATGCACTGATCACGTGGATGATCATACACTAATCATGTGACAGATCATGCACTGATCACGTGGCTGATCATGCACTGATACCGTGACTGAGCATGGACTGATCACATGACTATAATGTAGTGATCACGTGACTTAATGGCGCTGATCATGTGACTGATCATGCGCTGATCATGTTTGCTATCATACACTGATCATGTGCCTCTGGAGGCAATAAACAAAGAGCTGAGTAGGCACGAATCAAACAGTCAGCAGGCAGTAATCATGGAACTCAGCTGTGAGGAATCATGCTGCTCAGCTGGCAATAATCAAGCAGCTGAGCAGGCAGAAATTACGCAGCACAGCTGGCAATTGTCAAGCAGATGACAGGCAGGAATCGTGCAGCTCAGCTGGCAATTGTCAAGCAGATGAGCAGACAGTAATCACGCAGCTCAGCAGGCCCTGATCACGTGACTGAGCATGCACTGTTCACGTGGCTGATCATACACTGATCACGTGATTGATCATGCACTGATCACTTGGATATCATGCACTGATCACGTGGCTGATCATACAGTGTTCACGTGTCTGACCATGCACTGATCACGTGGCTGATCATACACTGCTCACGTAACTGATCATGCACTGATCACGTGGCTATCATGCACTGAATACGTGGCTGAACATGCACTGCTCACGTGGCTGATCACACACCTGTCACGTGACATATCATGCACTGATCACGTGGCACTCATGCACTGATCACGTGGCTGATCATACACTGCTCACGTAACTCATCATGCACACATCACGTGGCTATCATGCACTGCTCACGTGGCTCGTCATGGAATGATCACGAAGCTACCATATACTGGTCACGTGACTGATCATGCACTGATCACGTAAATGATCATGCACTGTTCACGTGACTGATCATGTACTGATCACGTGACTGATCATGCACTGATCACGTGGCTATCATGCTCTGCTCACGTGGCTGATCATGCAACGATCACGTAGCAACCATGTACTGGCCTCGTGACTGATCATGCACTGATCACGTAATTGATCCTGCACTGATCACGTGGCTCATCATGCACTGATCACGTGGCTGATCACACACGTATCACGTGACTGATCATGCACTGATCACGTGACTAATCATGCACTGATCACGTGGCTATCATGCACTGATCACGTGGATATCATGCACTGATCACGTGGCTGATCACATGTATCACGTGACTGATCATGCACTGATCACGTGGCTATCATGCACTGATCACGTGGCTGATCATGCACTGATCACGTACTATCATGTACTGATCACGTGACTGATCATGCACTGATCACGTGGCTGATCATGCACTGATCACGTGACTGATCATGCACTGATCACGTGGCTGATCATGCACTGATCACGTGACTGATCATGCACTGATCACGTGACTGATCATGCACTGATCACGTGGCTATCATGCACTGATCATTATGCACTGATCACGTGGATGATCACACACTGATCACGTGACTGATCATGCACTGATCACGTGGCTATCATGCACTGATCACGTGGCTGATCATGCACTGATCACGTAGCTACCATGTACTGTCACGTGACTGATCATGCACTGATCACGTGGCTGATCATGCACTGATCACGTGGCTATCATGCACTGATCACGTGGCTGATCATGCACTGATCACGTAGCTACCATGCACTGATCACGTGACTGATCATGCACTGATCACGTAATTGATCATGCACTGATCACGTGACTGATCATGCACAGATCACGTGACTGATCATGCACTGATCACGTGGCTGATCATGCACTGATACCGTGACTGAGCATGGACTGATCACATGACTATCATGTAGTGATCACGTGACTTAATGGCGCTGATCATGTGACTGATCATGCGCTGATCATGTTTGCTATCATACACTGATCATGTGCCTCTGGAGGCAATAAACAAAGAGCTGAGTAGGCACGAATCATACAGTCAGCAGGCAATAATCATGGAACTCAGCTGTGAGGAATCATGCTGCTCAGCTGGCAATAATCAAGCAGCTGAGCAGGCAGGAATTACGCAGCACAGCTGGCAATTGTCAAGCAGATGACAGGCAGGAATCGTGCAGCTCAGCTGGCAATTGTCAAGCAGATGAGCAGACAGTAATCACGCAGCTCAGCAGGCACTGATCACGTGACTGAGCATGCACTGTTCACGTGGCTGATCATACACTGATCACGTGATTGATCATGCACTGATCACTTGGATATCATGCACTGATCACGTGGCTGATCATACACTGTTCACGTGTCTGACCATGCACTGATCACGTGGCTGATCATACACTGCTCACGTAACTGATCATGCACTGATCACGTGGCTATCATGCACTGATCACGTGGCTGATCATGCACTGATCACGTGGCTGATCACACACTGTCACGTGACTGATCATGCACTGATCACGTGGCTATCATGCACTGATCACGTGGCTGATCATGCACTGATCACGTAGCTACCATGCACTGATCACGTGACTGATCATGCACTGATCACGTGGCTGATCATGCACTGATCACGTGACTGATCATGCACTGATCACGTGGCTGATCATGCACTGATCACGTGGCTGATCATGCACTGATCACGTGACTGATCATGCACTGATCACGTGACTGATCATGCACTGATCACGTGGCTATCATGCACTGATATCATGCACTGATCACGTGGCTGATCATGCACTGATCACGTGACTGATCATGCACTGATCACGTGGCTATCATGCACTGATCACGTGGCTGATCATGCAATGATCACGTAGCTACCATGTACTGGTCACGTGACTGATCATGCACTGATCACGTGGCTGATCATGCACTGATCACGTGACTGATCATGCACTGATCACGTGACTGATCATGCACTGATCACGTGACTGATCATGCACTGATCACGTGGCTATCATGCACTGATCACGTGGCTGATCATGCACTGATCACGCAGCTACCATGCACTGATCACGTGACTGATCATGCACTGATCACATGATTGATCATGCACTGATCACGTGGCTTATCATGCACTGATCATGTGACTGATCATGTGCTGATCATGTTTGGTGTCATACACTGATCATGTGCCTCTGGAGGCAATGAACAAAGAGCTGAGTAGGCACGAATCAGTCAGCAGGCTATAATCATGGAACTCAGCTCTGAGAAATCATGCTGCTCAGCTGGCAATAATCAAGCAGATGAGCAGGCAGGAATTACGTAGCACAGGTGGCAATTGTCAAGCAGATGAGAGGCAGGAATCGTGCAGCTCAGCTGGCAATTGTCAAGCAGATGAGCAGACAGTAATCACGCAGCTCAGCAGGCCCTGATCACGTGACTGAGCATGCACTGTTCACGTGGCTGATCACACACTGATCACGTGACTGATCATGCACTGATCACGTGACTGATCATGCACTGATCACGTAGCTATCATGCACTGATCACGTGGCTGATCATACACTGATCACGGGACTGATCATGCACTGATCACGGGCTATCATGCACTGATACATGACTGACATGCACTGATCACGTGGCTGATCATGCACTGATCACGTGACTGATCATGCACTGATCACGTGACTGATCATGCACTGATCACGTGGCTGATCATGCACTGATCACGTGGCTATCATGCACTGATCACGTGGCTGATCATGCAATGATCACGTAGCTACCATGTACTGGTCACGTGACTGATCATGCACTGATCACGTAATTGATCATGCACTGATCACGTGGCTGATCATGCACTGATCACGTGGCTGATCATGCACTGATCACGTGACTGATCATGCACTGATCACGTGGCTATCATGCACTGATCACGTGGCTGACATACACTGATCACGTGCCTGATCATGCACTGATCACGTGGCTGATCATGCACTGATCACGTGACTGATCATGCACTGATCACGTGTCTGATCATGCACTGATCACGTGGCTATCATGCACTGCTCACGTGGCTGATCATGCATGATCACGCAGCTACCATGTACTGGTCACATGACTGATCATGCACTGATCACGTGACTGATCATGCAGTGATCACGTGGCTATCATGCACTACTCACGTGGCTGATCATGCAATGATCATGTAGCTACCATGTACAGGTCACGTGAATGATCATACACCCATCAGGTGACTGATCATGCACTGATCACGTGGCTATCATGCACTGATCACGAGACTGATCATGCACTGATCACGTCTATATCATGCACTGATCACATGACTGCCCATGCACTGATCACGTGGATGATCATACACTAATCATGTGACAGATCATGCACTGATCACGTGGCTGATCATGCACTGATACCGTGACTGAGCATGGACTGATCACATGACTATCATGTAGTGATCACGTGACTTAATGGCGCTGATCATGTGACTGATCATGCGCTGATCATGTTTGCTATCATACACTGATCATGTGCCTCTGGAGGCAATAAACAAAGAGCTGAGTAGGCACGAATCAAACAGTCAGCAGGCAATAATCATGGAACTCAGCTGTGAGGAATCATGCTGCTCAGCTGGCAATAATCAAGCAGCTGAGCAGGCAGGAATTACGCAGCACAGCTGGCAATTGTCAAGCAGATGACAGGCAGGAATCGTGCAGCTCAGCTGGCAATTGTCAAGCAGATGAGCAGACAGTAATCACGCAGCTCAGCAGGCCCTGATCACGTGACTGAGCATGCACTGTTCACGTGGCTGATCATACACTGATCACGTGATTGATCATGCACTGATCACTTGGATATCATGCACTGATCACGTGGCTGATCATACACTGTTCACGTGTCTGACCATGCACTGATCACGTGGCTGATCATACACTGCTCACGTAACTGATCATGCACTGATCACGTGGCTATCATGCACTGATCACGTGGCTGAACATGCACTGTTCACGTGGCTGATCACACACCTGTCACGTGACATATCATGCACTGATCACGTGGCACTCATGCACTGATCACGTGGCTGATCATACACTGCTCACGTAACTCATCATGCACACATCACATGGCTATCATGCACTGCTCACGTGGCTCGTCATGGAATGATCACGGCTACCATATACTGGTCACGTGACTGATCATGCACTGATCACGTAAATGATCATGCACTGTTCACGTGACTGATCATGTACTGATCACGTGACTGATCATGCACTGATCACGTGGCTATCATGCTCTGCTCACGTGGCTGATCATGCAACGATCACGTAGCAACCATGTACTGGTCACGTGACTGATCATGCACTGATCACGTAATTGATCCTGCACTGATCACGTGGCTCATCATGCACTGATCACGTGGCTGATCACACACGTATCACGTGACTGATCATGCACTGATCACGTGACTAATCATGCACTGATCACGTGGCTATCATGCACTGATCACGTGGATATCATGCACTGATCACGTGGCTGATCACGCATGTATCACGTGACTGATCATGCACTGATCACGTGGCTATCATGCACTGATCACGTGGCTGATCATGCACTGATCACGTACTATCATGTACTGATCACGTGACTGATCATGCACTGATCACGTGGCTGATCATGCACTGATCACGTGACTGATCATGCACTGATCACGTGGCTGATCATGCACTGATCACGTGACTGATCATGCACTGATCACGTGACTGATCATGCACTGATCACGTGGCTATCATGCACTGATATTATGCACTGATCACGTGGATGATCATGCACTGATCACGTGACTGATCATGCACTGATCACGTGGCTATCATGCACTGATCACGTGGCTGATCATGCACTGATCACGTGGCTATCATGCACTGTCACGTGACTGATCATGCACTGATCACGTGGCTGATCATGCACTGATCACGTGGCTATCATGCACTGATCACGTGGCTGATCATGCACTGATCACGTAGCTATCATGCACTGATCACGTGACTGATCATGCACTGATCACGTAATTGATCATGCACTGATCACGTGACTGATCATGCACTGATCACGTGACTGATCATGCACTGATCACGTGGCTGATCATGCACTGATACCGTGACTGAGCATGGACTGATCACATGACTATCATGTAGTGATCACGTGACTTAATGGCGCTGATCATGTGACTGATCATGCGCTGATCATGTTTGCTATCATACACTGATCATGTGCCTCTGGAGGCAATAAACAAAGAGCTGAGTAGGCATGAATCATACAGTCAGCAGGCAATAATCATGGGACTCAGCTGTGAGGAATCATGCTGCTCAGCTGGCAATAATCAAGCAGCTGAGCAGGCAGGAATTACGCAGCACAGCTGGCAATTGTCAAGCAGATGACAGGCAGGAATCGTGCAGCTCAGCTGGCAATTGTCAAGCAGATGAGCAGACAGTAATCACGCAGCTCAGCAGGCACTGATCACGTGACTGAGCATGCACTGTTCACGTGGCTGATCATACACTGATCACGTGATTGATCATGCACTGATCACGTGGATATCATGCACTGATCACGTGGCTGATCATACACTGTTCACGTGTCTGACCATGCACTGATCACGTGGCTGATCATGCACTGCTCACGTAACTGATCATGCACTGATCACGTGGCTATCATGCACTGATCACGTGGCTGATCATGCACTGATCACGTGGCTGATCACACACCTGTCACGTGACTGATCATGCACTGATCACGTGGCTATCATGCACTGATCACGTGGCTGATCATGCACTGATCACGTAGCTACCATGCACTGATCACGTGACTGATCATGCACTGATCACGTGGCTGATCATGCACTGATCACGTGACTGATCATGCACTGATCACGTGGCTGATCATGCACTGATCACGTGGCTGATCATGCACTGATCACGTGACTGATCATGCACTGATCACGTGACTGATCATGCACTGATCACGTGGCTATCATGCACTGATATCATGCACTGATCACGTGGCTGATCATGCACTGATCACGTGACTGATCATGCACTGATCACGTGGCTATCATGCACTGATCACGTGGCTGATCATGCAATGATCACGTAGCTACCATGTACTGGTCACGTGACTGATCATGCACTGATCACGTGGCTGATCATGCACTGATCACGTGGCTGATCATGCACTGATCACGTGACTGATCATGCACTGATCACGTGACTGATCATGCACTGATCACGTGGCTATCATGCACTGATCACGTGGCTGATCATGCACTGATCACGCAGCTACCATGCACTGATCACGTGACTGATCATGCACTGATCACATGACTGATCATGCACTGATCACGTGGCTTATCATGCACTGATCATGTGACTGATCATGTGCTGATCATGTTTGGTATCATACACTGATCATGTGCCTCTGGAGGCAATGAACAAAGAGCTGAGTAGGCACGAATCAGTCAGCAGGCAATAATCATGGAACTCAGCTCTGAGAAATCATGCTGCTCAGCTGGCAATAATCAAGCAGCTGAGCAGGCAGGAATTACGCAGCACAGCTGGCAATTGTCAAGCAGATGACAGGCAGGAATCGTGCAGCTCAGCTGGCAATTGTCAAGCAGATGAGCAGACAGTAATCACGCAGCTCAGCAGGCCCTGATCACGTGACTGAGCATGCACTGTTCACGTGGCTGATCACACACTGATCACGTGACTGATCATGCACTGATCACGTGACTGATCATGCACTGATCACGTGGCTATCATGCACTGATCACGTGGCTGATCATACACTGATCACGGGACTGATCATGCACTGATCACGGGCTATCATGCACTGACTACATGACTGACATGCACTGATCACGTGGCTGATCATGCACTGATCACGTGACTGATCATGCACTGATCACGTGACTGATCATGCACTGATCACGTGGCTGATCATGCACTGATCACGTGGCTATCATGCACTGATCACGTGGCTGATCATGCAATGATCACGTAGCTACCATGTACTGGTCACGTGACTGATCATGCACTGATCACGTAATTGATCATGCACTGATCACGTGGCTGATCATGCACTGATCACGTGGCTGATCATGCACTGATCACGTGACTGATCATGCACTGATCACGTGGCTATCATGCACTGATCACGTGGCTGACATACACTGATCACGTGCCTGGTCATGCACTGATCACGTGGCTGATCATGCACTGATCACGTGACTGATCATGCACTGATCACGTGTCTGATCATGCACTGATCACGTGGCTATCATGCACTGCTCACGTGGCTGATCATGCATGATCACGCAGCTACCATGTACTGGTCACATGACTGATCATGCACTGATCACGTGACTGATCATGCAGTGATCACGTGGCTATCATGCACTACTCACGTGGCTGATCATGCAATGATCATGTAGCTACCATGTACAGGTCACGTGAATGATCATACACCCATCAGGTGACTGATCATGCACTGATCACGTGGCTATCATGCACTGATCACGAGACTGATCATGCACTGATCACGTCTATATCATGCACTGATCACATGACTGCCCATGCACTGATCACGTGGATGATCATACACTAATCATGTGACAGATCATGCACTGATCACGTGGCTGATCATGCACTGATACCGTGACTGAGCATGGACTGATCACATGACTATCATGTAGTGATCACGTGACTTAATGGCGCTGATCATGTGACTGATCATGCGCTGATCATGTTTGCTATCATACACTGATCATGTGCCTCTGGAGGCAATAAACAAAGAGCTGAGTAGGCACGAATCAAACAGTCAGCAGGCAATAATCATGGAACTCAGCTGTGAGGAATCATGCTGCTCAGCTGGCAATAATCAAGCAGCTGAGCAGGCAGGAATTACGCAGCACAGCTGGCAATTGTCAAGCAGATGACAGGCAGGAATCGTGCAGCTCAGCTGGCAATTGTCAAGCAGATGAGCAGACAGTAATCACGCAGCTCAGCAGGCCCTGATCACGTGACTGAGCATGCACTGTTCACGTGGCTGATCATACACTGATCACGTGATTGATCATGCACTGATCACTTGGATATCATGCACTGATCACGTGGCTGATCATACACTGTTCACGTGTCTGACCATGCACTGATCACGTGGCTGATCATACACTGCTCACGTAACTGATCATGCACTGATCACGTGGCTATCATGCACTGATCACGTGGCTGAACATGCACTGTTCACGTGGCTGATCACACACCTGTCACGTGACATATCATGCACTGATCACGTGGCACTCATGCACTGATCACGTGGCTGATCATACACTGCTCACGTAACTCATCATGCACACATCACGTGGCTATCATGCACTGCTCACGTGGCTCGTCATGGAATGATCACGTAGCTACCATATACTGGTCACGTGACTGATCATGCACTGATCACGTAAATGATCATGCACTGTTCAAGTGACTGATCATGTACTGATCACGTGACTGATCATGCACTGATCACGTGGCTATCATGCTCTGCTCACGTGGCTGATCATGCAACGATCACGTAGCAACCATGTACTGGTCACGTGACTGATCATGCACTGATCACGTAATTGATCCTGCACTGATCACGTGGCTCATCATGCACTGATCACGTGGCTGATCACACACGTATCACGTGACTGATCATGCACTGATCACGTGACTAATCATGCACTGATCACGTGGCTATCATGCACTGATCACGTGGATATCATGCACTGATCACGTGGCTGATCACATGTATCACGTGACTGATCATGCACTGATCACGTGGCTATCATGCACTGATCACGTGGCTGATCATGCACTGATCACGTACTATCATGTACTGATCACGTGACTGATCATGCACTGATCACGTGGCTGATCATGCACTGATCACGTGACTGATCATGCACTGATCACGTGGCTGATCATGCACTGATCACGTGACTGATCATGCACTGATCACGTGACTGATCATGCACTGATCACGTGGCTATCATGCACTGATATTATGCACTGATCACGTGGATGATCATGCACTGATCACGTGACTGATCATGCACTGATCACGTGGCTATCATGCACTGATCACGTGGCTGATCATGCACTGATCACGTAGCTACCATGCACTGTCACGTGACTGATCATGCACTGATCACGTGGCTGATCATGCACTGATCACGTGGCTATCATGCACTGATCACGTGGCTGATCATGCACTGATCACGTAGCTATCATGCACTGGTCACGTGACTGATCATGCACTGATCACGTAATTGATCATGCACTGATCACGTGACTGATCATGCACAGATCACGTGACTGATCATGCACTGATCACGTGGCTGATCATGCACTGATACCGTGACTGAGCATGGACTGATCACATGACTATCATGTAGTGATCACGTGACTTAATGGCACTGATCATGTGACTGATCATGCGCTGATCATGTTTGCTATCATACACTGATCATGTGCCTCTGGAGGCAATAAACAAAGAGCTGAGTAGGCATGAATAATACAGTCAGCAGGCAATAATCATGGAACTCAGCTGTGAGGAATCATGCTGCTCAGCTGGCAATAATCAAGCAGCTGAGCAGGCAGGAATTACGCAGCACAGCTGGCAATTGTCAAGCAGATGACAGGCAGGAATCGTGCAGCTCAGCTGGCAATTGTCAAGCAGATGAGCAGACAGTAATCACGCAGCTCAGCAGGCACTGATCACGTGACTGAGCATGCACTGTTCACGTGGCTGATCATACACTGATCACGTGATTGATCATGCACTGATCACGTGGATATCATGCACTGATCACGTGGCTGATCATACACTGTTCACGTGTCTGACCATGCACTGATCACGTGGCTGATCATGCACTGCTCACGTAACTGATCATGCACTGATCACGTGGCTATCATGCACTGATCACGTGGCTGATCATGCACTGATCACGTGGCTGATCACACACTGTCACGTGACTGATCATGCACTGATCACGTGGCTATCATGCACTGATCACGTGGCTGATCATGCACTGATCACGTAGCTATCATGCACTGATCACGTGACTGATCATGCACTGATCACGTGGCTGATCATGCACTGATCACGTGACTGATCATGCACTGATCACGTGGCTGATCATGCACTGATCACGTGGCTGATCATGCACTGATCACGTGACTGATCATGCACTGATCACGTGACTGATCATGCACTGATCACGTGGCTATCATGCACTGATATCATGCACTGATCACGTGGCTGATCACACACTGATCACGTGACTGATCATGCACTGATCACGTGGCTATCATGCACTGATCACGTGGCTGATCATGCAATGATCACGTAGCTACCATGTACTGGTCACGTGACTGATCATGCACTGATCACGTGGCTGATCATGCACTGATCACGTGGCTGATCATGCACTGATCACGTGACTGATCATGCACTGATCACGTGACTGATCATGCACTGATCACGTGGCTATCATGCACTGATCACGTGGCTGATCATGCACTGATCACGCAGCTACCATGCACTGATCACGTGACTGATCATGCACTGATCACATGACTGATCATGCACTGATCACGTGGCTTATCATGCACTGATCATGTGACTGATCATGCACTGATCATGTTTGGTATCATACACTGATCATGTGCCTCTGGAGGCAATGAACAAAGAGCTGAGTAGGCACGAATCAGTCAGCAGGCAATAATCATGGAACTCAGCTCTGAGAAATCATGCTGCTCAGCTGGCAATAATCAAGCAGATGAGCAGGCAGGAATTACGCAGCACAGCTGGCAATTGTCAAGCAGATGACAGGCAGGAATCGTGCAGCTCAGCTGGCAATTGTCAAGCAGATGAGCAGACAGTAATCACGCAGCTCAGCAGGCCCTGATCACGTGACTGAGCATGCACTGTTCACGTGGCTGATCATACACTGATCACGTGACTGATCATGCACTGATCACGTGACTGATCATGCACTGATCACGTGGCTATCATGCACTGATCACGTGGCTGATCATACACTGATCACGGGACTGATCATGCACTGATCACGGGCTATCATGCACTGATACATGACTGACATGCACTGATCACGTGGCTGATCATGCACTGATCACGTGACTGATCATGCACTGATCACGTGACTGATCATGCACTGATCACGTGGCTGATCATGCACTGATCACGTGGCTATCATGCACTGATCACGTGGCTGATCTGGCAATGATCACGTAGCTACCATGTACTGGTCACGTGACTGATCATGCACTGATCACGTAATTGATCATGCACTGATCACGTGGCTGATCATGCACTGATCACGTGGCTGATCATGCACTGATCACGTGACTGATCATGCACTGATCACGTGACTGATCATGCACTGATCACGTGGCTGACATACACTGATCACGTGCCTGGTCATGCACTGATCACGTGGCTGATCATGCACTGATCACGTGACTGATCATGCACTGATCACGTGTCTGATCATGCACTGATCACGTGGCTATCATGCACTGCTCACGTGGCTGATCATGCATGATCACGCAGCTACCATGTACTGGTCACATGACTGATCATGCACTGATCACGTGACTGATCATGCAGTGATCACGTGGCTATCATGCACTACTCACGTGGCTGATCATGCAATGATCATGTAGCTACCATGTACAGGTCACGTGAATGATCATACACCCATCAGGTGACTGATCATGCACTGATCACGTGGCTATCATGCACTGATCACGAGACTGATCATGCACTGATCACGTCTATATCATGCACTGATCACATGACTGCCCATGCACTGATCACGTGGATGATCATACACTAATCATGTGACAGATCATGCACTGATCACGTGGCTGATCATGCACTGATACCGTGACTGAGCATGGACTGATCACATGACTATCATGTAGTGATCACGTGACTTAATGGCGCTGATCATGTGACTGATCATGCGCTGATCATGTTTGCTATCATACACTGATCATGTGCCTCTGGAGGCAATAAACAAAGAGCTGAGTAGGCACGAATCAAACAGTCAGCAGGCAATAATCATGGAACTCAGCTGTGAGGAATCATGCTGCTCAGCTGGCAATAATCAAGCAGCTGAGCAGGCAGGAATTACGCAGCACAGCTGGCAATTGTCAAGCAGATGACAGGCAGGAATCGTGCAGCTCAGCTGGCAATTGTCAAGCAGATGAGCAGACAGTAATCACGCAGCTCAGCAGGCCCTGATCACGTGACTGAGCATGCACTGTTCACGTGGCTGATCATACACTGATCACGTGATTGATCATGCACTGATCACTTGGATATCATGCACTGATCACGTGGCTGATCATACAGTGTTCACGTGTCTGACCATGCACTGATCACGTGGCTGATCATACACTGCTCACGTAACTGATCATGCACTGATCACGTGGCTATCATGCACTGATCACGTGGCTGAACATGCACTGTTCACGTGGCTGATCACACACCTGTCACGTGACATATCATGCACTGATCACGTGGCACTCATGCACTGATCACGTGGCTGATCATACACTGCTCACGTAACTCATCATGCACACATCACGTGGCTATCATGCACTGCTCACGTGGCTCGTCATGGAATGATCACGAAGCTACCATATACTGGTCACGTGACTGATCATGCACTGATCACGTAAATGATCATGCACTGTTCAAGTGTCTGATCATGTACTGATCACGTGACTGATCATGCACTGATCACGTGGCTATCATGCTCTGCTCACGTGGCTGATCATGCAACGATCACGTAGCAACCATGTACTGGTCACGTGACTGATCATGCACTGATCACGTAATTGATCCTGCACTGATCACGTGGCTCATCATGCACTGATCACGTGGCTGATCACACACGTATCACGTGACTGATCATGCACTGATCACGTGACTAATCATGCACTGATCACGTGGCTATCATGCACTGATCACGTGGATATCATGCACTGATCACGTGGCTGATCACATGTATCACGTGACTGATCATGCACTGATCACGTGGCTATCATGCACTGATCACGTGGCTGATCATGCACTGATCACGTACTATCATGTACTGGTCACGTGACTGATCATGCACTGATCACGTGGCTGATCATGCACTGATCACGTGACTGATCATGCACTGATCACGTGGCTGATCATGCACTGATCACGTGACTGATCATGCACTGATCACGTGACTGATCATGCACTGATCACGTGGCTATCATGCACTGATATTATGCACTGATCACGTGGATGATCACACACTGATCACGTGACTGATCATGCACTGATCACGTGGCTATCATGCACTGATCACGTGGCTGATCATGCACTGATCACGTAGCTACCATGTACTGTCACGTGACTGATCATGCACTGATCACGTGGCTGATCATGCACTGATCACGTGGCTATCATGCACTGATCACGTGGCTGATCATGCACTGATCACGTAGCTATCATGCACTGGTCACGTGACTGATCATGCACTGATCACGTAATTGATCATGCACTGATCACGTGACTGATCATGCACAGATCACGTGACTGATCATGCACTGATCACGTGGCTGATCATGCACTGATACCGTGACTGAGCATGGACTGATCACATGACTATCATGTAGTGATCACGTGACTTAATGGCACTGATCATGTGACTGATCATGCGCTGATCATGTTTGCTATCATACACTGATCATGTGCCTCTGGAGGCAATAAACAAAGAGCTGAGTAGGCATGAATAATACAGTCAGCAGGCAATAATCATGGAACTCAGCTGTGAGGAATCATGCTGCTCAGCTGGCAATAATCAAGCAGCTGAGCAGGCAGGAATTACGCAGCACAGCTGGCAATTGTCAAGCAGATGACAGGCAGGAATCGTGCAGCTCAGGTGGCAATTGTCAAGCAGATGAGCAGACAGTAAACACGCAGCTCAGCAGGCACTGATCACGTGACTGAGCATGCACTGTTCACGTGGCTGATCATACACTGATCACGTGATTGATCATGCACTGATCACTTGGATATCATGCACTGATCACGTGGCTGATCATACAGTGTTCACGTGTCTGACCATGCACTGATCACGTGGCTGATCATACACTGCTCACGTAACTGATCATGCACTGATCACGTGGCTATCATGCACTGATCACGTGGCTGATCATGCACTGATCACGTGGCTGATCACACACTGTCACGTGACTGATCATGCACTGATCACGTGGCTATCATGCACTGATCACGTGGCTGATCATGCACTGATCACGTGGCTATCATGCACTGATCACGTGACTGATCATGCACTGATCACGTGGCTGATCATGCACTGATCACGTGACTGATCATGCACTGATCACGTGGCTGATCATGCACTGATCACGTGGCTGATCATGCACTGATCACGTGACTGATCATGCACTGATCACGTGACTGATCATGCACTGATCACGTGGCTATCATGCACTGATATCATGCACTGATCACGTGGCTGATCACACACTGATCACGTGACTGATCATGCACTGATCACGTTGCTATCATGCACAGATCACGTGGCTGATCATGCAATGATCACGTAGCTACCATGTACTGGTCACGTTACTGATCATGCACTGATCACGTGGCTGATCATGCACTGATCACGTGGCTGATCATGCACTGATCACGTGACTGATCATGCACTGATCACGTGACTGATCATGCACTGATCACGTGGCTATCATGCACTGATCACGTGGCTGATCATGCAATGATCACGCAGCTACCATGTACTGGTCACATGACTGATCATGCACTGATCACATAATTGATCATGCACTGATCACGTGGCTTATCATGCACTGATCATGTGACTGATCATGTGCTGATCATGTTTGGTGTCATACACTGATCATGTGCCTCTGGAGGCAATGAACAAAGAGCTGAGTAGGCAGGAATCAGTCAGCAGGCTATAATCATGGAACTCAGCTCTGAGAAATCATGCTGCTCAGCTGGCAATAATCAAGCAGCTGAGCAGGCAGGAATTACGCAGCACAGGTGGCAATTGTCAAGCAGATGACAGGCAGGAATCGTGCAGCTCAGCTGGCAATTGTCAAGCAGATGAGCAGACAGTAATCACGCAGCTCAGCAGGCCCTGATCACGTGACTGAGCATGCACTGTTCACGTGGCTGATCACACACTGATCACGTGACTGATCATGCACTGATCACGTGACTGATCATGCACTGATCACGTGGCTATCATGCACTGATCACGTGGCTGATCATACACTGATCACGGGACTGATCATGCACTGATCACGGGCTATCATGCACTGACTACATGACTGACATGCACTGATCACGTGGATGATCATGCACTGATCACGTGACTGATCATGCACTGATCACGTGACTGATCATGCACTGATCACGTGGCTGATCATGCACTGATCACGTGGCTATCATGCACTGATCACGTGGCTGATCATGCAATGATCACGTAGCTACCATGTACTGGTCACGTGACTGATCATGCACTGATCACGTAATTGATCATGCACTGATCACGTGGCTGATCATGCACTGATCACGTGGCTGATCATACACTGATCACGTGACTGATCATGCACTGATCACGTGGCTATCATGCACTGATCACGTGGCTATCATGCACTGATCACGTGGCTGGACATGCACTGATCACGTGCCTGATCATGCACTGATCACGTGTCTGATCATGCACTGATCACGTGGCTATCATGCACTGCTCACGTGGCTGATCATGCATGATCACGCAGCTACCATGTACTGGTCACATGACTGATCATGCACTGATCACGTGACTGATCATGCAGTGATCACGTGGCTATCATGCACTACTCACGTGGCTGATCATGCAATGATCATGTAGCTACCATGTACAGGTCACGTGAATGATCATACACCCATCAGGTGACTGATCATGCACTGATCACGTGGCTATCATGCACTGATCACGAGACTGATCATGCACTGATCACGTCTATATCATGCACTGATCACATGACTGCCCATGCACTGATCACGTGGATGATCATACACTAATCATGTGACAGATCATGCACTGATCACGTGGCTGATCATGCACTGATACCGTGACTGAGCATGGACTGATCACATGACTATCATGTAGTGATCACGTGACTTAATGGCGCTGATCATGTGACTGATCATGCGCTGATCATGTTTGCTATCATACACTGATCATGTGCCTCTGGAGGCAATAAACAAAGAGCTGAGTAGGCACGAATCAAACAGTCAGCAGGCAATAATCATGGAACTCAGGTGTGAGGAATCTTGCTGCTCAGCTGGCAATAATCAAGCAGCTGAGCAGGCAGGAATTACGCAGCACAGCTGGCAATTGTCAAGCAGATGACAGGCAGGAATCGTGCAGCTCAGCTGGCAATTGTCAAGCAGATGAGCAGACAGTAATCACGCAGCTCAGGAGGCCCTGATCACGTGACTGAGCATGCACTGTTCACGTGGCTGATCATACACTGATCACGTGATTGATCATGCACTGATCACTTGGATATCATGCACTGATCACGTGGCTGATCATACAATGTTCACGTGTCTGACCATGCACTGATCACGTGGCTGATCATACACTGCTCACGTAACTGATCATGCACTGATCACGTGGCTATCATGCACTGATCACGTGGCTGAACATGCACTGTTCACGTGGCTGATCACACACCTGTCAAGTGACATATCATGCACTGATCTCGTGGCACTCATGCACTGATCACGTGGCTGATCATACTCTGCTCACGTAACTCATCATGCACACATCACGTGGCTATCATGCACTGCTCTCGTGGTTCGTCATGGAATGATCACGAAGCTACCATATACTGGTCACGTGACTGATCATGCACAGATCACGTAAATGATCATGCACTGTTCACGTGACTGATCATGTACTGATCACGTGACTGATCATGCACTGATCACGTGGCTATCATGCTCTGCTCACGTGGCTGATCATGCAAGGATCACGTAGCAACCATGTACTGGTCACGTGACTGATCATGCACTGATCACGTAATTGATCCTGCACTGATCACGTGGCTCATCATGCACTGATCACGTGGCTGATCAGACACGTATCACGTGACTGATCATGCACTGATCACGTGACTAATCATGCACTGATCACGTGGCTATCATGCACTGATCACGTGGCTATCATGCACTGATCACGTGGCTGATCATGCAATGATCACGCAGCTACCATGCACTGGTCACATGACTGATCATGCACTGATCACGTAATTGATCATGCACTGATCACGTGGCTTATCATGCACTGATCATGTGACTGATCATGTGCTGATCATGTTTGGTGTCATACACTGATCATGTGCCTCTGAAGGCAATGAACATAGAGCTGAGTAGGCAGGAATCAGTCAGCAGGCTATAATCATGGAACTCAGCTGTGAGAAATCATGCTGCTCAGCTGGCAATAATCAAGTAGATGAGCAGGCAGGAATTATGCGGCACAGGTGGCAATTGTCAAGGAGATGACAGGCAGGAATCGTGCAGCTCAGCTGGCAATTGTCAAGCAGATGAGCAGACAGTAATCACGCAGCTCAGCAGGCCCTTATCACGTGACTGAGCATGCACTGTTCACGTGGCTGATCACACACTGATCACGTGACTGATCATGCACTGATCACGTGGCTATCATGCACTGATCACGTGGCTATCATGCACTGATCACGTGGCTGATCATGCACTGATCACGGGACTGATCATGCACTGATCACGGGCTATCATGCACTGATCACATGACTGACATGCACTGATCACGTGGCTGATCATGCACTGATCACGTGACTGATCATGCACTGATCACGTGACTGATCATGCACTGATCACGTGGCTGATCATGCACTGATCACGTGGCTGATCATGCACTGATCACGTGGCTGATCATGCACTGATCACGTGGCTGATCATGCACTGATCACGTGACTGATCATGCACTGATCACGTGACTGATCATGCACTGATCACGTGGCTATCATGCACTGATCACGTGGCTGATCATGCACTGATCACGTGACTGATCATGCACTGATCACGTGACTGATCATGCACTGATCACGTGGCTATCATGCACTGATCACGTGGCTGATCATGCACTGATCACGCAGCTATCATGCACTGGTCACGTGACTGATCATGCACTGATCACGTAATTGATCATGCACTGATCACGTGGCTGATCATGCACTGATCACGTGACTGATCATGCACTGATCACGTGGCTGATCATGCACTGATCACGTGGCTATCATGCACTGATCACGTGGCTGATCATGCACTGATCATGTAGCTACCATGTACTGGTCACGTGAATGATCATACACCCATCAGGTGACTGATCATGCACTGATCACGTGGCTATCATGCACTGATCACGTGACTGATCATGCACTGATCACGTCTAATCATGCACTGATCACGTGACTGCCCATGCACTGATCACGTGGATGATCATACACTAATCATGTGACAGATCATGCACTGATCACGTGGCTGATCATGCACTGATACCGTGACTGAGCATGGACTGATCACATGACTATCATGTAGTGATCACGTGACTTAATGGCGCTGATCATGTGACTGATCATGCGCTGATCATGTTTGCTATCATACACTGATCATGTGCCTCTGGAGGCAATAAACAAAGAGCTGAGTAGGCACGAATCAAACAGTCAGCAGGCAATAATCATGGAACTCAGCTGTGAGGAATCATGCTGCTCAGCTGGCAATAATCAAGCAGCTGAGCAGGCAGGAATTACGCAGCACAGCTGGCAATTGTCAAGCAGATGAGCAGACAGGAATCATGCAGCTCAGCAGGCCCTGATCACGTGACTGAGCATGCACTGTTCACGTGGCTGATCATACACTGATCACGTGATTGATCATGCACTGATCACTTGGATATCATGCACTGATCACGTGGCTGATCATACACTGTTCACGTGTCTGACCATGCACTGATCACGTGGCTGATCATACACTGCTCACGTAACTGATCATGGACTGATCACGTGGCTATCATGCACTGATCACGTGACTGATCATGCACTGATGAGTTGGCAATCATGCACTGATTAATTGGCTGATCATGCACTGATCACGTGACTGATAATGCGTGATCATCTGGCTATCATGCACTCATTACCTGGCTATCGTGCACTGATCACGTGGTTGATCATACACTGATCACGTGACTGATCTTGCACTGATCACGTCTGTATCATGCACTGATCACCTGACTGCCCATGCACTGATCATGTGGATAAACATACACTGATCACGTGACTGATCATGCAGTGATCACATGGCTATCATGCACTGCTCACGTGGCTGATCATGCACTGATCACGTAGCTATCATGTACTGGTCACGTGAGTGATCATGCACTGATCACGTAATTGATCATACACTGATCAGGTGACTTATCATGCACTGTTCACGAGACTGATCATGCAGTGATCACGTGGATATCATGCACTGATCACGTGTTTGATCATACACTGTTCACGTGTCTGATCATGCACTGATCACGTGGCTGATCATGCACTGATCACGTAACTGATCATGCACTGATCACGTGGATATCATGCACTGATCACGTGGCTGAACATGCACTGGTCACGTGGCTTATCACACACCTGTCACGTGACTGATCATGCACTGATCACGTGGCACTCATGCACTGATCACGTGGCTGATCATATTCTGCTCACGTAACTGATCATGCACACATCAGGTGGCTATCATGCACTTCTCACCTGGCTGGTCATGCAATGTTCACGTAACTACCATACACTGATCACGTGACTGATCATGCACTGATCACGTAGCGATCATGCACTGATCACGTGACTGATCATGTACTGATCGCGTGACTGATCATGCACTGATCACGTGGCTATCATGCACTGCTCCCGTGGCTGATCATGCACTGATCACGTAGCAACCATGTACTGGTCACGTGACTGATCATGCACTGATCACGTAATTAATCCTGCACTGATCACCTGACTCATCATGCACTGATCACGTGGCTGATCAAGCATTGATCACGTGCCTATCATGCACTACTCACGTGGCTGATCATGCAATGATCATGTAGCTACCATGTACCGGTCAGGTGACTGATCATACACCCATTAGGTGATGGATCATGCACTGATCACGTGGCTGATCATGCACTGATCACCTGCCTGGTCATGCACAGATCACGTGACAAATCATGAACTGATCACATAGCTATTATGAAATGATCACCTGGCTGATCATGCAATGATCACGTGGCTGATCATGCACTGATACCGTGACTGAGCATGGACTGATCACATGACTATCATGTAGTGATCACGTGACTTAATGGCTCTGATCATGTGACTGATCATGCGCTGATCATGTTTGCTATCATACACTGATCATGTGCCTCTGGAGGCAATAAACAAAGAGCTGAGTAGGCACGAATCAAACAGTCAGCAGGCAATAATCATGGAACTCAGGTGTGAGGAATCATGCTGCTCAGCTGGCAATAATCAAGCAGCTGGGCAGGCAGGAATTACGCAGCACAGCTGGCAATTGTCAAGCAGATGAAAGGCAGGAATCATAGAGCTCAGCTGGCAATTGTCAAGCAGATGAGCAGGCAGTAATCACGCAGCTCAGCAGGCCCTGATCACGTGACTGAGCATGCACTAATCACGTGGCTGATCATACACTGATCACGTGATTGATCATGCACAGATCACTTGGATATCATGCACTGATCACGTGGCTGATCATACACTGTTCACGTGTCTGACCATGCACTGATCACGTGGCTGATCATACACTGCTCAGGTAACTGATCATGCACTGATCACGTGGCTATCATGCACTGATCACGTGGCTGAACATGCACTGCTCACATGGCTTATCACACACCTGTCACGTGACATATCATGCACTGATCACGTGGCACTCATGCACTGATCACGTGGCTGATCATACTCTGCTCACGTAACTGATCATGCACACATCACGTGGCTATCATGCACTGCTCACATGGCTCGTCAAGGAATGATCACGTAGCTACCATGTACTGGTCATGTGACTGATCATGCACTGATCACGTAAATGATCATGCACTGTTCAAGTGACTGATCATGTACTGATCACGTGACTGATCATGCACTCATCACGTAATTGATCCTGCACTGATCACGTGGCTCATCATGCACTGATCACGTGGCTGATCACACATGTATCCCGTGACTGATCATGCACTGATCACGTGGCTATCATGCACTGATCATGTGGCTATCATGCCCTGATCACGTGGCTATCATGCACTGATCACGTGGCTGATCATGCACTGATCACGTGGCAACCATGTACTTGTCATGTGACTGATCATGCACTTATCACGTAATTGATCCTGCGATGATCACATGGCTCATCACGCACTGATCCGGTGGCTGATCACACACGTATCACGTGATTGATCATGTACAGATCACGTAAATAATCATGAAGTGATCACGTGGCTATCCTGCACTGATCACGTGGCAGATCACACACGTATCATGTGACTGATCATGCACTGATCACGTGGCTATCATGCACTGATCACGTGGCTATCATGCACTGATCACGTGGCTGAACATGCACTGATCAGGTAACTGATCATGCACTGATCACGTGACTGATCATGCACAGATCACGTGACTGATCATGTCCAGATCACGTGACTGATCATGCACTGATCACGTGGCTGATCATGCAATGATCACGCAGCTACCATGTACTGGTCACATGACTGATCATGCAGGGTCACATAATTGATCATGCACTGATCACTGGGCTTATCATGCATTCATTATGTGACTGATCATGTGCTAATCATGTTTGGTGTCACACACTGATCATTTGCCTCTGGAGGCAATGAACATAGAGCTGAGTAGGCAGGAATAAGTCAGCAGGCTATAATCATGGAACTCACCTCTGAGAAATCATGCTGCTCAGCTGGCAATAATCAAGTAGATGAGCAGGCAGGAATAACGCAGCACAGGTGGCAATTGTCAAGCAGATGACAGGCAGGAATCCTGCAGCTCAGCTGGAAATGGTCAAGCAGATGAGCAGACAGTAATCACGCAGCTCAGCAGGCCCTGATCACGTGACTGAGCATGCACTGTTCACATGGCTGATCACACACCTATCACGTGACTGATCATGCACTGATCATGTGACTGATCATGCACTAATCACTTGGATATCATGCAATGATCACGTGGCTGATCATACACTATTCACGTGTCTGACCATGCACTGATCACGTGGCTGATCGTACACTGCTCACGTAACTGATCATGCACTGATCACATGGCTATCATGCACTGAATACGTGGCTGAACATGCACTGTTCACGTGGCTGATCACACACCTGTCACGTGACATATCATGCACTGATCACGTGGCACTCATGCACTGATCACGTGGCTGATCATACTCTGCTCACGTAACTCATCATGCACACATCACGTTTCTATCCTGCACTGCTCACGTGGCTCGTCATGGAATGATCACGTAGCTATCATATACTGGTCATGTGACTGATCATGCACAGATCACGTAAATGATCATGCACTGTTCATGTGACTGATCATGTACTGATAACGTGACTGATCATGCACTGATCACGTAATTGATCATGCACTTATCATTTGGCTGAGCATGCCCTGATCACGTGGCTGATCATACACTGATCACGTGATGATCATGCACTAATCACTTGGATATCATGCACTGATCACGTGGCTGATCATACACTGTTCACGTGTCTGACCATGCATTGATCACGTGGCTGATCATACACTGCTCACGTAACTGATCATGCACTGATCACGTGGGTATCATGCACTGATCACGTGGCTGAACATGCACTGTTCACGTGGCTGATCACACACCTGTCACCTGACATATCATGCACTGATCACGTAGCATCATGCACTGATCACGTGGCTGATCATACTCTGCTCATGTAACTCATCATGCACACATCACGTGGCTATCATGCACTGCTCACGTGGTTCTTCATGGAATGATCACGAAGCTACCATATACTGGTCATGTGACTGATCATGCACAGATCACGTCAATGATCATGCACTCTTCACGTGACTGATCATGTACTGATCATGTGATTGATAATGCACTGATCACTTGGCTATCATGCTCTGCTCACGTGGCTGATCATGCAGCGATCACGTAGCAACCATGTACTGGTCTCGTGACTGATCATGCACTGATCACGTAATTGATCCTGCACTGATCACGTGGCCCATCACGCACTGATCCGGTGGCTGATCAGACACGTATCACTTGACTGATAATGTACAGATCACATGACTAATCATGAAGTGATCACGTGGCTATCCTGCACTGATCACGTGGATATCATGCACTGATCACGTGGCTGATCACACATGATCACGTGACTGATCATGCACTGATCACGTGGCTATCATGCACAGATCACTTGGCTGATCATGCAATGATCATGTAGCTACCATGTACTGGTCACGTGACTGATCATGCACTGATCACGTGGCTGTTCATGCACTGATATCATGCACTGGTCACGTGGCTGATCACACACTGATCACGTGACTGATCATGCACTGATCACGTGGCTATCGTGCACAGATCACGTGGCTGATCATGCAATCATCACGTAACTACCATGTACTGGTCACGTGACTGATCATGCACTGATCACGTGGCTGATCATGCACTGCTCACGTGGTTGATCATGCACTGATCACGTGACTGATCATGCACTGATCACGTGACTGATCATGCACTGATCACGTGGCTATCATGCACTGATATAATGCACTGGTCACGTGGCTGATCACACACGTATCATGTGACTGATCATGCACTGATCACGTGGCTATCATGCACAGATCACGTGGCTGATCATGCAATGATCACGTAGCTACCATGTACTGGTCAGGTGACTGATCATGCACTGATCACTTGGCTGATCACACACTCATCACGGGACTGATCGTGCACTGATCACGGGCTATCATGCATTGACTACATGACTCCACATGCACTGCTCACGTGGCTGATCATGCAATGATCACGTAGCTACCATGTACTGGTCACGTGACTGATCATGCACTGATCACGTAATTGATCATGCACTGATCATGTGGCTGATCATGCACTGATCACGTGGCTGATCATACACTGATCACGTGACTGATCATGCACTGATCACGTGGCTATCATGCACTGATCACTTGGCTGACATACACTGATCACGTGCCTGGTCATGCACTAATCACGTGGCTGATCATGCACTGATCACGTGACTGATCATGCACTGATCTCGTGTCTGATCATGCACTGATCACGTGGCTATCATGCACTTCTCAGGTGGCTGATCAGGCAATGATCACGCAGCTACCATGTACTGGTCACATGACTGATCATGCACTGATCACGTGTCTGATCATGCAGTGATCACGTGGCTATCGTGCACTACTCACGTGGCTGATCATGCAATGATCATGTAGCTACCATGTACAGGTCATGTGAATGATCATACACCCATCAGGTGACTGATCATGCACTGATCACGTGGCTATCATGCAGTGATCACGAGACTGATCATGCACTGATCATGTCTATATCATCCACTGATCACATGACTGCCCATGCACTGATCACGTGGATGATCATACACTAATCATGTGACAGATCATGCTGTGATCACGTGGCTGATAATGCACTGATACCGTGACTGAGCATGGACTGATCACATGACTATCAAGTAGTGATCACGTGACTTAATGGCGCTAGCCATGTGACTGATCATGCACTGAGCATGTTTGCTATCATACACTGATCATGTGCCTCTGGAGGCAATAAACAAAGAGCTGAGTAGGCACGAATCATACAGTCAGCAGGCAATAATCATGGAACTCAGCTGTGAGGAATCATACTGCTCAGCTGGCAATAATCAAGCAGCTGAGCAGGCAGGAATTACACAGCACAGCTGGCAATTGTCAAGCAGATGACAGGCAGGAATCGTGCAGCTCAGCTGGCAATTGTCAAGCAGATGAGCAGACAGTAATCACGCAGCTCAGCAGGCCCTGATCACGTGACTGAGCATGCACTGTTCACGTGGCTGATCATACACTGATCACGTGATTGATCATGCACTGATCACTTGGATATCATGCACTGATCACGTGGCTGATCATACACTGTTCACGTGTCTGACCATGCACTGATCACGTGGCTGATCATACACTGCTCACATAACTGATCATGCACCGATCACGTGGCTATCATGCACTGAATACGTGGCTGAACATGCATTGTTCACGCGGCTGATCACACACCTGTCACGTGACATATCATGCACTGATCACGTGGCACTCATGCACTGATAACGTGGCTGATCATACTCTGCTCACGTAACTCATCATGCACACATCACGTGGCTATCAGGCACTGATCACGTGGCTCGTCAAGGTATGATCACTGAGCTACCATATACTGGTCACGTGACTAATCATGCACTGATCACGTGGCTATCATGCACTGATATCATGCACTGGTCACGTGGCTGATCACACACATATCATGTGACTGATCATGCACTTATCACGTGGCTATCATGCACAGATCACGTGACTGATCATGCACTGATCACGTGGCTGATCATGCACTGATCACGTGGCTGATCATGCACTGCTCACGTGGCTGATCATGCAATGTTCACGTAGCTACCATGTACTGGTCAGGTGACTGATCATGCACTGATCACGTGGCTGATCATACACTGATCACGTGACTGATCATGCACTGATCACGTGGCTCATCATGCACTGATCACGTGGCTATCATGCACTGCTCACGTGGCTGATCATGCAATGATCACGTAGCTACCATGCACTGGTCACGTGACTGATCATGCACTGATCAGGTAATTGATCATGCACTGATCTCGTGACTGATCATGCACAGATCACGTGACTGATCATGCACTGATCACGTGGCTGATCATACACTGATCACGTGACTGATCATGCACTGATCACGTGGCTGATCATGCACTGATCACGTGGCTATCATGCACTGCTCACGTGGCTGATCATGCAATGATCACGTAGCTACCATGCACTGGTCACGTGACTGATCATGCACTGATCAGGTAATTGATCATGCACTGATTTCGTGACTGATCATGCACAGATCACGTGACTGATCATGCACTGATCACGTGGCTATCATAAACTGCTCACGTGGCTGATCATGCAATGATCACGCAGCTACCATGTACTGGTCACATGACTGATCATGCACTGATCACATAATTGATCATGCACTAATCACCTGGCTTATCATGCATTGATCATGTGACTGATCATGTGCTGATCATGTTAGGTGTCAAACACTGATCATGTGTCTCTGGAGGCAATGAACATAGAGCTGAGTAGGCAGGAATCAGTAAGCAGGCTATAATAATGGAACTCAGTTCTGAGAAATCATGCTGCTCAGCTGGCAATAATCAAGTAGATGAGCAGGCAGGAATTACGCAGCACAGGTGGCAATTGTCAAGGAGATGACAGACAGGAATCGTGCAGCTCAACTGGAAATTGTCAAGCAGATGTGAAGACAGTAATCACGCAGCTCAGCAGGCCCTGATCACGTGACTGAGCATGCACTGTTCTTGTGGCTGATCACACACTTATCACGTGACTGATCATGAAATGATCATGTGACTGATCATGCACTGATCACTTGGCTGATCATACACTCATCACGGGACTGATCGTGCACTGATCACGGCGCTATCATGCATTGACTACATGACTCCACATGCACTGATCACGTGTCTGATCATGCAGTGATCACGTGGCTATCGTGCACTACTCACGTGGCTGGTCATGCAATGATCATGTAGCTACCATGTACAGGTCACGTGAATGATCATACACCCATCAGGTGACTGATCATGCACTGATCACGTGGCTATCATGCACAGATCACGAGACTGATCATGCACTGATCACGTCTATATCATCCACTGATCACATGACTGCCCATGCACTGATCACGTGGATGATCATACACTAATCATGTGACAGATCATGCACTGATCACGTGGCTGATCATGCACTGATACCGTGACTGAGCATGGACTGATCACATGACTATCATGTAGTGATCACGTGACTTAATGGCGCTGACCATGTGACTGATCATGCGCTGAGCATCTTTGCTATCATACACTGATCATGTGCCTCTGCAGGCAATAAACAAAGAGCTGAGTAGGCACGAATCATACAGTCAGCAGGCAATAATGTTGGAAATCAGCTGTGAGGAATCATGCTGCTCAGCTAGCAATAATCAAGCAGCTGAGCAGGCAGGAATTACACAGCACAGCTGGCAATTGCCAAGCAGATGACAGGCAGGAATCGTGCAGCTCAGCTGGCAATTGTCAAGCAGATGAGCAGACAGTAATCACGCAGCTCAGCAGGCCCTGATCACGTGACTGAGCATGCACTGTTCACGTGGCTGATCATACACTGATCACGTGATTGATCATGCACTGATCATTTGGATATCATGCACTGATCACGTGGCTGATCATACAGTGTTCACGTGTCTGACCATGCACTGATCACGTGGCTGATCATACACTGCTCACGTAAATGATCATGCACTGATCACGCACTGATCACGTGGCTATCATGCACTGAATACGTGGCTGAACATGCACTGTTCACGTGGCTGATCACACACCTGTCACGTGACATATCATGCACTGATCACGTGGCACTCATGCACTGATCACGTGGCTGATCATACTCTGCTCACGTAACTGATCATGCACACATCACATGGCTATCATGCACTGATCACGTGGCTATCATGCACTGATATCATGCACTGGTCACGTGGATGATCACACACGTATCATGTGACTGATCATGTACTGATCACATGGCTATCATGCACAGATAACGTGGCTGATCATGCAATGATCACGTAGCTACTATGTACTGGTCAGGTGACTGATCATGCACTGATCACGTATCTGATCATACACTGATCATGTGACTGATCATGCACTGATCACGTGGCTGATCATGCACTGATCACGTGGCTATCATGCACTGCTCACGTGGCTGATCATGCAATGATCACGTGGCTACCATGCACTGGTCACGTGACTGATCATGCACTGATCAGGTAATTGATCATGCACTGATCACGTGACTGATCATGCACAGATCACGTGACTGATCATGCACTGATCACGTGGCTGATCATACACTGATCACGTGACTGATCATGCACTGATCACGTGGCTGATCATGCACTGATTACGTGGCTATCATGCACTGCTCACGTGGCTGATCATGCAATGATCACGTGGCTACCATGCACTGGTCACGTGACTGATCATGCACTGATCAGGTAATTGATCATGCACTGATCTAGTGACTGATCATGCACAGATCACGTGACTGATCATGCACTGATCACGTGCCTATCCTGCACTGCTCACGTGGCTGATCATGCAATGATCACGCAGCTACCATGTACTGGTCACATGACTGATCATGCACTGATCACATAATTGATCATGCACTGATCACCTGGCTTATCATGCATTGATCACGTGACTGATCATGTGCTGATCATGTTTGGTGTCACACACTGATCATGTGCCTCTGGAGTCAATGAACATAGAGCTGAGTAGGCAGGAATCAGTCAGCAGGCTATAATCATGGAACTCAGCTCTGAGAAATCATGCTGCTCAGCTGGCCATAATCAAGTAGATGAGCAGGCAGGAATTACGCAGCACAGGTGGCAATTGTCAAGGAGATGACAGGCAGGAATCGTGCAGCTCAGCTGGAAATTGTCAAGCAGATGAGCAGACAGTAATCACGCAGCTCAGCAGGCCTTGATCACGTGACTGAGCATGCACTGTTCACGTGGCTGATCACACACCTATCACGTGACTGATCATGCACTGATCACGTGACTGACCATGCACTGATCACGTGACTGATCATGCACAGATCACATGGCTGATCATGCACTGATCACGTGGCTATCATGCACTGCTCACGTGGCTGATCTGGCAATGATCACGTAGCTACCATATGCTGGTCACGTGACTGATCATGCACTGATCACGTAATTGATCATGCACGGATCATGTGTCTGATCATGCACTGATCACGTGGCTGATCATACACTGATCACGTGACTGATCATGCACTGATCACGTGACTGATCATGCACTGATCACGTGGCTATCATGCACTGATCACTTGGCTGGACATACACTGATCACGTGCCTGGTCATGCACTGATCACGTGGCTGATCATGCACTGATCACACGACTGCTCATGCACTGATCTCGTGTCTGATCATGCACTGATCACGTGGCTACCATGCACTGCTCACGTGGCTGATCTGGCAATGATCACGTAGCTACCATGTACTGGTCACTTGACTGATCATGCACTGATCACGTAATTGATCATGCACTGATCATATGGCTGATCATGCACTGATCACGTGGCTGATCATACACTGATCAAGTGACTGATCATGCACTGATCACGTGGCTATCATGCACTGATCACTTGGCTGGACATACACTGATCACATGCCTGGTCATGCACTGATCACGTGTCTGATCATGCACTGATCACGTGACTGATCATGCACTGATCTCGTGTCTGATCATGCACTGATCACGTGGCTATCATGCACTGCTCACGTGGCTTATCATGCGATGATCACGCAGCTACCATGTACTGGTCACATGACTGATCATGCACTGATCACGTGACTGATCATGCAGTGATCACGTGGCTATCATGCACTACTCACGTGGCTGATCATGCCATGATCATGTAGCTACCATGTACAGGTCACGTGAATGATCATACACCCATCAGGTGACTGATCATGCACTGATCACGTGGCTATCATGCACTGATCACGAGACTGATCATGCTCTGATCACGTCTATATCATGCACTGATCACATGACTGCCCGTGCACTGATCACGTGGATGATCATACACTAATCATGTGACAGATCATGCACTGATCACGTGGCTGATCATGCACTGATACCGTGACTGAGCATGGACTGATCACATGACTATCATGTAGTGATCACGTGACTTAATGGCGCTGATCATGTGACTGATCATGCGCTGATCATGTTTGCTATCATACACTGATCATGTGCCTCTGGAGGCAATAAACAAAGAGCTGAGTAGGCACGAATCATACAGTCTGCAGGCAATAATCATGGAACTCAGCTGTGAGGAATCATGCTGCTCAGCTGGCAATAATCAAGCAGCTGAGCAGGCAGGAATTACACAGCACAGCTGGCAATTGTCAAGCAGATGACAGGCAGGAATCGTGCAGCTCACCTGGCAATTGTCAAGCAGATGAACAGACAGTAAATATGCAGCTCAGCAGGCCCTGATCAAGTGACTCAGTATGCACTGTTCACGTGGCGGCTCATACACTGATCACGTGATTGATCATGCACTGATCACTTGGATATCATGCACTGATCACGTGGCTGATCATACAGTGTTTACGTGTCTGACCATGCACTGATCACGTGGCTGATCATACACTGCTCACGTAACTGATCATGCACTGATCACGTGGCTATCATGCACTGAATACGTGGCTGAACATGCACTGCTCACGTGGCTGATCACACACCTGTCACGTGACATATCATGCACGGATCACGTGGCACTCATGCACTGATCACGTGGCTGATCATACACTGCTCACGTAACTCATCATGCACACATCACATGGCTATCATGCACTGCTCACGTGGTTCTTCATGGAATGATCACGAAGCTACCATATACTGGTCATGTGACTGATCATGCACTGATCACGTAAATGATCAGGCACTGTTCAAGTGTCTGATGATGTACTGATCATGTGACTGATAATGCACTGATCACGTGGCTATCATGCTCTGCTCACGTGGCTGATCATGCAACGATCACGTAGCAACCATGTACTGGCCTCGTGACTCATCATGCACTGATCACGTAATTGATCCTGCAATGATCACGTGGCTCATCACGCACTGATCCGGTGGCTGATCAGACACGTATCACGTGACTGATCATTTACAGATCACGTGACTAATCATGAAGTGATCACGTGGCTATCCTGTACTGATCACGTGGATATCATGCACTGATCACGTGGGTGATCACGCATGTATCACGGGACAGATCATGCACTGATCACGTGGCTATCATGCACAGATCACGTGGCTGATCATGCAATGATCACGTACTTAACATGTACTGGTCACGTGACTATTCATGCACTGATCACGTGGCTGATCATGCACTGATCACGTGACTGATCATGCACTGATCACGTGGCTGATCATGCACTGATCACGTGACTGATCATGCACTGATCACGTGACTCATCATGCACTGCTCACGTGGCTATCATGCACTGATATTATGCACTGATCACGTGGATGATCACACACGTATCATGTGACTGATCATGCTCTGATCACGTGGCTATGATGCACAGATCACGTGGCTGATCATGCAATGATCACGTAGCTACCATGTACTTGTCACGTGACTGATCATGCACTGATCACGTGGCTGATCATGCACTGATCACGTGACTGATCATGCACTGATCACGTGGCTGATCATGCACTGATCACGTGGCTATCATGCACTGCTCACGTGGCTGATCATGCAATGATCACATAGCTACCATGCACTGGTCACGTGACTGATCATGCACTGATCAGGTAATTGATCATGCACTGATCACGTGACTGATCATGTACAGAATACGTGACTGATCATGCACAGATCACGTGACTGATCATGCACTGATACCGTGACTGAGCATGGACTGATCACATGACTATCATGTAGTGATCACGTGACTTAATGGCGCTGATCATGTGACTGATCATGCGCTGATCATGTTTGCTATCATACACTGATCATGTGCCTCTGGAGGCAATAAACAAAGAGCTGAGTAGGCATGAATCATACAGTCAGCAGGCAATAATCATGGGACTCAACTGTGAGGAATCATGCTGCTCAGCAGGCAATAATCAAGCAGCTGAGCAGGCAGGAATTACGCAGCACAGCTGGCAATTGTCAAGCAGATGACAGGCAGGAATCGTGCAGCTCAGGTGGCAATTGTCAAGCACATGAGCAGACAGTAAATACGCAGCTCAGCAGGCACTGATCACGTGACTGAGTATGCACTGTTCACGTGGCTGCTCATACACTGATCACGTGATTGATCATGCACTGATCACTTGGATATCATGCACTGATCACGTGTTTGATCATACAATGTTCACGTGTCTGACCATGCACTGAACACGTGGCTGATCATACACTGCTCACATAACTGATCATGCACTGATCACGTGGCTATCATGCACGGATCACGTGGCACTCATGCACTGATCACGTGGCTGATCATACACTGCTCACGTAACTCATCATGCACTGATCACGTGGCTATCATGCACTGCTCACGTGGCTGATCATGGCACAGATCACGCAAATGATCATGCACTGTTCACGTGACTGATCATGTACTGATCATGTGACTGATAATGCACTGATCATGTGGCTATCATGCTCTGCTCACTTGGCTGATCATGCAACGATCACGTAGCAACAATGTACTCGTCTGGTGACTAATCATGCACTGATCACGTAATTGATCCTGCACTGATCACGTGGCTCATCACGCACTGATCCGGTGGCTGATCAGACACGTATCACGTCTCTGATCATTTACAGATCACGTGACTAATCGTGAAGTGATCACGTGGCTATCCTGCATTGATCACGTGGATATCATGCACTGATCACGTGGCTGATCATGCACTGATACCGTGACTGAGCATGGACTGATCACATGACTATCATGTAGTGATCAGGTGACTTAATGGCGCTGATCATGTGACTGATCATGCGATGATCATGTTTGCTATCATACACTGATCATGTGCCTCTGGAGGCAATAAACAAAGAGCTGAGTAGGCACGAATCATACAGTCAGCAGGCAATAATCATGGAACTCAGCTGTGAGGAATCATGCTGCTCAGCTGGCAATGATCAAGCAGCTGAGCAGGCAGGAATTACGCAGCACAGCTGGCAATTGTCAAGCAGATGACAGGCAGGAATCGTGCAGCTCAGCTGGCAATTGTCAAGCAGATGAGCAGACAGTAAATACGCAGCTCAGCAGGCCCTGATCACGTGACTGAGTATGCACTGTTCACGTGGCTGCTCATACACTGATCACGTGATTGATCATGCACTGATCACTTGGATATCATGCACTGATCACGTGGCTGATCATACAGTGTTCACGTGTCTGACCATGCACTGATCACGTGGCTGATCATACACTGCTCACGTAACGGATCATGCACTGATCACGTGGCTATCATGCATTGAATACGTGGCTGAACATGCACTGCTCACGTGGTTCTTCATGGAATGATCACGAAGCTACCATATACTGGTCACGTGACTGATCATGCACAGATCACGTAAATGATCATGCACTGTTCACGTGACTGATCATGTACTGATCATGTGACTGATAATGCACTGATCATGTGGCTATCATGCTCTGCTCACTTGGCTGATCATGCAACGATCACGTAGCAACAATGTACTGGTCTGGTGACTAATCATGCACTGATCACGTAATTGATCCTGCACTGATCACGTGGCTCATCACGCACTGATCCGGTGGCTGATCAGACACGTATCACGTCTCTGATCATTTACAGATCACGTGACTAATCATGAAGTGATCACGTGGCTATCCTGCATTGATCACGTGGATATCATGCACTGATCACGTGGCTGATCACACATGTATCACGTAACTGATCATGCACTGATCACGTGGCTATCATGCACAGATCACGTGGCTGATCATGCAATGATCACGTAGCTACCATACTGGTCACGTGACTGATCATTCACTGATCAGGTGGCTGATCATGCACTGATCACGTGACTGATCATGCACTGATCACGTGGCTGATCATGCACTGATCACGTGGCTGATCATGCACTGATCACGTGAATGATCATGCACTGATCACGTGGCTATCATGCACTGATATTATGCACTGGTCACGTGGCTGATCACACACGTATCATGTGACTGATCATGCTCTGATCACGTGGCTATCATGCACAGATCACGTGGCTGATCATGCAATGATCACTTAGCTACCATGTACTGGTCACGTGACTGATCATGCACTGATCACGTGGCTGATAATGCACAGATCACGTGACTGATCATGCACTGATACCGTGACTGAGCATGGACTGATCACATGACTATCATGTAGTGATCACGTGACTTAATGGCGCTGATCATGTGACTGATCATGCGCTGATCATGTTTGCTATCATACACTGATCATGTGCCTCTGGAGGCAATAAACAAAGAGCTGAGTAGGCACGAATCATACAGTCAGCAGGCAATAATCATGGGACTCAACTGTGAGGAATCATGCTGCTCAGCTGGCAATAATCAAGCAGCTGAGCAGGCAGGAATTACGCAGCACAGCTGGCAATTGTCAAGCAGATGACAGGCAGGAATCGTGCAGCTCAGCTGGCAATTGTCAAGCACATGAGCAGACAGTAAATACGCAGCTCAGCAGGCACTGATCACGTGACTGAGTATGCACTTTTCACGTGGCTGCTCATACACTGATCACGTGATTGATCATGCACTGATCACTTGGATATCATGCACTGATCACGTGTTTGATCATACAATGTTCACGTGTCTGACCATGCACTGAACACGTGGCTGATCATACACTGCTCACATAACTGATCATGCACTGATCACGTGGCTATCATACACTGAATACGTGGCTGAACATGCACTGCTCACGTGGCTGATCACACACCTGTCACGTGACATTTCATGCACGGATCACGTGGCACTCATGCACTGATCACGTGGCTGATCATACACTGCTCACGTAACTCATCATGCACACATCACATGGCTATCATGCACTGCTCACGTGGTTCTTCATGGAATGATCACGAAGCTACCATATACTGGTCACGTGACTGATCATGCACAGATCACGTAAATGATCATGCACTCTTCACGTGACTGATCATGTACTGATCGTGTGACTGATAATGCACTGATCATGTGGCTATCATGCTCTGCTCACTTGGCTGATCATGCAACGATCACGTAGCAACAATGTACTGGTCTGGTGACTAATCATGCACTGATCACGTAATTGATCCTGCACTGATCACGTGGCTCATCACGCACTGATCCGGTGGCTGATCAGACACGTATCACGTCTCTGATCATTTACAGATCACGTGACTAATCATGAAGTGATCACGTGGCTATCCTGCATTGATCACGTGGATATCATGCACTGATCACGTGGCTGATCACACATGTATCACGTAACTGATCATGCACTGATCACGTGGCTATCATGCACAGATCACGTGGCTGATCATGCACTGATCACGTGGCTGATCTTGCACTGACTCATCTTGACTGATCATGCACTGATCACGTGGATGATCATGCACTGATCACGTGACTGACCATGAACTGATCACGTGACTGATCATGCACTGATCACATGGCTGATCATGCACTGATCACGTGGCTATCATGCACTGCTCACGTGGCTGATCCGGCAATGATCACGTAGCTACCATGTACTGGTCACTTGACTGATCATGCACTGATCACGTAATTGATCATGCACTGATCATGTGGCTGATCATGCACTGATCACGTGGCTGATCATACACTGATCAAGTGACTGATCATGCACTGATCACGTGGCTATCATGCACTGATCACTTGGCTGGACATACACTGATCACATGCCTGGTCATGCACTGATCACGTGTCTGATCATGCACTGATCACGTGACTGATCATGCACTGATCTCGTGTCTGATCATGCACTGATCACGTGGCTATCATGCACTGCTCACGTGGCTGATCATGCATGATCACGCAGCTACCATGTACTGGTCACATGACTGATCATGCACTGATCACGTGACCTATCATGCAGTGATCACGTGGCTATCATGCACTACTCACGTGGCTGATCATGCAATGATCATGTAGCTACCATGTACAGGTCACGTGAATGATCATACCCCCATCAGGTGACTGATCATGCACTGATCACGTGGCTATCATGCACTGATCTCGAGACTGATCATGCACTGATCACGTCTAAATCATGCACTGATCACATGACTGCCCATGCACTGATCACGTGTATGATCATACACTAATCATGTGACAGATCATGCACTGATCACGTGGCTGATCATGCACTGATACCGTGACTGAGCATGGACTGATCACATGACTATCATGTAGTGATCACGTGACTTAATGGCGCTGATCATGTGACTGATCATGCGCTGATCATGTTTGCTATCATACACTGATCATGTGCCTCTGGAGGCAATAAACAAAGAGCTGAGTAGGCACGAATCATACAGTCTGCAGGCAATAATCATGGAACTCAGCTGTGAGGAATCATGCTGCTCAGCTGGCAATAATCAAGCAGCTGAGCAGGCAGGAATTACACAGCACAGCTGGCAATTGTCAAGCAGATGACAGGCAGGAATCGTGCAGCTCACCTGGCAATTGTCAAGCAGATGAACAGACAGTAAATATGCAGCTCAGCAGGCCCTGATCACGTGACTGAGTATGCACTGTTCACGTGGCGGCTCATACACTGATCACGTGATTGATCATGCACTGATCACTTGGATATCATGCACTGATCACGTGGCTGATCATACAGTGTTCACGTGTCTGACCATGCACTGATCACGTGGCTGATCATACACTGCTCACGTAACTGATCATGCACTGATCACGTGGCTATCATGCACTGATTACGTGGCTGAACATGCACTGCTCACGTGGCTGATCACACACCTGTCACGTGACATATCATGCACGGATCACGTGGCACTCATGCACTGATCACGTGGCTTATCATACACTGCTCACGTAACTCATCATGCACACATCACATGGCTATCATGCACTGCTCACGTGGTTCTTCATGGAATGATCACGAAGCTACCATATACTGGTCATGTGACTGATCATGCACTGATCACGTAAATGATCAGGCACTGTTCAAGTGTCTGATCATGTACTGATCATGTGACTGATAATGCACTGATCACGTGGCTATCATGCTCTGCTCACGTGGCTGATCATGCAACGATCACGTAGCAACCATGTACTGGCCTCGTGACTGATCATGCACTGATCACGTAATTGATCCTGCAATGATCACGTGGCTCATCACACACTGATCCGGTGGCTGATCAGACACGTATCACGTTACTGATCATTTACAGATCACGTGACTAATCATGAAGTGATCACGTGGCTATCCTGTACTGATCACGTGGATATCATGCACTGATCACGTGGGTGATCACGCATGTATCACGGGACAGATCATGCACTGATCACGTGGCTATCATGCACAGATCACGTGGCTGATCATGCAATGATCACGTACTTAACATGTACTGGTCACGTGACTATTCATGCACTGATCACGTGGCTGATCATGCACTGATCACGTGACTGATCATGCACTGATCACGTGGCTGATCATGCACTGATCACGTGACTGATCATGCACTGATCACGTGACTCATCATGCACTGCTCACGTGGCTATCATGCACTGATATTATGCACTGGTCACGTGGATGATCAAACACGTATCATGTGACTGATCATGCTCTGATCACGTGGCTATGATGCACAGATCACGTGGCTGATCATGCAATGATCACGTAGCTACCATGTACTTGTCACGTGACTGATCATGCACTGATCACGTGGCTGATCATGCACTGATCACGTGACTGATCATGCACTGATCACGTGGCTGATCATGCACTGATCACGTGGCTATCATGCACTGCTCACGTGGCTGATCATGCAATGATCACATAGCTACCATGCACTGGTCACGTGACTGATCATGCACTGATCCGGTAATTGATCATGCACTGATCACGTGACTGATCATGTACAGAATACGTGACTGATCATGCACAGATCACGTGACTGATCATGCACTGATACCGTGACTGAGCATGGACTGATCACATGACTATCATGTAGTGATCACGTGACTTAATGGCGCTGATCATGTGACTGATCATGCGCTGATCATGTTTGCTATCATACACTGATCATGTGCCTCTGGAGGCAATAAACAAAGAGCTGAGTAGGCATGAATCATACAGTCAGCAGGCAATAATCATGGGACTCAACTGTGAGGAATCATGCTGCTCAGCAGGCAATAATCAAGCAGCTGAGCAGGCAGGAATTACGCAGCACAGCTGGCAATTGTCAAGCAGATGACAGGCAGGAATCGTGCAGCTCAGGTGGCAATTGTCAAGCACATGAGCAGACAGTAAATACGCAGCTCAGCAGGCACTGATCACGTGACTGAGTATGCACTGTTCACGTGGCTGCTCATACACTGATCACGTGATTGATCATGCACTGATCACTTGGATATCATGCACTGATCACGTGTTTGATCATACAATGTTCACGTGTCTGACCATGCACTGAACACGTGGCTGATCATACACTGCTCACATAACTGATCATGCACTGATCACGTGGCTATCATACACTGAATACGTGGCTGAACATGCACTGCTCACGTGGCTGATCACACACCTGTCACGTGACATATCATGCACGGATCACGTGGCACTCATGCACTGATCACGTGGCTGATCATACACTGCTCACGTAACTCATCATGTACACATCACGTGGCTCTCATGCACTGCTCACGTGGTTCTTCATGGAATGATCACGAAGCTACCATATACTGGTCACGTGACTGATCATGCACAGATCACGTAAATGATCATGCACTGTTCACGTGACTGATCATGTACTGATCATGTGACTGATAATGCACTGATCATGTGGCTATCATGCTCTGCTCACTTGGCTGATCATGCAACGATCACGTAGCAACAATGTACTGGTCTGGTGACTAATCATGCACTGATCACGTAATTGATCCTGCACTGATCACGTGGCTCATCACGCACTGATCCGGTGGCTGATCAGACACGTTATCACGTGTCTGATCATTTACAGATCACGTGACTAATCATGAAGTGATCACGTGGCTATCCTGCATTGATCACGTGGATATCATGCACTGATCACGTGGCTGATCACACATGTATCACGTAACTGATCATGCACTGATCACGTGGCTATCATGCACAGATCACGTGGCTGATCATGCAATGATCACGTAGCTACTATATACTGGTCACGTGACTGATCATTCACTGATCAGGTGGCTGATCATGCACTGATCACGTGACTGATCATGCACTGATCACGTGGCTGATCATGCACTGATCACGTGGCTGATCATGCACTGATCACGTGAATGATCATGCACTGATCACGTGGCTATCATGCACTGATATTATGCACTGGTCACGTGGCTGATCACACACGTATCATGTGACTGATCATGCTCTGATCGCGTGGCTATCATGCACAGATCACGTGGCTGATCATGCAATGATCACTTAGCTACCATGTACTGGTCACGTGACTGATCATGCACTGATCACGTGGCTGATAATGCACAGATCACGTGACTGATCATGCACTGATACCGTGACTGAGCATGGACTGATCACATGACTATCATGTAGTGATCACGTGACTTAATGGCGCTGATCATGTGACTGATCATGCGCTGATCATGTTTGCTATCATACACTGATCATGTGCCTCTGGAGGCAATAAACAAAGAGCTGAGTAGGCACGAATCATACAGTCAGCAGGCAATAATCATGGGACTCAACTGTGAGGAATCATGCTGCTCAGCTGGCAATAATCAAGCAGCTGAGCAGGCAGGAATTACGCAGCACAGCTGGCAATTGTCAAGCAGATGACAGGCAGGAATCGTGCAGCTCAGCTGGCAATTGTCAAGCACATGAGCAGACAGTAAATACGCAGCTCAGCAGGCACTGATCACGTGACTGAGTATGCACTTTTCACGTGGCTGCTCATACACTGATCACGTGATTGATCATGCACTGATCACTTGGATATCATGCACTGATCACGTGTTTGATCATACAATGTTCACGTGTCTGACCATGCACTGAACACGTGGCTGATCATACACTGCTCACATAACTGATCATGCACTGATCACGTGGCTATCATACACTGAATACGTGGCTGAACATGCACTGCTCACGTGGCTGATCACACACCTGTCACGTGACATATCATGCACGGATCACGTGGCACTCATGCACTGATCACGTGGCTGATCATACACTGCTCACGTAACTCATCATGCACACATCACGTGGCTATCATGCACTGCTCACGTGGTTCTTCATGGAATGATCACGAAGCTACCATATACTGGTCACGTGACTGATCATGCACAGATCACGTAAATGATCATGCACTGTTCACGTGACTGATCATGTACTGATCGTGTGACTGATAATGCACTGATCATGTGGCTATCATGCTCTGCTCACTTGGCTGATAATGCACCGATCACGTAGCAACAATGTACTGGTCTCGTGACTAATCATGCACTGATCACGTAATTGATCCTGCACTGATCACGTGGCTCATCACGCACTGATCCGGTGGCTGATCAGACACGTATCACGTCTCTGATCATTTACAGATCACGTGACTAATCATGAAGTGATCACGTGGCTAACCTGCATTGATCACGTGGATATCATGCACTGATCACGTGGCTGATCACACATGTATCACGTGACTGATCATGCACTGATCACGTGGCTATCATGCACAGATCACGTGGCTGATCATGCACTGATCACGTAGCTATCTTGCACTGATCACTTGGCTGATCATACACTCATCACGGGACTGATCGTGCACTGATCACGGCGCTATCATGCATTGACTATATGATTCACATGCACTGATCATGGGGATGATCATGCACTGATCACGTGACTGACCATGAACTGATCACGTGACTGATCATGCACTGATCACATGGCTGATCATGCACTGATCACGTGGCTATCATGCACTGCTCACGTGGCTGATCTGGCAATGATCACGTAGCTACCATGTACTGGTCACTTGACTGATCATGCACTGATCACGTAATTGATCATGCACTGATCATGTGGCTGATCATGCACTGATCACGTGGCTGATCATACACTGATCAAGTGACTGATCATGCACTGATCACGTGGCTATCATGCACTGATCACTTGGCTGGACATACACTGATCACATGCCTGGTCATGCACTGATCACGTGTCTGATCATGCACTGATCACGTGACTGATCATGCACTGATCTCGTGTCTGATCATGCACTGATCACGTGGCTATCATGCACTGCTCACGTGGCTGATCGTGCGATGATCACGCAGCTACCATGTACTGGTCACATGACTGATCATGCACTGATCACGTGACTGATCATGCAGTGATCACGTGGCTATCATGCACTACTCACGTGGCTGATCATGCAATGATCATGTAGCTACTATGTACAGGTCACGTGAATGATCATACACCCATCAGGTGACTGATCATGCACTGATCACGTGGCTATCATGCACTGATCACGAGACTGATCATGCACTGATCACGTCTATATCATGCACTGATCACATGACTGCCCGTGCACTGATCACGTGGATGATCATACACTAATCATGTGACAGATCATGCACTGATCACGTGGCTGATCATGCACTGATACCGTGACTGAGCATGGACTGATCACATGACTATCATGTAGTGATCACGTGACTTAATGGCGCTGATCATGTGACTGATCATGCGCTGATCATGTTTGCTATCATACACTGATCATGTGCCTCTGGAGGCAATAAACAAAGAGCTGAGTAGGCACGAATCATACAGTCTGCAGGCAATAATCATGGAACTCAGCTGTGAGGAATCATGCTGCTCAGCTGGCAATAATCAAGCAGCTGAGCAGGCAGGAATTACACAGCACAGCTGGCAATTGTCAAGCAGATGACAGGCAGGAATCGTGCAGCTCACCTGGCAATTGTCAAGCAGATGAACAGACAGTAAATATGCAGCTCAGCAGGCCCTGATCACGTGACTGAGTATGCACTGTTCACGTGGCGGCTCATACACTGATCACGTGATTGATCATGCACTGATCACGTGGCTGATCATGCACTGATCACGTGGCTGATCATGCACTGATCACGTGGCTATCATGCACTGCTCACGTGGCTGATCATGCAATGATCACATAGCTACCATGCACTGGTCACGTGACTGATCATGCACTGATCAGGTAATTGATCATGCACTGATCACGTGACTGATCATGTACAGAATACGTGACTGATCATGCACAGATCACGTGACTGATCATGCACTGATACCGTGACTGAGCATGGACTGATCACATGACTATCATGTAGTGATCACGTGACTTAATGGCGCTGATCATGTGACTGATCATGCGCTGATCATGTTTGCTATCATACACTGATCATGTGCCTCTGGAGGCAATAAACAAAGAGCTGAGTAGGCATGAATCATACAGTCAGCAGGCAATAATCATGGGACTCAACTGTGAGGAATCATGCTGCTCAGCAGGCAATAATCAAGCAGCTGAGCAGGCAGGAATTACGCAGCACAGCTGGCAATTGTCAAGCAGATGACAGGCAGGAATCGTGCAGCTCAGGTGGCAATTGTCAAGCACATGAGCAGACAGTAAATACGCAGCTCAGCAGGCACTGATCACGTGACTGAGTATGCACTGTTCACGTGGCTGCTCATACACTGATCACGTGATTGATCATGCACTGATCACTTGGATATCATGCACTGATCACGTGTTTGATCATACAATGTTCACGTGTCTGACCATGCACTGAACACGTGGCTGATCATACACTGCTCACATAACTGATCATGCACTGATCACGTGGCTATCATACACTGAATACGTGGCTGAACATGCACTGCTCACGTAGCTGATCACACACCTGTCACGTGACATATCATGCACGGATCACGTGGCACTCATGCACTGATCACGTGGCTGATCATACACTGCTCACGTAACTCATCATGCACACATCACGTGGCTATCATGCACTGCTCACGTGGTTCTTCATGGAATGATCACGAAGCTACCATATACTGGTCACGTGACTGATCATGCACAGATCACGTAAATGATCATGCACTGTTCACGTGACTGATCATGTACTGATCATGTGACTGATAATGCACTGATCATGTGGCTATCATGCTCTGCTCACTTGGCTGATCATGCAACGATCACGTAGCAACAATGTACTCGTCTGGTGAATAATCATGCACTGATCACGAAATTGATCCTGCACTGATCACGTGGCTCATCACACACTGATCCGGTGGCTGATCAGACACGTATCACGTCTCTGATCATTTACAGATCACGTGACTAATCATGAAGTGATCACGTGGCTATCCTGCATTGATCACGTGGATATCATGCACTGATCACGTGGCTGATCATGCACTGATACCGTGACTGAGCATGGACTGATCACATGACTATCATGTAGTGATCAGGTGACTTAATGGCGCTGATCATGTGACTGATCATGCGCTGATCATGTTAGCTATCATACACTGATCATGTGCCTCTGGAGGCAATAAACAAAGAGCTGAGTAGGCACGAATCATACAGTCAGCAGGCAATAATCATGGAACTCAGCTGTGAGGAATCATGCTGCTCAGCTGGCAATGATCAAGCAGCTGAGCAGGCAGGAATTACGCAGCACAGCTGGCAATTGTCAAGCAGATGACAGGCAGGAATCGTGCAGCTCAGCTGGCAATTGTCAAGCAGATGAGCAGACAGTAAATACGCAGCTCAGCAGGCCCTGATCACGTGACTGAGTATGCACTGTTCACGTGGCTGCTCATACACTGATCACGTGATTGATCATGCACTGATCACTTGGATATCATGCACTGATCACGTGGCTGATCATACAGTGTTCACGTGTCTGACCATGCACTGATCACGTGGCTGATCATACACTGCTCACGTAACGGATCATGCACTGATCACGTGGCTATCATGCATTGAATACGAGGCTGAACATGCACTGCTCACGTGGCTGATCACACACCTGTCACGTGACATATCATGCACGGATCACGTGGCAATCATGCACTGATCACGTGGCTGATCATACACTGCTCACGTAACTCATCATGAACACATCACATGGCTATCATGCACTGCTCACGTGGTTCTTCATGGAATGATCACGAAGCTACCATATATTGGTCACGTGACTGATCATGCACAGATCACGTAAATGATCATGCACTCTTCAGGTGACAGATCATGTACTGATCATGTGACTGATAATGCACTGATCACGTGGCTATCATTCTCTGCTCACGTGTCTGATCATGCAACGATCACGTAGCAACCATGTACTGGTCTCGTGACTGATCATGCACTGATCACGTAATTGATCCTGCACTGATCACGTGGCTCATCACGCACTGATCCGGTGGCTGATCAGACACGTATCACGTTACTGATCATTTACAAATCACGTGACTAATCATGAAGTGATCACGTGGCTATCCTGCACTGATCACGTGGATATCATGCACTGATCACGTGGCTGATCACACATGTATCACGTGACTGATCATGCTCTGATCACGTGACTGATCATGCACTGCTCACGTGGCTGATCATGCAATGATCACGCAGCTACCATGTACTGGTCACATGACTGATCATGCACTGATCACGTAATTGATCATGCACTGACACCTGGCTTATCATGCATTGATTATGTGACTGATCATGTGCTGATCATGTTTGGTGTCACACACTGATCATGTGCCTCTGGAGGCAATGAACATAGAGCTGAGTGGGCAGGAATCAGTCAGCAGGCTATAGTCATGGAACTCACCTCTGAGAAATCATGCTGCTCAGCTGGCAATAATCAAGTAGATGAGCAGGCAGGAATTACGCAGCACAGGTGGCAATTGTCAAGGAGATGACAGGCAGGAATCGTGCAGCTCAGCTGGAAATTGTCAAGCAGATGAGCAGACAGTAATCACGCAGCTCAGCAGGCCCAGATCACGTGGCTGATCATGCAATGATCACGTAGCTACCATATACTGGTCACGTGACTGATCATTCACTGATCAGGTGGCTGATCATGCACTGATCACGTGACTGATCATGCACTGATCACGTGGCTGATCATGCACTGATCACGTGGCTGATCATGCACTGATCACGTGAATGATCATGCACTGATCACGTGGCTATCATGCACTGATATTATGCACTGGTCACGTGGCTGATCACACACGTATCATGTGACTGATCATGCTCTGATCACGTGGCTATCATGCACAGATCACGTGGCTGATCATGCAATGATCACTTAGCTACCATGTACTGGTCACGTGACTGATCATGCACTGATCACGTGGCTGATCATGCACAGATCACGTGACTGATCATGCACTGATACCGTGACTGAGCATGGACTGATCACATGACTATCATGTAGTGATCACGTGACTTAATGGCTCTGATCATGTGACTGATCATGCGCTGATCATGTTTGCTATCATACACTGATCATGTGCCTCTGGAGGCAATAAACAAAGAGCTGAGTAGGCACGAATCATACAGTCAGCAGGCAATAATCATGGGACTCAACTGTGAGGAATCATGCTGCTCAGCTGGCAATAATCAAGCAGCTGAGCAGGCAGGAATTACGCAGCACAGCTGGCAATTGTCAAGCAGATGACAGGCAGGAATCGTGCAGCTCAGCTGGCAATTGTCAAGCACATGAGCAGACAGTAAATACGCAGCTCAGCAGGCACTGATCACGTGACTGAGTATGCACTGTTCACGTGGCTGCTCATACACTGATCACGTGATTGATCATGCACTGATCACTTGGATATCATGCACTGATCACGTGTTTTATCAAACAATGTTCACGTGTCTGACCATGCACTGAACACGTGGCTGATCATACACTGCTCACATAACTGATCATGCACTGATCACGTGGCTATCATACACTGAATACGTGGCTGAACATGCACTGCTCACGTGGCTGATCACACACCTGTCACGTGACATATCATGCACGGATCACGTGGCACTCATGCACTGATCATGTGGCTGATCATACACTGCTCACGTAACTCATCATGCACACATCACGTGGCTATCATGCACTGCTCACGTGGTTCTTCATGGAATGATCACGAAGCTACCATATACTGGTCACGTGACTGATCATGCACAGATCACGTAAATGATCATGCACTGTTCACGTGACTGATCATGTACTGATTGTGTGACTGATAATGCACTGATCATGTGGCTATCATGCTCTGCTCACTTGGCTGATCATGCAACGATCACGTAGCAACAATGTACTGGTCTGGTGACTAATCATGCACTGATCACGTAATTGATCCTGCACTGATCACGTGGCTCATCACGCACTGATCCGGTGGCTGATCAGACACGTATCACGTCTCTGATCATTTACAGATCACGTGACTAATCATGAAGTGATCACGTGGCTATCCTGCATTGATCACGTGGATATCATGCACTGATCACGTGGCTGATCACACATGTATCACGTGACTGATCATGCACTGATCACGTGGCTATCATGCACAGATCACGTGGCTGATCATGCACTGATCACGTAGCTATCTTGCACTGATCACTTGGCTGATCATACACTCATCACGGGACTGATCGTGCACTGATCACGGCGCTATCATGCATTGACTATATGACTCCACATGCACTGATCACGGGGATGATCATGCACTGATCACGTGACTGACCATGAACTGATCACGTGACTGATCATGCACTGATCACATGGCTGATCATGCACTGCTCACGTGGCTGATCTGGCAATGATCACGTAGCTACCATGTACTGGTCACTTGACTGATCATGCACTGATCACGTAATTGATCATGCACTGATCATGTGGCTGATCATGCACTGATCACGTGGCTGATCATACACTGATCAAGTGACTGATCATGCACTGATCACGTGGCTATCATGCACTGATCACTTGGCTGGACATACACTGATCACATGCCTGGTCATGCACTGATCACGTGTCTGATCATGCACTGATCACGTGACTGATCATGCACTGATCTCGTGTCTGATCATGCACTGATCACGTGGCTATCATGCACTGCTCACGTGGCTGATCATGCGATGATCACGCAGCTACCATGTACTGGTCACATGACTGATCATGCACTGATCACGTGACCTATCATGCAGTGATCACGTGGCTATCATGCACTACTCACGTGGCTGATCATGCAATGATCATGTAGCTACCATGTACAGGTCACGTGAATGATCATACCCCCATCAGGTGACTGATCATGCACTGATCACGTGGCTATCATGCACTGATCACGAGACTGATCATGCACTGATCACGTCTAAATCATGCACTGATCACATGACTGCCCATGCACTGATCACGTGTATGATCATACACTAATCATGTGACAGATCATGCACTGATCACGTGGCTGATCATGCACTGATACCGTGACTGAGCATGGACTGATCACATGACTATCATGTAGTGATCACGTGACTTAATGGCGCTGATCATGTGACTGATCATGCACTGATCACGTGGCTATCATGCACAGATCACGTGGCTGATCATGCAATGATCACGTACTTAACATGTACAGATCACGTAAATAATCATGAAGTGATCACGTGGCTATCCTGCATTGATCACGTGGATATCATGCACTGATCACGTGGCTGATCACACATGTTTCACGTGACTGATCATGCACTGATCACGTGGCTATCATGCACAGATCACGTGGCTGATCATGCAATGATCACGTAGCTACCATATACTGGTCACGTGACTGATCATTCACTGATCAGGTGGCTGATCATGCACTGATCACGTGACTGATCATGCACTGATCACGTGGCTGATCATGCACTGATCACGTGGCTGATCATGCACTGATCACGTGACTGATCATGCACTGATCACGTGGCTATCATGCACTGATATTATGCACTGGTCACGTGGCTGATCACACACGTATCATGTGAATGATCATGCTCTGATCACGTGGCTATCATGCACAGATCACGTGGCTGATCATGCAATGATCACGTAGCTACCATGTACTGGTCACGTGACTGATCATGCACTGATCACGTGGCTGATCATGCACTGATCACGTGACTGATCATGCACTGATTACGTGGCTGATCATGCACTGATCACGTGGCTATCATGCACTGCTCACGTGGCTGATCATGCAATGATCACGTAGCTACCATGCACTGGTCACGTGACTGATCATGCACTGATCAGGTAATTGATCATGCACTGATCACGTGACTGATCATGCACAGATCACGTGACTGATCATGCACAGATCACGTGACTGATCATGCACTGTTCACGTGTCTACCATGCACTGTTCACGTGGCTGATCATGCAATGATCACGCAACTACCATGTACTGGTCACATGACTGATCATGCACTGATCACATAATTGATCATGCACTGATCACCTGGCTTATCATGCATTGATCATGTGACTGATCATGTGCTGATCATGTTTGGTGTCACACACTGATCATGTGCCTCTGGAGGCAATGAACATAGAGCTGAGTAGGCAGGAATTAGTCAGCAGGCTATAATCATGGAACTCAGCTCTGAGAAATCATGCTGCTCAGCTGGCAATAATCAAGTAGATGAGCAGGCAGGAATTACGTAGCACAGGTGGCAATTGTCAAGGTGATGACAGGCAGGAATCGTGCAGCTCAGCTGGAAATTGTCAAGCAGATGAGCAGACAGTAATCACGCAGCTCAGCAGGCCCTGATCACGTGACTGAGCATGCACTGTTCACATGGCTGATCAGACACCTATCACGTGACTGATCATGCACTGATCACGTAGCTATCTTGCAATGATCACTTGGCTGATCATACACTCATCACGGGACTGATCGTGCACTGATCACGGTGCTATCATGCATTGACTACATGACTCCGCATGCACTGATCACGTGGATGATCATGCACTGATCACGTGACTGACCATGCACTGATCACGTGACTGATCATGCACTGATCACATGGCTGATCATGCACTGATCACGTGGCTATCATGCACTGCTCACGTGGCTGATCTGGCAATGATCACGTAGCTACCATGTACTGGTCACTTGACTGATCATGCACTGATCACGTAATTGATCATGCACTGATCATGTGGCTGATCATGCACTGATCACGTGGCTGATCATACACTGATCACGTGACTGATCATGCACTGATCACGTGGCTATCATGCACTGATCAATTGGCTAGACATACACTGATCACGTACCTGGTCATGCACTGATCACGTGGCTGATCATGCACTGATCTCGTGTCTGGTCATGCACTGATCACGTGACTGACCATGCACTGATCACGTGACTGATCATGCACTGATCACATGGCTGATCATGCACTGATCACGTGGCTATCATGCACTGCTCACGTGGCTGATCATGCCATGATCACGCAGCTACCATGTACTGGTCACATGACTGATCATGCACTGATCACGTGACTGATCATGCAGTGATCACGTGGCTATCGTACACTACTCACGTGGCTGATCATGCAATGTTCATGTAGCTACCATGTACAGGTCACGTGAATGATCATACACCCATCAGGTGACTGATCATGCACTGATCACGTGGCTATCATGCACTGATCACGAGACTGATCATGCACTGATCACGTCTATATCATGCACTGATCACATGACTGCCCGTGCACTGATCACGTGGATGATCATACACTAATCATGTGACAGATCATGCACTGATCACGTGGCTGATCATGCACTGATGCCGTGACTGAGCATGGACTGATCACATGACTATCATGTAGTGATCACGTGACTTAATGGCGCTGATCATGTGACTGATCATGCGCTGATCATGTTTGCTATCATACACTGATCATGTGCCTCTGGAGGCAATAAACAAAGAGCTGAGTAGCACGAATCATACAGTCTGCAGGCACTAATCATGGAACTCAGCTGTGAGGAATCATGCTGCTCAGCTGGCAATAATCAAGCAGCTGAGCAGGCAGGAATTACACAGCACAGCTGGCAATTGTCAAGCAGATGACAGGCAGGAATCGTGCAGCCCACCTGGCAATTGTCAAGCAGATGAACAGACTGTAAATACGCAGCTCAGCAGGCCCTGATCACGTGACTGAGTATGCACTGTTCACGTGGCGGCTCATACACTGATCACGTGATTGGTCATGCACTGATCACGTGGCTGATCATGCACTGATCACGTGGCTGATCATGCACTGATCACGTGGCTGATCATGCACTGATCACGTGGCTGATCATGCAATGATCACATAGCTACCATGCACTGGTCACGTGACTGATCATGCACTGATCAGGTAATTGATCATGCACTGATCACGTGACTGATCATGTACAGAATACGTGACTGATCATGCACAGATCACGTGACTGATCATGCACTGATACCGTGACTGAGCATGGACTGATCACATGACTATCATGTAGTGATCACGTGACTTAATGCGCTGATCATGTGACTGATCATGCGCTGATCATGTTTGCTATCATACACTGATCATGTGCCTCTGGAGGCAATAAACAAAGAGCTGAGTAGGCATGAATCATACAGTCAGCAGGCAATAATCATGGGACTCAACTGTGAGGAATCATGCTGCTCAGCAGGCAATAATCAAGCAGCTGAGCAGGCAGGAATTACGCAGCACAGCTGGCAATTGTCAAGCAGATTACAGGCAGGAATCGTGCAGCTCAGGTGGCAATTGTCAAGCACATGAGCAGACAGTAAATACGCAGCTCAGCAGGCACTGATCACGTGACTGAGTATGCACTGTTCACGTGGCTGCTCATACACTGATCACGTGATTGATCATGCACTGATCACTTGGATATCATGCACTGATCACGTGTTTGATCATACAATGTTCACGTGTCTGACCATGCACTGAACACGTGGCTGATCATACACTGCTCACATAACTGATCATGCACTGATCACGTGGCTATCATACACTGAATACGTGGCTGAACATGCACTGCTCACGTGGCTGATCACACACTGTCACGCGACATATCATGCACGGATCACGTGGCACTCATGCACTGATCACGTGGCTGATCATACACTGCTCACGTAACTCATCATGCACACATCACGTGGCCATCATGCACTGCTCACGTGGTTCTTCATGGAATGATCACGAAGCTACCATATACTGGTCACGTGACTGATCATGCACAGATCACGTAAATGATCATGCACTGTTCACGTGACTGATCATGTACTGATCATGTGACTGATAATGCACTGATCATGTGGCTATCATGCTCTGCTCACTTGGCTGATCATGCAACGATCACGTAGCAACAATGTACTCGTCTGGTGACTAATCATGCACTGATCACGTAATTGATCCTGCACTGATCACGTGGCTCATCACGCACTGATCCGGTGGCTGATCAGACACGTATCACGTCTCTGATCATTTACAGATCACGTGACTAATCATGAAGTGATCACGTGGCTATCCTGCATTGATCACGTGGATATCATGCACTGATCACGTGGCTGATCATGCACTGATACCGTGACTGAGCATGGACTGATCACATGACTATCATGTAGTGATCAGGTGACTTAATGGCGCTGATCATGTGACTGATCATGCGATGATCATGTTTGCTATCATACACTGATCATGTGCCTCTGGAGGCAATAAACAAAGAGCTGAGTAGGCACGAATCATACAGTCAGCAGGCAATAATCATGGAACTCAGCTGTGAGGAATCATGCTGCTCAGCTGGCAATGATCAAGCAGCTGAGCAGGCAGGAATTACGCAGCACAGATGGCAATTTTCAAGCAGATGACAGGCAGGAATCGTGCAGCCCAGCTGGCAATTGTCAAGCACATGAGCAGACAGTAAATACGCAGCTCAGCAGGCCCTGATCACGTGACTGAGTATGCACTGTTCACGTGGCTGCTCAAACACTGATCACGTGATTGATCATGCACTGATCACTTGGATATCATGCACTGATCACGTGGCTGATCATACAGTGTTCATGTGTCTGACCATGCACTGATCACGTGGCTGATCATACAGTGCTCACGTAACGGATCATGCACTGATCACGTGGCTATCATGCACTGAATACGTGGCTGAACATGCACTGCTCACGTGGCTGATCACACACTTGTCACGTGACATATCATGCATGGATCACGTGGCACTCATGCACTGATCACGTGGCTGATCATACTCTGCTCACGTAACTCATCATGAACACATCATGTGGCTATCATGCACTGCTCACTTGTTCGTCATGGAATGATCACGAAGCTACCATATAGTGGTCACGTGACTGATCATGCACAGATCACATAAATGATCATACACTGTTCAGGTGACTGATCATGTACTGATCACGTGACTGATCATGCACTGATCACGTGGCTATCATGCTCTGCTCACGTGGCTGATCATGCAAGGATCACGTAGCAACCATGTACTGGTCTCCTGACTGATCTTGCACTGATCACGCAATTGATCCTGCACTGATCCCGTGGCTCATCATGCACTGATACGGTGGCTGATCACACACGTATCACGTGACTGATCATGTACAGATCACGTGACTAATCATGAAGTGATCACGTGGCTATCCTGCACTGATCACGTGGCTATCATGCACAGATCACGTGGCTGATCATGCAATGATCACGAGTTACCATGTACTGGTCACGTGACTGATCATGCACTGATCACGTGGCTGATCATGCACTGATCACGTGACTGATCATTCACTGATCACGTGGCTGATCATGCACTGATCACGTGGCTGATCATGCACTGATCACGTGGCTCATCATGCAGTGATCACGTGGCTGATCACACATGTATCACATGACTGATCATGCACTGATCACGCGGCTCATCATGCACTGATCATGTGGCTGATCATGCACTGGACACGTGGCTATCATGCACTGATCACGCGGCTGATCACACAATGATCACGTACCAACCATGTACTGGTCATGTGACTGATCATGCACTGATCACGTAATTGATCCTGCACTGATCACATGGCTCATCACGCACTGATCCGGGGGCTGATCACTCACGTATCACGTGACTGATCATGTACAGATCACGTAAATAATCATGAAGTGATCACGTGGCTATCCTGCACTGATCACGTGGATAACATGCACTGATCATGTGGCCGATCACACACGATCACGTGACTGATCATGCACTGATCACGTGGCTATCATGCACTGATCACGTGGCTATAATGCACTGATCACGTGGCTGCTCATGCAATGATCACGTAGCTAACATGCACTGGTCACATGACTGAGCATGCACTGATCAGGTAACTGATCATGCACTGATCACGTGGCTATCATGCACTGCTCACGTGGCTGATCATGCAATGATCACGCAGCTACCATGTACTGGTCACATGACTGATCATGCACTGATCACGTAATTGATCATGCACTGATCACCTGGCTTATCATGCATTGATTATGTGACTGATCATGTGCTGATCATGTTTGGTGTCACACACTGATCATGTGCCTCTGGAGGCAATGAACATAGAGCTGAGTAGGCAGGAATCACTCAGCAGGCTATAATCATGGAACTCACCTCTGAGAAATCATGCTGCTCAGCTGGCAATAGTCAAGTAGATGAGCAAGCAGGAATTACACAGCACAGGTGGCAATTGTCAAGGAGATGACAGGCAGGAATCGTGCAGCTCAGCTGGCAATTGTCAAGCAGATGAGCAGAAGGTAATCACGCAGCTCAGCAGGCCCTGATCACGTGACTGAGCATGCACTGTTCACGTGGCTGATCACACACCTATCACGTGACTAATCATGCACTGATCATGTGACTGATCATGCACTGATCACTTGGCTGGACATACACTGATCACGTGCCTGGTCATGCACTGATCTCGTGTCTGATCATGCACTGATCACGTGGCTATCATGCACTGCTCACGTGGCTGATCATGCGATGATCACGCAGCTACCATGTACTGGTCGCATGATTGATCATGCACTGATTACGGGACTGATCATGCAATGATCACGTGGCTATCATGCACTGAATACGTGGCTGAACATGCACTGCTCACGTGGCTGATCACACACCTGTCACGTGACATATCATGCACGGATCATGTGGCACTCATGCACTGATCATGTGGCTGATCATACACTGCTCACGTAACTCATCATGCACATCACGTGGCTATCATGCACTGCTCACGCGGTTCTTCATGGAATGATCACGAAGCTACCATATACTGGTCACGTGACTGATCATGCACAGATCACGTAAATGATCATGCACTCTTCACGTGACTGATCATGTACTGATCATGTGATTGATAATGCACTGATCACTTGGCTATCATGCTCTGCTCACGTGGTTGATCATGCACCGATCACGTAGCAACCATGTACTGGTCTCGTGACTGATCATGCACTGATCACGTAATTGATCCTGCACTGATCACGTGGCCCATCACGCACTGATCCGGTGGCTGATCAGACACGTATCACTTGACTGATAATGTACAGATCACATGACTAATCATGAAGTGATCACGTGGCTATCCTGCACTGATCAAGTGGATATCATGCACTGATCACGTGGCTGATCACACATGTATCACGTGACAGATCATGCACTGATCACGTGGCTATCATGCACAGATCACTTGGCTGATCATGCAATGATCATGTAGCTACCATGTACTGGTCACGTGACTGATCATGCACTGATCACGTGGCTGTTCATGCACTGATATCATGCACTGGTCACGTGGCTGATCACACACGTATCACGTGACTGATCATGCACTGATCACGTGGCTATCGTGCACAGATCACGTGGCTGATCATGCAATGATCACGTAACTACCATGTACTGGTCACGTGACTGATCATGCACTGATCACGTGGCTGATCATGCACTGCTCACGTGGTTGATCACGCACTGATCAGGTGACTGATTATGCACTGATCACGTGACTGATCATGCACTGATCACGTGGCTATCATGCACTGATATCATGCACTCGTCACGTGGCTGATCACACACGTATCATGTGACTGATCATGCACTGATCACGTGGCTATCATGCACAGATCACGTGGCTGATCATGCAATGATCACGTAGCTACCATGTACTGGTCAGGTGACTGATCATGCACTGATCACGTGGTTGATCATACACTGATCACGTGACTGATCATGCACTGATGACGTGGCTGATCATGCACTGATCACGTGGCTATCATGCACTGCTCACATGGCTGATCATGCAATGATCACTTAGCTACCATGCACTGGTCACGTGAATGATCATGCACTGATCAGGTAATTGATTATGCACTGATCACGTGACTGATCATGCACAGATCACGTGACTGATCATGCACTGATCACGTGGCTATCATGCACTGATCACGTGGCTGATCATGCAATGATCACGTAGCTACCATGCACTGATCACGTGACTGATCATGCACTGATCAGGTAATTGATTATGCACTGATCACGTGACTGATCATGCACAGATCACGCGACTGATCATGCAGTGATCACGTGGCTATCGTGCACTACTCACGTGGCTGATCATGCAATGATCATGTAGCTACCATGTACAGGTCACGTGAATGATCATACACCCATCAGGTGACTGATCATGCACTGATCACGTGGCTATCATGCACTGATCACGAGACTGATCATGCACTGATCATGTCTATATCATCCACTGATCACATGACTGCCCATGCACTGATCACGTGGATGATCATACACTAATCATGTGACAGATCATGCAGTGATCACGTGGCTGATAATGCACTGATACCGTGACTGAGCATGGACTGATCACATGACTATCATGTAGTGATCAGGTGACTTAATGGCGCTGATCATGTGACTGATCATGCGCTGAGCATGTTTGCTATCATACACTGATCATGTGCCTCTGGAGGCAATAAACAAAGAGCTGAGTAGGCACTAATCATACAGTCAGCAGGCAATAATCTTGGAACACAGCTGTGAGGAATCATACTGCTCAGCTGGCAATAATCAAGCAGCTGAGCAGGCAGGAATTACACAGCACAGCTGGCAATTGTCAAGCAGATGACAGGCAGGAATCGTGCAGGTCAGCTGGCAATTGTCAAGCAGATGAGCAGACAGTAATCACGCAGCTCAGCAGGCCCTGATCACGTGACTGAGCATGCACTGTTCACGTGGCTGATCATACACTGATCACGTGATTGATCATGCACTGATCACTTGGATATCATGCACTGATCACGTGGCTGATCATACACTGTTCACGTGTCTGACCATGCACTGATCACGTGGCTGATCATACACTGCTCACATAACTGATCATGCACCGATCACGTGGCTATCATGCACTGAATACGTGGCTGAACATGCATTGTTCACGTGGCGGATAACACACCTGTCACGTGACATATCATGCACTGATCACGTGGCACTCATGCACTGATCACGTGGCTGATCATACTCTGCTCACGTAACTGATCATGCACACATCACGTGGCTATCAGGCACTGATCACGTGGCTTGTCAAGGTATGATCACGGAGCTACCATATACTGGTCACGTGAATAATCATGCACTGATCACGTGGCTATCATGCACTGATATCATGAACTGGTCACGTGGCTGATCACACACGTATCATGTGACTGATCATGCACTGATCATGTGGCTATCATGCACAGATCACGTGACTGATCATGCACTGATCACGTGGCTGATCATACACTAATCATGTGACAGATCATGCAGTGATCACGTGGCTGATAATGCACTGATACCGTGACTGAGCATGGACTGATCACATGACTATCATGTAGTGATCACGTGACTTAATGGCGCTAGCCATGTGACTGATCATGCGCTGAGCATGTTTGCTATCATACACTGATCATGTGCCTCTGGAGGCAATAAACAAAGAGCTGAGTAGGCACGAATCATACAGTCAGCAGGCAATAATCTTGGAACACAGCTGTGAGGAATCATACTGCTCAGCTGGCAATAATCAAGCAGCTGAGCAGGCAGGAATTACACAGCACAGCTGGCAATTGTCAAGCAGATGACAGGCAGGAATCGTGCAGCTCAGCTGGCAATTGTCAAGCAGATGAGCAGACAGTAATCACGCAGCTCAGCAGGCCCTGATCACGTGACTGAGCATGCACTGTTCACGTGGCTGATCATACACTGATCACGTGATTGATCATGCACTGATCACTTGGATATCATGCACTGATCACGTGGCTGATCATACACTGTTCACGTGTCTGACCATGCACTGATCACGTGGCTGATCATACACTGCTCACATAACTGATCATGCACCGATTACGTGGCTATCATGCACTGAATACGTGGCTGAACATGCATTGTTCACGTGGCGGATAACACACCTGTCACGTGACATATCATGCACTGATCACATGGCACTCATGCACTGATCACGTGGCTGATCATACTCTGCTCACGTAACTGATCATGCACACATCACGTGGCTATCAGGCACTGATCACGTGGCTTGTCAAGGTATGATCACGGAGCTACCATATACTGGTCACGTGAATAATCATGCACTGATCACGTGGCTATCATGCACTGATATCATGCACTGGTCACGTGGCTGATCACACACGTATCATGTGACTGATCATGCACTGATCACGTGGCTATCATGCACAGATCACGTGACTGATCATGCACTGATCACGTGGCTGATCATGCACTGATCACGTGGCTGATCATGCACAGATCACGTGACTGATCATGCACTGCTCACGTGGCTGATCATGCAATGTTCACGTAGCTACCATGTACTGGTCAGGTGACTGATCATGCACTGATCACGTGGCTGATCATACACTGATCACGTGACTGATCATGCACTGATCACGTGGCTGATCATGCACTGATCACGTGGCTATCATGCACTGCTCACGTGGCTGATCATGCAATGATCACGTAGCTACCATGCACTGGTCACGTGACTGATCATGCACTGATCAGGTAATTGATCATGCACTGATCTCGTGACTGATCATGCACAGATCACGTGACTGATCATGCACTGATCACGTGGTTGATCATACACTGATCACGTGACTGATCATGCACTGATCACGTGGCTGATCATGCACTGATCACGTGGCTATCATGCACTGCTCACGTGGCTGATCATGCAATGATCACGTAGCTACCATGCACTGGTCACGTGACTGATCATGCACTGATCTCGTGACTGATCATGTACAGATCACGTGACTGATCATGCACTGTTCACGTGGCTATCATAAACTGCTCACGTGGCTGATCATGCAATGATCACGCAGCTACCATGTACTGGTCACATGACTGATCATGCACTGATCACATAATTGATCATGCACTAATCACCTGGCTTATCATGCATTGATCATGTGACTGATCATGTGCTGATCATGTTTGGTGTCACACACTGATCATGTGCCTCTGGAGGCAATGAACACAGAGCTGAGTAGGCAGGAATCAGTCAGCAGGCTATAATAATGGAACTCAGTTCTGAGAAATCATGCTGCTCAGCTGGCAATAATCAAGTAGATGAGCAGGCAGGAATTACGCAGCACAGGTGGCAATTGTCAAGGAGATGACAGACAGGAATCGTGCAGCTCAACTGGAAATTGTCAAGCAGATGAGCAGACAGTAATCACGCAGCTCAGCAGGCCCTGATCACGTGACTGAGCATGCACTGTTCACGTGGCTGATCACACTTATCACGTGACTGATCATGAAATGATCATGTGACTGATCATGCACTGATCACTTGGCTGATCATACACTCATCACGGGACTGATCGTGCACTGATCACGGCACTATCATGCATTGACTACATGACTCCACATGCACTGATCACGTGTCTGATCATGCAGTGATCACGTGGCTATCGTGCACTACTCACGTGGCTGGTCATGCAATGATCATGTAGCTACCATGTACAGGTCATGTGAATGATCATACACCCATCAGGTGACTGATCATGCACTGATCACGTGGCTATCATGCACTGATCACGAGACTGATCATGCACTGATCACGTCTATATCATCCACTGATCACATGACTGCCCATGCACTGATCACGTGGATGATCATACACTAATCATGTGACAGATCATGCAGTGATCACGTGGCTGATCATGCACTGATACCGTGACTGAGCATGGACTGATCACATGACTATCATGTAGTCATCACGTGACTTAATGGCGCTGACCATGTGACTGATCATGCGCTGATCATGTTTGCTATCATACACTGATCATGTGCCTCTGCAGGCAATAAACAAAGAGCTGAGTAGGCACGAATCATACAGTCAGCAGGCAATAATGTTGGAAATCAGCTGTGAGGAATCATGCTGCTCAGCTGGCAATAATCAAGCAGCTGAGCAGGCAGGAATTACACAGCACAGCTGGCAATTGTCAAGCAGATGACAGGCAGGAATCGTGCAGCTCAGCTGGCAATTGTCAAGCAGATGAGCAGACAGTAATCACGCAGCTCAGCAGGCCCTGATCACGTGACTGAGCATGCACTGTTCACGTGGCTGATCATACACTGCTCACGTGATTGATCATGCACTGATCACGCACTGATCACATGGCTATCATGCATTGAATACGTGGCTGAACATGCACTGTTCACGTGGCTGATCACACACCTGTCACGTGACATATCATGAACTGATCACGTGGCACTCATGCACTGATCACGTGGCTGATCATACTCTGCTCACGTAACTGATCATGCACACATCACGTGGCTATCATGCACTGATCACGTGGCTATCATGCACTGATATCATGCACTGGTCACGTGGATGATCACACACGTATCATGTGACTGATCATGTACTGATCACATGGCTATCATGCACAGATAACGTGGCTGATCATGCAATGATCACGTAGCTACCATGTACTGGTCAGGTGACTGATCATGCACTGATCACGAATCTGATCATACACTGATCACGTGACTGATCATGCACTGATCACGTGGCTGATCATGCACTGATCACGTGGCTATCATGCACTGCTCACGTGGCTGATCATGCAATGATCACGTAGCTACCATGCACTGGTCACGTGACTGATCATGCACTGATCAGGTAATTGATCATGCACTGATCTCGTGACTGATCATGCACAGATCACGTGACTGATCATGCACTGATCACGTGGCTGATCATACACTGATCACGTGACTGATCATGCACTGATCACGTGGCTGATCATTCACTGATTTCGTGGCTATCATGCACTGCTCACGTGGCTGATCATGCAATGATCACGCAGCTACCATGTACTGGTCAGGTGACTGATCATGCACTGATCACGTGATCATACACTGATCACGTGACTGATCATGCACTGATCACGTGGCTGATCATGCACTGATCACGCGCCTATCATGCACTGCTCACGTGGCTGAACATGCAATGATCACGCAGCTACCATGTACTGGTCACATGACTGATCATGCACTGATCACATAATTGATCATGCACTGATCACCTGGCTTATCATGCATTGATCATGTGACTGATCATGTGCTGATCATGTTTGGTGTCACACACTGATCATGTGCCTCTGGAGGCAATGAACATAGAGCTGAGTAGGCAGGAATCAGTCAGCAGGCTATAATCATGGAACTCAGCTCTGAGAAATCATGCTGCTCAGCTGGCCATAATCAAGTAGATGAGCAGGCAGGAATTACGCAGCACAGGTGGCAATTGTCAAGCAGATGAGCAGACAGTAATCACGCAGCTCAGCAGGCCCTGATCACGTGACTGAGCATGCACTGTTCACGTGGCTGATCACACACCTATCACGTGACTGATCATGCACTGATCACGTGACTGACCATGCACTGATCACGTGACTGATCATGCACTGATCACATGGCTGATCATGCACTGATCACGTGGCTATCATGCACTGCTCACGTGGCTGATCTGGCAATGATCACGTAGCTACCATGTACTGGTCACGTGACTGATCATGCACTGATCACGTAATTGATCATGCACTGATCATGTGTCTGATCATGCACTGATCACGTGGCTGATCATACACTGATCACGTGACTGATCATGCACTGATCACGTGACTGATCATGCACTGATCACGTGGCTATCATGCACTGATCACTTGGCTGGACATACACTGATCACGTGCCTGGTCATGCACTGATCACATGGCTGATCATGCACTGATCACATGACTGATCATGCACTGATCTCGTGTCTGATCATGCACTGATCACGTGGCTACCATGCACTGCTCACGTGGCTGATCATGCGATGATCACGCAGCCACCATGTACTGGTCTCATGACTGATCATGCACTGATCACGTGGCTGATCATGCAATGATCATGTAGCTACCGTGTACAGGTCACGTGAATGATCATACACCCATCAGGTGACTGATCATGCACAGATTACGTGGCTATCATGCACTGATCACGAGAATGATCATGCACTGATAACGCCTATATCATCCACTGATCACATGACTGCCCATGCACTGATCACGTGGATGATCATACAGTAATCATGTGACAGATCATGCACTGATCACGTGGCTGATCATGCACTGATACCGTGACTGAGCATGGACTGATCACATGACTATCATGTAGTGATCACGTGACTTAATGGCGCTGACCATGTGACTGATCATGCGCTGAGCATGTTTGCTATCATACACTGATCATGTGCCTCTGGAGGCAATAAACAAAGATCTGAGTAGGCACGAATCATACAGTCAGCAGGCAATAATCATGGAACTCAGCTGTGAGGAATCATGCTGCTCAGCTGGCAATAATCAAGCAGCTGAGCAGGCAGGAATCACACAGCACAGCTGGCAATTGTCAAGCAGATGACAGGCAGGAATCGTGCAGCTCAGCTGGCAATTGTCAAGCAGATGAGCAGACAGTAAATACGCAGCTCAGCAGGCCCTGATCACGTGACTGAGTATGCACTGTTCACGTGGCTGCTCAGACACTGATCACGTGATTGATCATGCACTGATCACTTGGATATCATGCACTGATCACGTGGCTGATCATACACTGTTCACGTGTCTGACCATGCACTGATCATGTGGCTGATCATACACTGCTCACGTAACTGATCATGCAATGATCACGTGGCTATCATGCACTGAATACGTGGCTGAACATGCACTGCTCACGTGGCTGATCACACACCTGTCACCTGACATATCATGCACGGATCATGTGGCACTCATGCACTGATCATGTGGCTGATCATACACTGCTCACGTAACTCATCATGCACACATCACGTGGCTATCATGCACTGCTCACGTGGTTCTTCATGGAATGATCACGAAGTTACCATATACTGGTCACGTGACTGATCATGCACAGATCACGTAAATGATCATGCACTCTTCACGTGACTGAACATGTACTGATCATGTGATTGATAATGCCCTGATCACGTGGCTATCATGCTCTGCTCACGTGGCTGATCATGCAACGATCACGTAGCAACCATGTACTGGTCTCGTGACTGATAATGCACTGATCACGTAATTGATCCTGCACTGATCACGTGGCTCATCACGCACTGATCCGGTGGCTGATCAGACACGTATCACGTGACTGATCATTTACAAATCACGTGACTAATCATGAAGTGATCACGTGGCTATCCTGCACTGATCACGTGGATATCATGCACTGATCACGTGGCTGATCACACATGTATCACGTGACTGATCATGCACTGATCACGTGGCTATCATGCACAGATCACGTGGCTGATCATGCAATGATCACGAATTACCATGTACTGGTCACGTGACTGATCATGCACTGATCACGTGGCTGATCATGCACTGATCACGTGACTGATCATGCACTGATCACGTGGCTGATCATGCACTGATCACGTGACTGATCATGCACTGATCACGTGACTCATCATGCACTGCTCACATGGCTATCATGCACTGATATTATGCACTGGTCACGTGGATGATCACACACGTATCATGTGACTGATCATGCTCTGATCACGTGGCTATGATGCACAGATCACGTGGCTGATCATGCAATGATCACGAAGCTACCATGTACTTGTCCCGTGACTGATCATGCACTGATCACGTGGCTGATCATGCACTGATCACGTGACTGATCATGCACTGATCACGTGGCTGATCATGCACTGATCACGTGGCTATCATGCACTGCTCACGTGGCTGATCATGCAATGATCAGGTAGCTACCATGCACTGGTCACGTGACTGATCATGCACTGATCAGGTAATTGATCATGCACTGATCACGTGACTGATCATGTACAGATCACGTGACTGATCATGCACTGATCACGTGGCTGATCATGCACTGATACCGTGACTGAGCATGGACTGATCACATGACTATCATGTAGTGATCACGTGACTTAATGGCGCTGACCATGTGACTGATCATGCGCTGAGCATGTTTGCTATCATACACTGATCATGTGCCTCTGGAGGCAATAAACAAAGATCTGAGTAGGCACGAATCATACAGTCAGCAGGCAATAATCATGGAACTCAGCTGTGAGGAATCATGCTGCTCAGCTGGCAATAATCAAGCAGCTGAGCAGGCAGGAATTACACAGCACAGCTGGCAATTGTCAAGCAGATGACAGGCAGGAATCGTGCAGCTCAGCTGGCAATTGTCAAGCAGATGAGCAGACAGTAAATACGCAGCTCAGCAGGCCCTGATCACGTGACTGAGTATGCACTGTTCACGTGGCTGCTCAGACACTGATCACGTGATTGATCATGCACTGATCACTTGGATATCATGCACTGATCACGTGGGTGATCATACACTGTTCACGTGTCTGACCATGCACTGATCATGTGGCTGATCATACACTGCTCACGTAACTGATCATGCAATGATCACGTGGCTATCATGCACTGAATACGTGGCTGAACATGCACTGCTCACGTGGCTGATCACACACCTGTCACGTGACATATCATGCACGGATCATGTGGCACTCATGCACTGATCATGTGGCTGATCATACACTGCTCACGTAACTCATCATGCACACATCACGTGGCTATCATGCACTGCTCACGTGGTTCTTCATGGAATGATCACGAAGTTACCATATACTGGTCACGTGACTGATCATGCACAGATCTCGTAAATGATCATGCACTCTTCACGTGACTGAACATGTACTGATCATGTGATTGATAATGCCCTGATCACGTGGCTATCATGCTCTGCCTACGTGGCTGATCATGCAACGATCACGTAGCAACCATGTACTGGTCTCGTGACTGATAATGCACTGATCACGTAATTGATCCTGCACTGATCACGTGGCTCATCACGCACTGATCCGGTGGCTGATCAGACACGTATCACGTGACTGATCATTTACAAATCACGTGACTAATCATGAAGTGATCACGTGGCTATCCTGCACTGATCACGTGGATATCATGCACTGATCACGTGGCTGATCACACATGTATCACGTGACTGATCATGCACTGATCACGTGGCTATCATGCACAGATCACGTGGCTGATCATGCAATGATCACGTAGCTACCATGTAATGGTCACGTGACTGATCATGCACTGATCAGGTGGCTGATCATGCTCTGATCACGTGACTGATCATGCACTGCTCACGTGGCTGATCATGCAATGATCACGCAGCTACCATGTACTGGTCACATGACTGATCATGCACTGATCACGTAATTGATCATGCACTGATCACCTGGCTTATCATGCATTGATTATGTGACTGATCATGTGCTGATCATGTTTGGTGTCACACACTGATCATGTGCCTCTGGAGGCAATGAACATAGAGCTGAGTAGGCAGGAATCAGTCAGCAGGCTATAATCATGGAACTCAGCTCTGAGAAATCATGCTGCTCAGCTGGCAATAATCAAGTAGATGAGCAGGCAGGAATTACGCAGCACAGGTGGCAATTGTCAAGCAGATGAGCAGACAGTAATCACGCAGCTCAGCAGGCCCTGATCACGTGACTGAGCATGCACTGTTCACGTGGCTGATCATACACCCATCACGTGACTGATCATGCACTGATCACGTGACTGACCATGCACTGATCACGTGACTGATCATGCACTGATCACATGGCTGATCATGCACTGATCACGTGGCTATCATGCACTGCTCACGTGGCTGATCTGGCAATGATCACGTAGCTACCATGTACTGGTCACGTGACTGATCATGCACTGATCACGTAATTGATCATGCACTGATCATGTGTCTGATCATGCACTGATCACGTGGCTGATCATACACTGATCACGTGACTGATCATGCACTGATCACGTGACTGATCATGCACTGATCACGTGGCTATCATGCACTGATCACTTGGCTGGACATACACTGATCATGTGCCTGGTCATGCACTGATCACATGGCTGATCATGCACTGATCACATGACTGATCATGCACTGATCTCGTGTCTGATCATGCACTGATCACGTGGCTACCATGCACTGCTCACGTGGCTGATCATGCGATGATCACGCAGCCACCATGTACTGGTCTCATGACTGATCATGCACTGATCACGTGGCTGATCATGCAATGATCATGTAGCTACCGTGTACAGGTCACGTGAATGATCATACACCCATCAGGTGACTGATCATGCACAGATTACGTGGCTATCATGCACTGATCACGAGAATGATCATGCACTGATAACGTCTATATCATCCACTGATCACATGACTGCCCATGCACTGATCACGTGGATGATCATACAGTAATCATGTGACAGATCATGCACTGATCACGTGGCTGATCATGCACTGATACCGTGACTGAGCATGGACTGATCACATGACTATCATGTAGGGATCACGTGACTTAATGGCGCTGACCATGTGACTGATCATGCGCTGAGCATGTTTGCTATCATACACTGATCATGTGCCTCTGGAGGCAATAAACAAAGATCTGAGTAGGCACGAATCATACAGTCAGCAGGCAATAATCATGGAACTCAGCTGTGAGGAATCATGCTGCTCAGCTGGCAATAATCAAGCAGCTGAGCAGGCAGGAATTACACAGCACAGCTGGCAATTGTCAAGCAGATGACAGGCAGGAATCGTGCAGCTCAGCTGGCAATTGTCAAGCAGATGAGCAGACAGTAAATACGCAGCTCAGCAGGCCCTGATCACGTGACTGAGTATGCACTGTTCACGTGGCTGCTCAGACACTGATCACGTGATTGATCATGCACTGATCACTTGGATATCATGCACTGATCACGTGGCTGATCATACACTGTTCACGTGTCTGACCATGCACTGATCATGTGGCTGATCATACACTGCTCACGTAACTGATCATGCAATGATCACGTGGCTATCATGCACTGAATACGTGGCTGAACATGCACTGCCCACGTGGCTGATCACACACCTGTCACCTGACATATCATGCACGGATCATGTGGCACTCATGCACTGATCATGTGGCTGATCATACACTGCTCACGTAACTCATCATGCACACATCACGTGGCTATCATGCACTGCTCACGTGGTTCTTCATGGAATGATCACGAAGTTACCATATACTGGTCACGTGACTGATCATGCACAGATCACGTAAATGATCATGCACTCTTCACGTGACTGAACATGTACTGATCATGTGATTGATAATGCCCTGATCACGTGGCTATCATGCTCTGCTCACGTGGCTGATCATGCAACGACCACGTAGCAACCATGTACTGGTCTCGTGACTGATAATGCACTGATCACGTAATTGATCCTGCACCGATCACGTGGCTCATCACGCACTGATCCGGTGGCTGATCAGACACGTATCACGTGACTGATCATTTACAAATCACGTGACTAATCATGAAGTGATCACGTGGCTATCCTGCACTGATCACGTGGATATCATGCACTGATCACGTGGCTGATCACACATGTATCACGTGACTGATCATGCACTGATCACGTGGCTACCATGCACAGATCACGTGGCTGATCATGCAATGATCACGTAGCTACCATGTAATGGTCACGTGACTGATCATGCACTGATCAGGTGGCTGATCATGCTCTGATCACGTGACTGATCATGCACTGCTCACGTGGTTGATCATGCAATGATCACGCAGCTACCATGTACTGGTCACATGACTGATCATGCACTGATCACGTAATTGATCATGCACTGATCACCTGGCTTATCATGCATTGATTATGTGACTGATCATGTGCTGATCATGTTTGGTGTCACACACTGATCATGTGCCTCTGGAGGCAATGAACATAGAGCTGAGTAGGCAGGAATCAGTCAGCAGGCTATAATCATGGAACTCAGCTCTGAGAAATCATGCTGCTCAGCTGGCAATAATCAAGTAGATGAGCAGGCAGGAATTACGTAGCACAGGTGGCAATTGTCAAGGAGATGACAGGCAGGAATCGTGCAGCTCAGCTGGAAATGGTCAAGCAGATGAGCAGACAGTAATCACGCAGCTCAGCAGGCCCTGATCACGTGACTGAGCATGCACTGTTCACATGGCTGATCACACACCTATCAGGTGACTGATCATGCACTGATCATGTGACTGATCATGCACTGATCACGTAGCTATCTTGCACTGATCACTTGGCTGATCATACACTCATCACGGGACTGATCATGCACTGATCACGGCGCTATCATGCATTGACTATATGACTCCACATGCACTGATCACGTGGACGATCATGCACTGATCACGTGACTGACCATGAACTGATCACGTGACTGATCATGCACTGATCACATGGCTGATCATGCACTGATCACGTGGCTATCATGCACTGCTCACGTGGCTGATCATGGCAATGATCACGTAGCTGCCATGTACTGGTCAATTGACTGACCATGCACTGATCACGTAATTGATCATGCACTGATCATGTGGCTGATCATGCACTGATCACGTGGCTGATCATACACTGATCACGTGACTGATCATGCACTGATCACGTGGCTATCATGCACTGATCACTTGGCTGGACATACACTGATCACATGCCTGGTCATGCACTGATCACGTGGCTGATCATGCACTGATCACGTGACTGAACATGCACTGATCTCGTGTCTGATCATGCACTGATCACGTGGCTATCATGCACTGCTCACGTGGCTGATCATGCGATGATCACGCAGCTACCATGTACAGGTCACAAGACTGATCATGCACTGATCACGTGACTGATCATGCAGTGATCACGTGGCTATCATGCACTACTCACGTGGCTGATCATGCAATGATCATGTAGCTACCATGTACAGGTCACGTGAATGATCATACACCCATCAGGTGACTGATCATGCACTGATCACGTGGCTATCATGCACTGATCACGAGACTGATCATGCACTGATCACGTCTATATCATGCACTGATCACATGACTGCCCATGCACTGATCACGTGGATGATCATACACTAATCATGTGACAGATCATGCACTGATCACGTGGCTGATCATGCACTGATACCGTGACTGAGCATGGACTGATCACATGACTATCATGTAGTGATCAGGTGACTTAATGGCGCTGATCATGTGACTGATCATGCGCTGATCATGTTTGCTATCATACACTGATCATGTGCCTCTGGAGGCAATAAACAAAGAGCTGAGTAGGTACGAATCAAACAGTCAGCAGGCAATAATCATGGAACTCAGCTGTGAGGAATCACGCTGCTCAGCTGGCACTAATCAAGCAGCTGAGCAGGTAGGAATTACACAGCAGAGCTGGCAATTGTCAAGCAGATGACAGGCAGGAATCGTGCAGCTCACCTGGCAATTGTCAAGCAGATGAGCAGACAGTAAATACGCAGCTCAGCAGGCCCTGGTCACGTGACTGAGTATGCACTGTTCACGTGGCGGCTCATACACCGATCACGTGATTAATCATTCACTGATCACTTGGATATCATGCACTGATCACGTGGCTGATCATACAGTGTTCACGTGTCTGACCATGCACTGATCACGTGGCTGATCATACACTGCTCACGTAACTGATCATGCACTGATCACGTGGCTATCATGCACTGAATACGTGGCTGAACATGCACTGCTCACGTGGCTGATCACACACCTGTCACGTGACATATCATGCACGGATCACGTGACACTCATGCACTGATCACGTGGCTTATCATACACTGCTCACGTAACTCATCATGCACACATCACGTGGCTATCATGCACTGCTCACGTGGTTCTTCATGGAATGATCACGAAGCTACCATATACTAGTCATGTGACTGATCATGCACTGATCATGTAAATGATCAGGCACTGTTCAAGTGTCTGATCATGTACTGATCATGTGACTGATAATGCACTGATCACGTGGCTATCATGCTCTGCTCACGTGGCTGATCATGCAACGATCACGTAGCAACCATGTACTGGTCACGTGACTGATCATGCACTGATCACGTAATTGATCCTGCACTGATCACGTGGCTCATCACGCACTGATCCGGTGGCTGATCAGACACGTATCACGTGACTGATCATTTACAGATCACGTGACTAATCATGAAGTCATCACGTGGCTATCGTGTACTGATCACGTGGATACCATGCACTGATCATGTGGGTGATCACGCATGTATCACGGGACAGATCATGCACTGATCACGTGGCTATCATGCACAGATCACGTGGCTGATCATGCAATGATCACGTACTACCATGTACTGGTCACGTGACTGATCATGCACTGATCACGTGGCTGATCATGCACTGATCACGTGACTGATCATGCACTGATCACGTGGCTGATCATGCACTGATCACGTGACTGATCATGCACTGATCACGTGACTCATCATGCACTGCTCACGTGGCTATCATGCACTGATATTATGCACTGGTCACGTGGATGATCACACACGTATCATGTGACTGATCATGCTCTGATCACGTGGCTATGATGCACAGATCACGTGGCTGATCATGCAATGATCACGTAGCTACCATGTACTTGTCCCGTGACTGATCATGCACTGATCACGTGGCTGATCATGCACTGATCACGTGACTGATCATGCACTGATCACGTGGCTGATCATGCACTGATCACGTGGCTATCATGCACTGCTCACGTGGCTGATCATGCAATGATCAGGTAGCTACCATGCACTGGTCACGTGACTGATCATGCACTGATCACGTAATTGATCATGCACTGATCACGTGACTGATCATGTACAGATCACGTGACTGATCATGCACTGATCACGTGGCTGATCATGCACTGATACCGTGACTGAGCATGGACTGATCACATGACTATCATGTAGTGATCACGTGACTTAATGGCGCTGACCATGTGACTGATCATGCGCTGAGCATGTTTGCTATCATACACTGATCATGTGCCTCTGGAGGCAATAAACAAAGATCTGAGTAGGCACGAATCATACAGTCAGCAGGCAATAATCATGGAACTCAGCTGTGAGGAATCATGCTGCTCAGCTGGCAATAATCAAGCAGCTGAGCAGGCAGGAATTACACAGCACAGCTGGCAATTGTCAAGCAGATGACAGGCAGGAATCGTGCAGCTCAGCTGGCAATTGTCAAGCAGATGAGCAGACAGTAAATACGCAGCTCAGCAGGCCCTGATCACGTGACTGAGCATGCACTGTTCACGTGGCTGCTCAGACACTGATCACGTGATTGATCATGCACTGATCACTTGGATATCATGCACTGATCACGTGGCTGATCATACACTGTTCACGTGTCTGAGCATGCAATGATCACGTGGCTGATCATACACTGCTCACGTAACTGATCATGCAATGATCACGTGGCTATCATGCACTGAATACGTGGCTGAACATGCACTGCTCACGTGGCTGATCACACACCTGTCACGTGACATATCATGCACGGATCACGTGGCACTCATGCACTGATCACGTGGCTGATCATACACTGCTCACGTAACTCATCATGCACACATCACGTGGCTATCATGCACTGCTCACGTGGTTCTTCATGGAATGATCACGAAGCTACCATATACTGGTCACGTGACTGATCATGCACAGATCACGTAAATGATCATGCACTCTTCACGTGACTGATCATGTACTGATCATGTGATTGATAATGCCCTGATCACGTGGCTATCATGCTCTGCTCACGTGGCTGATCATGCAACGATCACGTAGCAACCATGTACTGGTCTCGTGACTGATAATGCACTGATCACGTAATTGATCCTGCACTGATCACGTGGCTCATCACGCACTGATCCGGTGGCTGATCAGACACGTATCACGTGACTGATCATTTACAAATCACGTGACTAATCATGAAGTGATCACGTGGCTATCCTGCACTGATCACGTGGATATCATGCACTGATCACGTGGCTGATCACACATGTATCACGTGACTGATCATGCACTGATCACGTGGCTATCATGCACAGATCACGTGGCTGATCATGCACTGATCACGTAGCTACCATGTAATGGTCACGTGACTGATCATGCACTGATCACGTGGCTGATCATGCTCTGATCACGTGACTGATCATGCACTGCTCACGTGGCTGATCATGCAATGATCACGCAGCTACCATGTACTGGTCACATGACTGATCATGCACTGATCACGTAATTGATCATGCACTGATCACCTGGCTTATCATGCATTGATTATGTGACTGATCATGTGCTGATCATGTTTGGTGTCACACACTGATCATGTGCCTCTGGAGGCAATGAACATAGAGCTGAGTAGGCAGGAATCAGTCAGCAGGCTATAATCATGGAACTCAGCTCTGAGAAATCATGCTGCTCAGCTGGCAATAATCAAGTAGATGAGCAGGCAGGAATTACGTAGCACAGGTGGCAATTGTCAAGGAGATGACAGGCAGGAATCGTGCAGCTCAGCTGGAAATGGTCAAGCAGATGAGCAGACAGTAATCACGCAGCTCAGCAGGCCCTGATCACGTGACTGAGCATGCACTGTTCACATGGCTGATCACACACTGATCAGGTGACTGATCATGCACTGATCATGTGACTGATCATGCACTGATCACGTAGCTATCTTGCACTGATCACTTGGCTGATCATACACTGATCACGGGACTGATCATGCACTGATCACAGCGCTATCATGCATTGACTATATGACTCCACATGCACTGATCACGTGGATGATCATGCACTGATCACGTGACTGACCATGAACTGATCACGTGACTGATCATGCACTGATCACATGGCTGATCATGCACTGATCACGTGGCTATCATGCACTGCTCACGTGGCTGATCTGGCAATGATCACGTAGCTGCCATGTACTGGTCAATTGACTGACCATGCACTGATCACGTAATTGATCATGCACTGATCATGTGGCTGATCATGCACTGATCACGTGGCTGATCATACACTGATCACGTGACTGATCATGCACTGATCACGTGGCTATCATGCACTGATCACTTGGCTGACATACACTGATCACATGCCTGGTCATGCACTGATCACGTGGCTGATCATGCACTGATCACGTGACTGAACATGCACTGATCTCGTGTCTGATCATGCACTGATCACGTGGCTATCATGCACTGCTCACGTGGCTGATCATGCGATGATCACGCAGCTACCATGTACAGGTCACAAGACTGATCATGCACTGATCACGTGACTGATCATGCAGTGATCACGTGGCTATCATGCACTACTCACGTGGCTGATCATGCAATGATCATGTAGCTACCATGTACAGGTCACGTGAATGATCATACACCCATCAGGTGACTGATCATGCACTGATCACGTGGCTATCATGCACTGATCACGAGACTGATCATGCACTGATCACGTCTATATCATGCACTGATCACATGACTGCCCATGCACTGATCACGTGGATGATCATACACTAATCATGTGACAGATCATGCACTGATCACGTGGCTGATCATGCACTGATACCGTGACTGAGCATGGACTGATCACATGACTATCATGTAGTGATCAGGTGACTTAATGGCGCTGATCATGTGACTGATCATGCGCTGATCATGTTTGCTATCATACACTGATCATGTGCCTCTGGAGGCAATAAACAAAGAGCTGAGTAGGCACGAATCAAACAGTCAGCAGGCAATAATCATGGAACTCAGCTGTGAGGAATCACGCTGCTCAGCTGGCAATAATCAAGCAGCTGAGCAGGTAGGAATTACACAGCAGAGCTGGCAATTGTCAAGCAGATGACAGGCAGGAATCGTGCAGCTCACCTGGCAATTGTCAAGCAGATGAGCAGACAGTAATCACGCAGCTCAGCAGGCCCTGATCACGTGACTGAGCATGCACTGTTCACGTGGCTGATCATACACTGATCACGTGATTGATCATGCACTGATCACTTGGATATCATGCACTGATCACGTGGCTGATCATACAGTGTTCACGTGTCTGACCATGCACTCATCACGTGGCTGATCATACACTGCTCACGTAACTGATCATGCACTGATCACGTGGCTATCATGCACTGATCACGTGGCTGAACATGCACTGTTCACGTGGCTGATCACACACCTGTCACGTGACATATCATGCACTGATCACGTGGCACTCATGCACTGATCACGTGGCTGATCATACACTGCTCACGTAACTCATCATGCACACATCACGTGGCTATCATGCACTGCTCACGTGGTTCGTCATGGAATGATCACGAAGCTAACATATACTGGTCACGTGACTGATCATGCACTGATCACGTAAATGATCATGCACTGTTCACGTGTCTGATCATGTACTGATCACGTGACTGATCATGCACTGATCACGTGGCTATCATGCTCTGCTCACGTGGCTGATCATGCAACGATCACGTAGCAACCATGTACTGGTCACGTGACTGATCATGCACTGATCACGTAATTGATCCTGCACTGATCACGTGGCTCATCACGCACTGATCCGGTGGCTGATCACACACGTATCACGTGACTGATCATGCACTGATCACGTGACTAATCATGCACTGATCACGTGGCTATCATGCACTGATCACGTGGATATCATGCACTGATCACGTGGCTGATCACGCATGTATCACGTGACTGATCATGCACTGATCACGTGGCTATCATGCACTGATCACGTGGCTGATCATGCAATGATCACGTACTACCATGTACTGGTCACGTGACTGATCATGCACTGATCACGTGGCTGATCATGCACTGATCACGTGACTGATCATGCACTGATCACGTGGCTGATCATGCACTGATCACGTGACTGATCATGCACTGATCACGTGACTGATCATGCACTGATCACGTGGCTATCATGCACTGATATTATGCACTGATCACGTGGATGATCACACACTGATCATGTGACTGATCATGCACTGATCACGTGGCTATCATGCACTGATCACGTGGCTGATCATGCAATGATCACGTAGCTACCATGTACTGTCACGTGACTGATCATGCACTGATCACGTGGCTGATCATGCACTGATCACGTGACTGATCATGCACTGATCACGTGGCTGATCATGCACTGATCACGTGGCTATCATGCACTGATCACGTGGCTGATCATGCACTGATCACGTAGCTACCATGCACTGATCACGTGACTGATCATGCACTGATCACGTGATTGATCATGCACTGATCACGTGACTGATCATGCACTGATCACGTGACTGATCATGCACTGATCACGTGGCTGATCATGCACTGATACCGTGACTGAGCATGGACTGATCACATGACTATCATGTAGTGATCACGTGACTTAATGGCGCTGATCATGTGACTGATCATGCGCTGATCATGTTTGCTATCATACACTGATCATGTGCCTCTGGAGGCAATAAACAAAGATCTGAGTAGGCACGAATCATACAGTCAGCAGGCAATAATCATGGAACTCAGCTGTGAGGAATCATGCTGCTCAGCTGGCAATAATCAAGCAGCTGAGCAGGCAGGAATTACGCAGCACAGCTGGCAATTGTCAAGCAGATGACAGGCAGGAATCGTGCAGCTCAGCTGGCAATTGTCAAGCAGATGAGCAGACAGTAATCACGCAGCTCAGCAGGCCCTGATCACGTGACTGAGCATGCACTGTTCACGTGGCTGATCATACACTGATCACGTGATTGATCATGCACTGATCACTTGGATATCATGCACTGATCACGTGGCTGATCATACACTGTTCACGTGTCTGACCATGCACTGATCACGTGGCTGATCATACACTGCTCACGTAACTGATCATGCACTGATCACGTGGCTATCATGCACTGATCACGTGGCTGAACATGCACTGTTCACGTGGCTGATCACACACCTGTCACGTGACATATCATGCACTGATCACGTGGCACTCATGCACTGATCACGTGGCTGATCATACACTGCTCACGTAACTCATCATGCACACATCACGTGGCTATCATGCACTGCTCACGTGGTTCGTCATGGAATGACCACGAAGCTACCATATACTGGTCACGTGACTGATCATGCACAGATCACGTAAATGATCATGCACTCTTCACGTGACTGATCATGTACTGATCACGTGACTGATCATGCACTGATCACGTGGCTATCATGCTCTGCTCACGTGGCTGATCATGCTACGATCACGTAGCAACCATGTACTGGTCACGTGACTGATCATGCACTGATCACGTAATTGATCCTGCACTGATCACGTGGCTCATCATGCACTGATCACGTGGCTGATCACACACGTATCACGTGACTGATCATGCACTGATCACGTGACTAATCATGCACTGATCACGTGGCTATCATGCACTGATCACGTGGATATCATGCACTGATCACGTGGCTGATCACACATGTATCACGTGACTGATCATGCACTGATCACGTGGCTATCATGCACTGATCACGTGGCTGATCATGCACTGATCACGTAGCTATCATGCACTGATCACGTGACTGATCATGCACTGATCACGTGGCTGATCATGCACTGATCACGTGACTGATCATGCACTGATCACGTGGCTGATCATGCACTGATCACGCAGCTACCATGTACTGATCACATGACTGATCATGCACTGATCACGTAATTGATCATGCACTGATCACGTGGCTTATCATGCACTGATCATGTGACTGATCATGCACTGATCATGTTTGGTGTCACACACTGATCATGTGCCTCTGGAGGCAATGAACATAGAGCTGAGTAGGCAGGAATCAGTCAGCAGGCTATAATCATGGAACTCAGCTCTGAGAAATCATGCTGCTCAGCTGGCAATAATCAAGTAGATGAGCAGGCAGGAATTACGTAGCACAGGTGGCAATTGTCAAGCAGATGACAGGCAGGAATCGTGCAGCTCAGCTGGCAATGGTCAAGCAGATGAGCAGACAGTAATCACGCAGCTCAGCAGGCCCTGATCACGTGACTGATCATGCACTGATCACGTGGCTGATCATGCACTGATCACGTGACTGATCATGCACTGATCACGTGGCTATCATGCACTGATCACGTGACTGATCATGCACTGATCACGTGGCTGATCATACACTGATCATGTGACTGATCATGCACTGATCACGTGGCTGATCATGCACTGATCACGTGACTGAGCATGGACTGATCACATGACTATCATGTAGTGATCACGTGACTTAATGGCGCTAGCCATGTGACTGATCATGCGCTGATCATGTTTGCTATCATACACTGATCATGTGCCTCTGGAGGCAATAAACAAAGAGCTGAGTAGGCACGAATCATACAGTCAGCAGGCAATAATCTTGGAACACAGCTGTGAGGAATCATGCTGCTCAGCTGGCAATAATCAAGCAGCTGAGCAGGCAGGAATTACACAGCACAGCTGGCAATTGTCAAGCAGATGACAGGCAGGAATCGTGCAGCTCAGCTGGCAATTGTCAAGCAGATGAGCAGACAGTAATCACGCAGCTCAGCAGGCCCTGATCACGTGACTGAGCATGCACTGTTCACGTGGCTGATCATACACTGATCACGTGATTGATCATGCACTGATCACTTGGATATCATGCACTGATCACGTGGCTGATCATACACTGTTCACGTGTCTGACCATGCACTGATCACGTGGCTGATCATACACTGCTCACGTAACTGATCATGCACTGATCACGTGGCTATCATGCACTGATCACGTGGCTGAACATGCACTGTTCACGTGGCGGATCACACACCTGTCACGTGACATATCATGCACTGATCACGTGGCACTCATGCACTGATCACGTGGCTGATCATACACTGCTCACGTAACTGATCATGCACACATCACGTGGCTATCATGCACTGATCACGTGGCTTGTCATGGAATGATCACGGAGCTACCATATACTGGTCACGTGACTGATCATGCACTGATCACGTGGCTATCATGCACTGATATCATGCACTGATCACGTGGCTGATCACACACTGATCACGTGACTGATCATGCACTGATCACGTGGCTATCATGCACTGATCACGTGACTGATCATGCACTGATCACGTGGCTGATCATGCACTGATCACGTGGCTGATCATGCACTGATCACGTGACTGATCATGCACTGATCACGTGGCTGATCATGCACTGATCACGTGGCTATCATGTACTGGTCACGTGACTGATCATGCACTGATCACGTGGCTGATCATGCACTGATCACGTGACTGATCATGCACTGATCACGTGGCTGATCATGCACTGATCACGTGGCTATCATGCACTGATCACGTGGCTGATCATGCACTGATCACGTGGCTATCATGCACTGATCACGTGACTGATCATGCACTGATCACGTAACTGATCATGCACTGATCACGTGACTGATCATGCACTGATCACGTGACTGATCATGCACTGATCACGTGGCTGATCATGCACTGATCACGTGACTGATCATGCACTGATCACGTGGCTGATCATGCACTGATCACGTGGCTATCATGCACTGATCACGTGGCTGATCATGCACTGATCACGTGGCTACCATGCACTGGTCACGTGACTGATCATGCACTGATCACGTGACTGATCATGCACTGATCACGTGACTGATCATGCACTGATCACGTGGCTATCATGCACTGATCACGTGGCTGATCATGCACTGATCACGTGGCTATCATGCACTGATCACGTGACTGATCATGCACTGATCACATGACTGATCATGCACTGATCACGTGGCTTATCATGCACTGATCATGTGACTGATCATGCACTGATCATGTTTGGTGTCATACACTGATCATGTGCCTCTGGAGGCAATGAACATAGAGCTGAGTAGGCAGGAATCAGTCAGCAGGCTATAATCATGGAACTCAGCTCTGAGAAATCATGCTGCTCAGCTGGCAATAATCAAGCAGATGAGCAGGCAGGAATTACGCAGCACAGTGGCAATTGTCAAGGAGATGACAGGCAGGAATCGTGCAGCTCAGCTGGCAATTGTCAAGCAGATGAGCAGACAGTAATCACGCAGCTCAGCAGGCCCTGATCACGTGACTGAGCATGCACTGTTCACGTGGCTGATCACACACTGATCACGTGACTGATCATGCACTGATCATGTGACTGATCATGCACTGATCACGTGGCTGATCATGCACTGATCACGGGACTGATCATGCACTGATCACGGCACTATCATGCATTGACTACATGACTGATCATGCACTGATCACGTGGCTGATCATGCACTGATCACGTGGCTATCATGCACTACTCACGTGGCTGATCATGCAATGATCATGTAGCTACCATGTACTGGTCACGTGAATGATCATACACCCATCACGTGACTGATCATGCACTGATCACGTGGCTATCATGCACTGATCACGTGACTGATCATGCACTGATCACGTCTATATCATGCACTGATCACATGACTGATCATGCACTGATCACGTGGATGATCATACACTGATCATGTGACTGATCATGCACTGATCACGTGGCTGATCATGCACTGATACCGTGACTGAGCATGGACTGATCACATGACTATCATGTAGTGATCACGTGACTTAATGGCGCTGATCATGTGACTGATCATGCGCTGATCATGTTTGCTATCATACACTGATCATGTGCCTCTGGAGGCAATAAACAAAGAGCTGAGTAGGCACGAATCATACAGTCAGCAGGCAATAATGTTGGAAATCAGCTGTGAGGAATCATGCTGCTCAGCTGGCAATAATCAAGCAGCTGAGCAGGCAGGAATTACACAGCACAGCTGGCAATTGTCAAGCAGATGACAGGCAGGAATCGTGCAGCTCAGCTGGCAATTGTCAAGCAGATGAGCAGACAGTAATCACGCAGCTCAGCAGGCCCTGATCACGTGACTGAGCATGCACTGTTCACGTGGCTGATCATACACTGATCACGTGACTGATCATGCACTGATCACGCACTGATCACGTGGCTGATCATGCACTGATCACGTGGCTGATCATGCACTGATCACGTGGCTGATCATACACTGATCACGTGACTGATCATGCACTGATCACGTGGCATCATGCACTGATCACGTGGCTGATCATGCACTGATCACGTAACTGATCATGCACTGATCACGTGGCTATCATGCACTGATCACGTGGCTATCATGCACTGATATCATGCACTGATCACGTGGATGATCACACACTGATCACGTGACTGATCATGCACTGATCACGTGGCTATCATGCACTGATCACGTGGCTGATCATGCATGATCACGTAGCTATCATGCACTGATCACGTGACTGATCATGCACTGATCACGTGGCTGATCATGCACTGATCACGTGACTGATCATGCACTGATCACGTGGCTGATCATGCACTGATCACGTGGCTATCATGCACTGATCACGTGGCTGATCATGCAATGATCACGTAGCTACCATGCACTGTCACGTGACTGATCATGCACTGATCACGTAATTGATCATGCACTGATCACGTGACTGATCATGCACTGATCACGTGACTGATCATGCACTGATCACGTGGCTATCATGCACTGATCACGTGGCTGATCATGCACTGATCACGCAGCTACCATGCACTGATCACGTGACTGATCATGCACTGATCACGTGATTGATCATGCACTGATCACGTGGCTTATCATGCACTGATCATGTGACTGATCATGCACTGATCATGTTTGGTGTCATACACTGATCATGTGCCTCTGGAGGCAATGAACATAGAGCTGAGTAGGCAGGAATCAGTCAGCAGGCTATAATCATGGAACTCAGCTCTGAGAAATCATGCTGCTCAGCTGGCCATAATCAAGTAGATGAGCAGGCAGGAATTACGCAGCACAGGTGGCAATTGTCAAGCAGATGAGCAGACAGTAATCACGCAGCTCAGCATGCACTGATCACGTGACTGAGCATGCACTGATCACGTGGCTGATCATGCACTGATCACGTGACTGATCATGCACTGATCACGTGACTGATCATGCACTGATCACGTGACTGATCATGCACTGATCACGTGGCTGATCATGCACTGATCACGTGGCTATCATGCACTGATCACGTGGCTGATCAGGCACTGATCACGTAGCTACCATGTACTGGTCACGTGACTGATCATGCACTGATCACGTAATTGATCGTGCACTGATCACGTGGCTGATCATGCACTGATCACGTGGCTGATCATGCACTGATCACGTGACTGATCATGCACTGATCACGTGACTGATCATGCACTGATCACGTGGCTATCATGCACTGATCACGTGGCTGATCATGCACTGATCACGTGCCTGATCATGCACTGATCACGTGGCTGATCATGCACTGATCACGTGACTGATCATGCACTGATCACGTGGCTGATCATGCACTGATCACATGGCTATCATGCACTGCTCACGTGGCTGATCATGCATGATCACGGCTATCATGCACTGATCACGTGACTGATCATGCACTGATCACGTGGCTGATCATGCAATGATCATGTAGCTACCATGTACAGGTCACGTGAATGATCATACACCCATCAGGTGACTGATCATGCACTGATCACGTGGCTATCATGCACTGATCACGAGAATGATCATGCACTGATCACGTCTATATCATGCACTGATCACATGACTGCCCATGCACTGATCACGTGGATGATCATACAGTAATCATGTGACAGATCATGCACTGATCACGTGGCTGATCATGCACTGATACCGTGACTGAGCATGGACTGATCACATGACTATCATGTAGTGATCACGTGACTTAATGGCGCTGATCATGTGACTGATCATGCGCTGATCATGTTTGGTGTCACACACTGATCATTTGCCTCTGGAGGCAATAAACAAAGATCTGAGTAGGCACGAATCATACAGTCAGCAGGCAATAATCATGGAACTCAGCTGTGAGGAATCATGCTGCTCAGCTGGCAATAATCAAGCAGCTGAGCAGGCAGGAATTACACAGCACAGCTGGGAATTGTCAAGCAGATGACAGGCAGGAATCGTGCAGCTCAGCTGGCAATTGTCAAGCAGATGAGCAGACAGTAAATACGCAGCTCAGCAGGCCCTGATCACGTGACTGAGTATGCACTGTTCACGTGGCTGCTCAGACACTGATCACGTGATTGATCATGCACTGATCACTTGGATATCATGCACTGATCACGTGGCTGATCATACACTGTTCACGTGTCCGACCATGCACTGATCATGTGGCTGATCATACACTGCTCACGTAACTGATCATGCACTGATCACGTGGCTATCATGCACTGATCACGTGGCTGAACATGCACTGCTCACGTGGCTGATCACACACCTGTCACGTGACATATCATGCACTGATCACGTGGCACTCATGCACTGATCACGTGGCTGATCATACACTGCTCACGTAACTCATCATGCACACATCACGTGGCTATCATGCACTGCTCACGTGGTTCGTCATGGAATGATCACGAAGCTACCATATACTGGTCACGTGACTGATCATGCACAGATCACGTAAATGATCATGCACTCTTCACGTGACTGAACATGTACTGATCACGTGATTGATAATGCCCTGATCACGTGGCTATCATGCTCTGCTCACGTGGCTGATCATGCAACGATCACGTAGCAACCATGTACTGGTCACGTGACTGATCATGCACTGATCACGTAATTGATCCTGCACTGATCACGTGGCTCATCACGCACTGATCCGGTGGATGATCACACACGTATCACGTGACTGATCATTTACAAATCACGTGACTAATCATGCAGTGATCACGTGGCTATCCTGCACTGATCACGTGGATATCATGCACTGATCACGTGTCTGATCACACATGTATCACGTGACTGATCATGCACTGATCACGTGGCTATCATGCACAGATCACGTGGCTGATCATGCAATGATCACGTAGCTACCATGTAATGGTCACGTGACTGATCATGCACTGATCAGGTGGCTGATCATGCACTGATCACGTGACTGATCATGCACTGATCACGTGGCTGATCATGCAATGATCACGCAGCTACCATGTACTGGTCACATGACTGATCATGCACTGATCACGTAATTGATCATGCACTGATCACCTGGCTTATCATGCATTGATCATGTGACTGATCATGTGCTGATCATGTTTGGTGTCACACACTGATCATGTGCCTCTGGAGGCAATGAACATAGAGCTGAGTAGGCAGGAATCAGTCAGCAGGCTATAATCATGGAACTCAGCTCTGAGAAATCATGCTGCTCAGCTGGCAATAGTCAAGTAGATGAGCAGGCAGGAATTACGTAGCACAGGTGGCAATTGTCAAGGAGATGACAGGCAGGAATCGTGCAGCTCAGCTGGAAATGGTCAAGCAGATGAGCAGACAGTAATCACGCAGCTCAGCAGGCCCTGATCACGTGACTGAGCATGCACTGTTCACATGGCTGATCACACACCTATCAGGTGACTGATCATGCACTGATCATGTGACTGATCATGCACTGATCACGTAGCTATCTTGCACTGATCACTTGGCTGATCATACACTCATCACGGGACTGATCATGCACTGATCACGGCGCTATAATGCATTGACTACATGACTCCACATGCACTGATCACGTGGATGATCATGCACTGATCACGTGACTTATCATGAACTGATCACGTGACTGATCATGCACTGATCACATGGCTGATCATGCACTGATCACGTGGCTATCATGCACTGCTCACGTGGCTGATCTGGCAATGATCACGTAGCTACCATGTACTGGTCACTTGACTGACCATGCACTGATCACGTAATTGATCATGCACTGATCACGTGGCTGATCATGCACTGATCACGTGGCTGATCATGCACTGATCACGTGACTGATCATGCACTGATCACGTGGCTATCATGCACTGATCACGTGGCTGGACATACACTGATCACTTGCCTGGTCATGCACTGATCACGTGGCTGATCATGCACTGATCACGTGACTGATCATGCACTGATCTCGTGTCTGATCATGCACTGATCACGTGGCTATCATGCACTGCTCACGTGGCTGATCATGCATGATCACGCAGCTACCATGTACTGGTCACAAGACTGATCATGCACTGATCACGTGACTGATCATGCAGTGATCACGTGGCTATCATGCACTACTCACGTGGCTGATCATGCAATGATCATGTAGCTACCATGTACAGGTCACGTGAATGATCATACACCCATCAGGTGACTGATCATGCACTGATCACGTGGCTATCATGCACTGATCACGAGACTGATCATGCACTGATCACGTCTATATCATGCACTGATCACATGACTGCCCATGCACTGATCACGTGGATGATCATACACTAATCATGTGACAGATCATGCACTGATCACGTGGCTGATCATGCACTGATACCGTGACTGAGCATGGACTGATCACATGACTATCATGTAGTGATCAGGTGACTTAATGGCGCTGATCATGTGACTGATCATGCGCTGATCATGTTTGCTATCATACACTGATCATGTGCCTCTGGAGGCAATAAACAAAGAGCTGAGTAGGCACGAATCATACAGTCAGCAGGCAATAATCATGGAACTCAGCTGTGAGGAATCACGCTGCTCAGCTGGCAATAATCAAGCAGCTGAGCAGGTAGGAATTACACAGCAGAGCTGGCAATTGTCAAGCAGATGACAGGCAGGAATCGTGCAGCTCACCTGGCAATTGTCAAGCACATGAGCAGACAGTAAATACGCAGCTCAGCAGGCACTGATCACGTGACTGAGTATGCACTGTTCACGTGGCTGCTCATACACCGATCACGTGATTGATCATTCACTGATCACTTGGATATCATGCACTGATCACGTGGCTGATCATACAGTGTTCACGTGTCTGACCATGCACTGATCACGTGGCTGATCATACACTGCTCACGTAACTGATCATGAACAGATCACGTGGCTATCATGCACTGATCACGTGGCTGAACATGCACTGCTCACGTGGCTGATCACACACCTGTCACGTGACATATCATGCACGGATCACGTGGCACTCATGCACTGATCACGTGGCTTATCATACACTGCTCACGTAACTCATCATGCACACATCACGTGGCTATCATGCACTGCTCACGTGGTTCTTCATGGAATGATCACGTAGCTACCATATACTAGTCATGTGACTGATCATGCACTGATCACGTAAATGATCAGGCACTGTTCAAGTGTCTGATCATGTACTGATCATGTGACTGATAATGCACTGATCACGTGGCTATCATGCTCTGCTCACGTGGCTGATCATGCAACGATCACGTAGCAACCATGTACTGGTCACGTGACTGATCATGCACTGATCACGTAATTGATCCTGCACTGATCACGTGGCTCATCACGCACTGATCCGGTGGCTGATCAGACACGTATCACGTGACTGATCATTTACAGATCACGTGACTAATCATGCACTCATCACGTGGCTATCATGCACTGATCACGTGGATACCATGCACTGATCACGTGGCTGATCACATGTATCACGTGACAGATCATGCACTGATCACGTGGCTATCATGCACTGATCACGTGGCTGATCATGCAATGATCACGTACTACCATGTACTGGTCACGTGACTGATCATGCACTGATCACGTGGCTGATCATGCACTGATCACGTGACTGATCATGCACTGATCACGTGGCTGATCATGCACTGATCACGTGACTGATCATGCACTGATCACGTGACTGATCATGCACTGCTCACATGGCTATCATGCACTGATATTATGCACTGGTCACGTGGATGATCACACACGATCATGTGACTGATCATGCACTGATCACGTGGCTATCATGCACTGATCACGTGGCTGATCATGCAATGATCACGTAGCTACCATGTACTTGTCCCGTGACTGATCATGCACTGATCACGTGGCTGATCATGCACTGATCACGTGACTGATCATGCACTGATCACGTGGCTGATCATGCACTGATCACGTGGCTATCATGCACTGATCACGTGGCTGATCATGCAATGATCAGGTAGCTACCATGCACTGGTCACGTGACTGATCATGCACTGATCATGTGGCTGATCATGCACTGATCACGTGACTGATCATGCACTGATCACGTGACTGATCATGCACAGATCACGTGACTGATCATGCACTGATACCGTGACTGAGCATGGACTGATCACATGACTATCATGTAGTGATCACGTGACTTAATGGCGCTGATCATGTGACTGATCATGCGCTGATCATGTTTGCTATCATACACTGATCATGTGCCTCTGGAGGCAATAAACAAAGAGCTGAGTAGGCACAAATCATACAGTCAGCAGGCAATAATCATGGGACTCAGCTGTGAGGAATCATGCTGCTCAGCTGGCAATAATCATGCAGCTGAGCAGGCAGGAATTACGCAGCACAGCAGGCAATTGTCAAGCAGATGACAGGCATGAATCGTGCAGCTCAGCTGGCAATTGTCAAGCAGATGAGCAGACAGTAATCACGCAGCTCAGCAGGCACTGATCACGTGACTGAGCATGCACTGTTCACGTGGCTGCTCATACACTGATCACGTGATTGATCATGCACTGATCACTTGGATATCATGCACTGATCACGTGTTTGATCATACAATGTTCAAGTGTCTGACCATGCACTGAACACGTGGCTGATCATACACTGCTCACATAACTGATCATGCACAGATCACGTGGCTATCATACACTGAATACGTGGCTGAACATGCACTGGTCACGTGGCTGATCACACACCTGTCACGTGACATATCATGCACTGATCACGTGGCACTCATGCACTGATCACGTGGCTGATCATACACTGCTCACGTAACTCATCATGCACACATCACGTGGCTATCATGCACTGCTCACGTGGTTCTTCATGGAATGATCACGAAGCTACCATATACTGGTCACGTGACTGATCATGCACAGATCACGTAAATGATCATGCACTGTTCACGTGACTGATCATGTACTGATCACGTGACTGATAATGCACTGATCACGTGGCTATCATGCTCTGCTCACTTGGCTGATCATGCAACGATCACGTAGCAACAATGTACTGGTCTCGTGACTAATCATGCACTGATCACGTAATTGATCCTGCACTGATCACGTGGCTCATCACGCACTGATCACGTGGCTAATCACACACGTATCAGGTCTCTGATCATTTACAGATCACGAGACTAATCATGAAGTGATCACGTGGCTATCCTGCATTGATCACGTGGATATCATGCACAGATCACGTGGCTGATCGCACATGTATCACGTGACTGATCATGCACTGATCACGTGGCTATCATGTACTGATCACGTGGCTAATCATGAAGTGATCACGTGGCTATCATGTACTGATCACGTGGGATCATGCACTGATCACGTGGCTGATCATGCATGATCACGTGACTGATCATGCACTGATCACGTGACTGATCATTCACAGATCACGTGACTAATCATGCAGTGATCACGTGGCTATCATGCACTGATCACGTGGATACCATGCACTGATCACGTGGCTGATCATGCATGATCACGTGACTGATCATGCACTGATCACGTGGCTATCATGCACAGATCACGTGGCTGATCATGCACTGTTCACGTACTGATCATGCACTGATCACGTGACTGATCATGCACTGATCACGTGACTGATCATTTACTGATCACGTGACTGATCATGAAGTGATCACGTGGCTATCGTGTACTGATCACGTGGATACCATGCACTGATCACGTGGGTGATCACGCATGTATCACGGGACAGATCATGCACTGATCACGTGGCTATCATGCACAGATCACGTGGCTGATCATGCAATGATCACGTACTTACCATGTACTGGTCACGTGACTGATCATGCACTGATCACGTGGCTGATCATGCACTGATCACGTGACTGATCATGCACTGATCACGTGGCTGATCATGCACTGATCACGTGACTGATCATGCACTGATCACGTGACTCATCATGCACTGCTCACATGGCTATCATGCACTGATATTATGCACTGGTCATGTGGATGATCACACACGTATCATGTGACTGATCATGCTCTGATCACGTGGCTATGATGCACAGATCACGTGGCTGATCATGCAATGATCACGTAGCTACCATGTACTTGTCCCGTGACTGATCATGCACTGATCACGTGGCTGATCATGCACTGATCACGTGACTGATCATGCACTGATCACGTGGCTGATCATGCACTGATCACGTGGCTATCATGCACTGCTCACGTGGCTGATCATGCAATGATCACGTAGCTACCATGCACTGGTCACGTGACTGATCATGCACTGATCAGGTAATTGATCATGCACTGATCACGTGACTGATCATGTACAGATCACGTGACTGATCATGCACAGATCACGTGACTGATCATGCACTGATACCGTGACTGAGCATGGACTGATCACATGACTATCATGTAGTGATCACGTGACTTAATGGCGCTGACCATGTGACTGATCATGCGCTGATCATGTTTGCTATCATACACTGATCATGTGCCTCTGGAGGCAATAAACAAAGAGCTGAGTAGGCACAAATCATACAGTCAGCAGGCAATAATCATGGGACTCAGCTGTGAGGAATCATGCTGCTCAGCTGGCAATAATCATGCAGCTGAGCAGGCAGGAATTACGCAGCACAGCAGGCAATTGTCAAGCAGATGACAGGCAGGAATCGTGCAGCTCAGCTGGCAATTGTCAAGCACATGAGCAGACAGTAAATACGCAGCTCAGCAGGCACTGATCACGTGACTGAGTATGCACTGTTCACGTGGCTGCTCATACACTGATCACGTGATTGATCATGCACTGATCACTTGGATATCATGCACTGATCACGTGTTTGATCATACAATGTTCAAGTGTCTGACCATGCACTGAACACGTGGCTGATCATACACTGCTCACGTAACGGATCATGCACTGATCACGTGGCTATCATGCACTGAATACGTGGCTGAACATGCACTGGTCACGTGGCTGATCACACACTGTCACGTGACATATCATGCACTGATCAGGTAATTGATCATGCACTGATCTCGTGACTGATCATGCACAGATCACGTGACTGATCATGCACTGATCACGTGGCTGATCATACACTGATCACGTGACTGATCATGCACTGATCACGTGGCTGATCATGCACTGATTACGTGGCTATCATGCACTGCTCCCGTGGCTGATCATGCAATGATCACGTAGCTACCATGCACTGGTCACGTGACTGATCATGCACTGATCACGTAATTGATCATGCACTGATCACGTGACTGATCATGCACAGATCACGTGACTGATCATGCACTGATCACGCGCCTATCATGCACTGCTCACGTGGCTGATCATGCAATGATCACGCAGCTACCATGTACTGGTCACATGACTGATCATGCACTGATCACATAATTGATCATGCACTGATCACCTGGCTTATCATGCATTGATCATGTGACTGATCATGTGCTGATCATGTTTGGTGTCACACACTGATCATGTGCCTCTGGAGGCAATGAACATAGAGCTGAGTAGGCAGAAATCAGTCAGCAGGCTACAATCATGGAACTCAGCTCTGAGAAATCATGCTGCTCAGCTGGCCATAATCAAGTAGATGAGCAGGCAGGAATTACGCAGCACAGGTGGCAATTGTCAAGGAGATGACAGGCAGGAATCGTGCAGCTCAGCTGGAAATTGTCAAGCAGATGAGCAGACAGTAATCACGCAGCTCAGAAGGCCCTGATCACGTGACTGAGCATGCACTGTTCACGTGGCTGATCACACACCTATCACGTGACTGATCTTGCACTGATCACGTGACTGATCATGCACTGATCACGTGACTGATCATGCACTGATCACGTGGCTAATCATGCACTGATCACGTGGCTATCATGCACTGCTCACGTGGCTGATCTGGCAATGATCACGTAGCTACCATGTACTGGTCACGTGACTGATCATGCACTGATCACGTAATTGATCATGCACTGATCACGTGTCTGATCATGCACTGATCACGTGGCTGATCATACACTGATCACGTGACTGATCTTGCACTGATCACGTGACTGATCATGCACTGATCACGTGGCTATCATGCACTGATCACTTGGCTGATCATACACTGATCACGTGCCTCGTCATGCACTGATCACGTGGCTGATCATGCACTGATCATGTGACTGATCATGCGATGATCACGCAGCTACCATGTACTCGTCACATGACTGATCATGCACTGATCACGTGCCTGATCATGCACTGATCACGTGGCTGATCATGCACTGCTCACGTGGCTGATCATGCGATGATCACGCAGCTACCATGTACTCGTCACATGACTGATCATGCACTGATCACGTGACTGATCATGCAGTGATCACGTGGCTATCGTGCACTACTCACGTTGCTGATCATGCAATGATCATGTAGCTACTATGTACAGGTCACGTGAATGATCATACACCCATCAGGTGACTGATCATGCACTGATCAGGTGGCTATCATGCACTGATCACGAGACTGATCATGCACTGATCACGTCTATATCATGCACTGATCACATGACTGCCCATGCACTGATCACGTGGATGATCATACAGTAATCATGTGACAGATCATGCACTGATCACGTGGCTGATCATGCACTGATACCGTGACTGAGCATGGACTGATCACATGACTATCATGTAGTGATCACGTGACTTAATGGCGCTGACCATGTGACTGATCATGCGCTGATCATGTTTGCTATCATACACTGATCATGTGCCTCTGGAGGCAATAAACAAAGATCTGAGTAGGCACGAATCATACAGTCAGCAGGCAATAATCATGGAACTCAGCTGTGAGGAATCATGCTGCTCAGCTGGCAATAATCAAGCAGCTGAGCAGGCAGGAATTACACAGCACAGCTGGCAATTGTCAAGCAGATGACAGGCAGGAATCGTGCATCTCAGCTGGCAATTGTCAAGCAGATGAGCAGACAGTAAATACGCAGCTCAGCAGGCCCTGATCACGTGACTGAGCATGCACTGTTCACGTGGCTGCTCAGACACTGATCACGTGATTGATCATGCACTGATCACTTGGATATCATGCACTGATCACGTGGCTGATCATACACTGTTCACGTGTCTGACCATGCACTGATCACGTGGCTGATCATACACTGCTCATGTAACTGATCATGCACTGATCACGTGGCTATCATGCACTGAATACGTGGCTGAACATGCACTGCTCACGTGGCTGATCACACACCTGTCACGTGACATATCATGCACGGATCACGTGGCACTCATGCACTGATCACGTGGCTGATCATACACTGCTCACGTAACTCATCATGCACACATCACGTGGCTATCATGCACTGCTCACGTGGTTCTTCATGGAATGATCACGGCTACCATATACTGGTCACGTGACTGATCATGCACAGATCACGTAAATGATCATGCACTCTTCACGTGACTGATCATGTACTGATCATGTGACTGATAATGCACTGATCATGTGGCTATCATGCTCTGCTCACTTGGCTGATCATGCAACGATCACGTAGCAACAATGTACTGGTCTCGTGACTAATCATGCACTGATCACGTAATTGATCCTGCACTGATCACGTGGCTCATCATGCACTGATCACGTGGCTGATCAGACATGTATCACGTCTCTGATCATTTACAGATCACGTGACTAATCATGAAGTGATCACGTGGCTATCCTGCATTGATCACGTGGATATCATGCACTGATCACGTGGCTGATCACACATGTATCACGTGACTGATCATGCACTGATCACGTGGCTATCATGTACAGATCACGTGGCTGATCATGCAATAATCACCTACCTACCATGTACTGGTCACGTGACTAATCATTCACTGATCACGTGCCTGATCATGCACTGATCACGTGGCTGATCCACTGATCACGTGACTGATCATGCACTGATCACGTGGCTATCATGCACTGATCACGTGGCTGATCATGCACTGATCAGGTAGCTACCATGTACTGGTCACGTGACTGATCATGCACTGATCAGGTGGCTGATCATGCTCTGATCACGTGACTGATCATGCACTGCTCACGTGGCTGATCATGCAATGATCACGCAGCTACCATGTACTGGTCACATGACTGATCATGCACTGATCACATAATTGATCATGCACTGATCACGTGGCTTATCATGCATTGATGAAGTGACTGATCATGTGCTGATCATGTTTGGTGTCACACACTGATCATGTGCCTCTGGAGGCAATGAACATAGAGCTGAGTAGGCAGGAATCAGTCAGCAGGCTATAATCATGGAACTCAGCTCTGAGAAATCATGCTGCTCAGCTGGCAATAATCAAGTAGATGAGCAGGCAGGAATTACGTAGCACAGGTGGCAATTGTCAAGGAGATGACAGGCAGGAATCGTGCAGCTCAGCTGGAAATGGTCAAGCAGATGAGCAGACAGTAATCACGCAGCTCAGCAGGCCCTGATCACGTGACTGAGCATGCACTGTTCACATGGCTGATCACACACCTATCACGTGCCTGGTCATGCACTGATCACGTGGCTGATCATGCACTGATCACGTGACTGATCATGCACTGATCACGTGTCTGATCATGCACTGATCACATGGCTATCATTCACTGCTCACGTGGCTGATCATGCATGATCACGCAGCTACCATGTACTGGTCACAAGACTGATCATGCACTGATCACGTGACTGATCATGCAGTGATCACGTGGCTATCATGCACTACTCACGTGGCTGATCATGCAATGATCATGTAGCTACCATGTACAGGTCACGTGAATGATCATACACCCATCAGGTGACTGATCATGCACTGATCACGTGGCTATCATGCACTGATCACGAGACTGATCATGCACTGATCACGTCTATATCATGCACTGATCACATGACTGCCCATGCACTGATCACGTGGATGATCATACACTAATCATGTGACAGATCATGCACTGATCACGTGGCTGATCATGCACTGATACCGTGACTGAGCATGGACTGATCACATGACTATCATGTAGTGATCACGTGACTTAATGGCGCTGATCATGTGACTGATCATGCGCTGATCATGTTTGCTATCATACACTGATCATGTGCCTCTGGAGGCAATAAACAAAGAGCTGAGTAGGCACGAATCATATAGTCAGCAGGCAATAATCATGGAACTCAGCTGTGAGGAATCACGCTGCTCAGCTGGCAATAATCAAGCAGCTGAGCAGGTAGGAATTACACAGCAGAGCTGGCAATTGTCAAGCAGATGACAGGCAGGAATCGTGCAGCTCACCTGGCAATTGTCAAGCAGATGAGCAGACAGTAAATATGCAGCTCAGCAGGCCCTGATCACGTGACTGAGCATGCACTGTTCACGTGGCTGATCATACACCGATCACGTGATTAATCATTCACTGATCACTTGGATATCATGCACTGATCACGTGGCTGATCATACAGTGTTCACGTGTCTGACCTTGAACTGATCACGTGGCTGATCATACACTGCTCATGTAACTGATCATGCACTGATCACGTGGCTATCATGCACTGATCACGTGGCTGAACATGCACTGTTCACGTGGCTGATCACACACCTGTCACGTGACATATCATGCACGGATCACGTGGCACTCATGCACTGATCACGTGGCTGATCATACACTGCTCACGTAACTCATCATGCACACATCACGTGGCTATCATGCACTGCTCACGTGGTTCTTCATGGAATGATCACGAAGCTACCATATACTGGTCACGTGACTGATCATGCACAGATCACGTAAATGATCATGCACTGTTCACGTGACTGATCATGTACTGATCATGTGACTGATAATGCACTGATCACGTGGCTATCATGCTCTGCTCACGTGGCTGATCATGCAACGATCACGTAGCAACAATGTACTGGTCTCGTGACTAATCATGCACTGATCACGTAATTGATCCTGCACTGATCACGTGGCTCATCACGCACTGATCACGTGGCTGATCAGACACGTATCACGTCTCTGATCATTTACAGATCACGTGACTAATCATGAAGTGATCACGTGGCTATCCTGCATTGATCACGTGGATATCATGCACAGATCACGTGGCTGATCACACATGTATCACGTGACTGATCATGCACTGATCACGTGGCTATCATGCACTGATCACGTGGCTGATCATGCAATGATCACGTAGCTACCATGTACTGGTCACGTGACTGATCATGCACTGATCACGTGGCTGATCATGCACTGATCACGTGACTGATCATGCACTGATCACGTGGCTGATCATGCACTGATCACGTGGCTGATCATGCACTGATCACGTGACTGATCATGCACTGATCACGTGGCTATCATGCACTGATATCATGCACTGATCACGTGGCTGATCACACACTGATCATGTGACTGATCATGCACTGATCACGTGGCTATCATGCACTGATCACGTGGCTGATCATGCACTGATCACGTAGCTATCATGCACTGATCACGTGACTGATCATGCACTGATCACGTGGCTGATCATGCACTGATCACGTGGCTATCATGCACTGATCACGTGGCTGATCATGCAATGATCACGTAGCTACCATGCACTGGTCACGTGACTGATCATGCACTGATCAGGTGACTGATCATGCACTGATCACGTGACTGATCATGCACTGATCACGTGACTGATCATGCACTGATCACGTGACTGATCATGCACTGATCACGTGGCTATCATGCACTGATCACGTGGCTGATCATGCACTGATCACGTGGCTACCATGTACTGATCACGTGACTGATCATGCACTGATCACGTGATTGATCATGCACTGATCACGTGGCTTATCATGCACTGATCATGTGACTGATCATGTGCTGATCATGTTTGGTGTCATACACTGATCATGTGCCTCTGGAGGCAATGAACATAGAGCTGAGTAGGCAGGAATCAGTCAGCAGGCTATAATCATGGAACTCAGCTCTGAGAAATCATGCTGCTCAGCTGGCAATAATCAAGCAGATGAGCAGGCAGGAATTACGCAGCACAGGTGGCAATTGTCAAGCAGATGACAGGCAGGAATCGTGCAGCTCAGCTGGCAATTGTCAAGCAGATGAGCAGACAGTAATCACGCAGCTCAGCAGGCCCTGATCACGTGACTGAGCATGCACTGTTCACGTGGCTGATCATACACTGATCACGTGACTGATCATGCACTGATCACGTGGCTGATCATGCACTGATCACGTGGCTGATCATGCACTGATCACGTGACTGATCATGCACTGATCACGTGGCTGATCATGCACTGATCACGTGGCTATCATGCACTGATCACGTGGCTGATCATGCACTGATCACGTGGCTACCATGTACTGATCACGTGACTGATCATGCACTGATCACGTGACTGATCATGCACTGATCACGTGACTGATCATGCACTGATCACGTGACTGATCATGCACTGATCACGTGACTGATCATGCACTGATCACGTGGCTATCATGCACTGCTCACGTGGCTGATCATGCAATGATCACGCAGCTACCATGTACTGGTCACATGACTGATCATGCACTGATCACGTGACTGATCATGCACTGATCACGTGGCTATCATGCACTACTCACGTGGCTGATCATGCAATGATCATGTAGCTACCATGTACAGGTCACGTGAATGATCATACACCCATCAGGTGACTGATCATGCACTGATCACGTGGCTATCATGCACTGATCACGAGACTGATCATGCACTGATCACGTCTATATCATGCACTGATCACATGACTGCCCATGCACTGATCACGTGGATGATCATACACTAATCATGTGACAGATCATGCACTGATCACGTGGCTGATCATGCACTGATACCGTGACTGAGCATGGACTGATCACATGACTATGATGTAGTGATCACGTGACTTAATGGCGCTGATCATGTGACTGATCATGCGCTGATCATGTTTGCTATCATACACTGATCATGTGCCTCTGGAGGCAATAAACAAATAGCTGAGTAGGCACGAATCATACAGTCAGCAGGCAATAATCATGGAACTCAGCTGTGAGGAATCATGCTGCTCAGCTGGCAATAATCAAGCAGCTGAGCAGGCAGGAATTACGCAGCACAGCTGGCAATTGTCAAGCAGATGACAGGCAGGAATCGTGCAGCTCAGCTGGCAATTCTCAAGCAGATGAGCAGACTGTAAATACGCAGTTCAGCAGGCCCTGATCACGTGACTGAGTATGCACTGTTCACGTGGCTGCTCATACACTGATCACGTGATTGATCATGCACTGATCACTTGGATATCATGCACTGATCACGTGGCTGATCATACAGTGTTCATGTGTCTGACCATGCACTGATCACGTGGCTGATCATACACTGCTCACGTAACTGATCATGCACTGATCACGTGGCTATCATGCACTGAATACGTGGCTGAACATGCACTGCTCACGTGGCTGATCACACACCTGTCACGTGACTTATCATGCATGGATCACGTGGCACTCATGCACTGATCACGTGGCTGATCATACTCTGCTCACGTAACTCATCATGCACAAATCATGTGGCTATCATGCACTGCTCACGTGGTTCGTCATGGAATGATCACGGCTACCATATACTGGTCACGTGACTGATCATGCACAGATCACGTAAATGATCATACACTGTTCAGGTGACTGATCATGTACTGATCACGTGACTGATCATGCACTGATCACGTGGCTATCATGCTCTGCTCACGTGGCTGATCATGCAAGGATCACGTAGCAACCATGTACTGGTCTCCTGACTGATCTTGCACTGATCACGCAATTGATCCTGCACTGATCCCGTGGCTCATCACGCACTGATACGGTGGCTGATCACACACGTATCACGTGACTGATCATGTACAGATCACGTGACTAATCATGAAGTGATCACGTGGCTATCCTGCACTGATCACGTGGATATCATGCACTGATCACGTGGCTGATCACACACGTATCACGTGACTGATCATGCACTGATCACGTGGCTATCATGCACTGATCACGTGGCTATCATGCACGGATATCATGCACTGGTCACGTGACTGATCACACACGTATCATGTGACTGATCATGCACTGATCACGTGGCTATCATGCACAGATCACGTGGCTGATCATGCAATGATCACGTAGCTACCATGCACTGGTCACGTGACTGATCATGCACTGATCACGTGGCTGATCATGCACTGATCACGTGACTGATCATTCACTGATCACGTGGCTGATCATGCACTGATCACGTGGCTGATCATGCACTGATCACGTGGCTCATCATGCAGTGATCACGTGGCTGATCATGCACAGATCACATGACTGATCATGCACTGATCACGTGGCTGATCATGCACTGATCACGTGGCTGATCATGCACTGACCACGTGGCTATCATGCACTGATCACGTGGCTGATCACACAATGATCACGTACTGATCATGTACTGGTCATGTGACTGATCATGCACTGATCACGTAATTGATCCTGCACTGATCACATGGCTCATCACGCACTGATCCGGGGGCTGATCACTCACGTATCACGTGACTGATCATGTACAGATCACGTAAATAATCATGAAGTGATCACGTGGCTATCCTGCACTGATCACGTGGATAACATGCACTGATCACGTGGCTGATCACACACTGATCACGTGACTGATCATGCACTGATCACGTGGCTATCATGCACTGATCACGTGGCTATCATGCACTGATCACGTGGCTGATCATGCAATGATCACGTAGCTAACATGCACTGGTCACATGACTGAGCATGCACTGATCACGTAACTGATCATGCACTGATCACGTGGCTATCATGCACTGCTCACGTGGCTGATCATGCAATGATCACGCAGCTACCATGTACTGGTCACGTGACTGATCATGCACTGATCACGTAATTGATCATGCACTGATCACCTGGCTTATCATGCATTGATTACGTGACTGATCATGTGCTGATCATGTTTGGTGTCACACACTGATCATGTGCCTCTGGAGGCAATGAACATAGAGCTGAGTAGGCAGGAATCAGTCAGCAGGCTATAATCATGGAACTCACCTCTGAGAAATCATGCTGCTCAGCTGGCAATAGTCAAGTAGATGAGCAAGCAGGAATTACGCAGCACAGGTGGCAATTGTCAAGGAGATGACAGGCAGGAATCGTGTAGCTCAGCTGGAAATTGTCAAGCAGATGAGCAGACAGTAATCACGCAGCTCAGCAGGCCCTGATCACGTGACTGAGCATGCACTGTTCACGTGGCTGATCACACACCTATCACGTGACTAATCATGCACTGATCATGTGACTGATCATGCACTGATCACGTGGCTGATCATGCACTGATCACGTGACTGATCATGCACTGATCACGTGACTGATCATGCACTGATCACGTGGCTATCATGCACTGCTCACGTGGCTGATCATGCGATGATCACGCAGCTACCATGTACTGGTCGCGTGACTGATCATGCACTGATCACGTGACTGATCATGCACTGATCACGTGGCTATCATGCACTACTCACGTGGCTGATCATGCAATGATCATGTAGCTACCATGTACAGGTCACGTGAATGATCATACACCCATCAGGTGACTGATCATGCACTGATCACGTGGCTATCATGCACTGATCACGAGACTGATCATGCACTGATCACGTCTATATCATGCACTGAGCACATGACTGCCCATGCACTGATCACGTGGATGATCATACACTAATCATGTGACAGATCATGCACTGATCACGTGGCTGATCATGCACTGATACCGTGACTGAGCATGGACTGATCACATGACTATCACGTAGTGATCACGTGACTTAATGGCGCTGATCATGTGACTGATCATGCGCTGATCATGTTTGCTATCATACACTGATCATGTGCCTCTGGAGGCAATAAACAAAGAGCTGAGTAGGCACGAATCAAACAGTCAGCAGGCAATAATCATGGAACTCAGCTGTGAGGAATCATGCTGCTCAGCTGGCAATAATCAAGCAGCTGAGCAGGCAGGAATTACGCAGCACAGCTGGCAATTGTCAAGCAGATGACAGGCAGGAATCGTGCAGCTCAGCTGGCAATTGTCAAGCAGATGAGCAGACAGTAATCACGCAGCTCAGCAGGCCCTGATCACGTGACTGAGCATGCACTGTTCACGTGGCTGATCATACACTGATCACGTGACTGATCATGCACTGATCACGTGACTATCATGCACTGATCACGTGGCTGATCATGCACTGATCACGTGGCTGATCATGCACTGATCACGTGGCTGATCATGCACTGATCACGTGACTGATCATGCACTGATCACGTGGCTATCATGCACTGATCACGTGGCTATCATGCACGGATATCATGCACTGGTCACGTGACTGATCACACACTGATCACGTGACTGATCATGCACTGATCACGTGGCTATCATGCACAGATCACGTGGCTGATCATGCAATGATCACGTAGCTACCATGCACTGGTCACGTGACTGATCATGCACTGATCACGTGGCTGATCATGCACTGATCACGTGACTGATCATTCACTGATCACGTGGCTGATCATGCACTGATCACGTGGCTGATCATGCACTGATCACGTGGCTGATCATGCAGTGATCACGTGGCTGATCACACATGTATCACATGACTGATCATGCACTGATCACGTGGCTGATCATGCACTGATCATGTGGCTGATCATGCACTGACCACGTGGCTATCATGCACTGATCACGTGGCTGATCACACAATGATCACGTACCAACCATGTACTGGTCATGTGACTGATCATGCACTGATCACGTAATTGATCCTGCACTGATCACATGGCTCATCACGCACTGATCCGGGGGCTGATCACTCACGTATCACGTGACTGATCATGTACAGATCACGTAAATAATCATGAAGTGATCACGTGGCTATCCTGCACTGATCACGTGGATAACATGCACTGATCACGTGGCTGATCACACACGTATCACGTGACTGATCATGCACTGATCACGTGGCTATCATGCACTGATCACGTGGCTATAATGCACTGATCACGTGGCTGATCATGCAATGATCACGTAGCTAACATGCACTGGTCACATGACTGAGCATGCACTGATCAGGTAACTGATCATGCACTGATCACGTGGCTATCATGCACTGCTCACGTGGCTGATCATGCAATGATCACGCAGCTACCATGTACTGGTCACATGACTGATCATGCACTGATCACGTAATTGATCATGCACTGATCACCTGGCTTATCATGCATTGATTATGTGACTGATCATGTGCTGATCATGTTTGGTGTCACACACTGATCATGTGCCTCTGGAGGCAATGAACATAGAGCTGAGTAGGCAGGAATCAGTCAGCAGGCTATAATCATGGAACTCAGCTCTGAGAAATCATGCTGCTCAGCTGGCAATAGTCAAGTAGATGAGCAAGCAGGAATTACGCAGCACAGGTGGCAATTGTCAAGCAGATGACAGGCAGGAATCGTGCAGCTCAGCTGGAAATTGTCAAGCAGATGAGCAGACAGTAATCACGCAGCTCAGCAGGCCCTGATCACGTGACTGAGCATGCACTGTTCACGTGGCTGATCACACACCTATCACGTGACTAATCATGCACTGATCATGTGACTGATCATGCACTGATCACTTGGCTGGTCATACACTGATCACGTGCCTGGTCATGCACTGATCTCGTGTCTGATCATGCACTGATCACGTGGCTATCATGCACTGCTCACGTGGCTGATCATGCATGATCACGCAGCTACCATGTACTGGTCGCATGATTGATCATGCACTGATCACGTGACTGATCATGCAGTGATCACGTGGCTATCATGCACTACTCACGTGGCTGATCATGCAATGATCATGTAGCTACCATGTACAGGTCACGTGAATGATCATACACCCATCAGGTGACTGATCATGCACTGATCAGGTGGCTATCATGCACTGATCACGAGACTGATCATGCACTGATCACGTCTATAACATCCACTGAGTACATGACTGCCCATGCACTGATCACGTGGATCATCATACACTAATCATGTGACAGATCATGCACTGATCACGTGGCTGATCATGCACTGATACCGTGACTGAGCATGGACTGATCACATGACTATCATGTAGTGATCACGTGACTTAATGGCGCTGATCATGTGACTGATCATGCGCTGATCATCTTTGCTATCATACACTGATCATGTGCCTCTGGAGGCAATAAACAAAGAGCTGAGTAGGCACGAATCAAACAGTCAGCAGGCACTAATCATGGAACTCAGCTGTGAGGAATCATGCTGCTCAGCTGGCAATAATCAAGCAGCTGAGCAGGCAGGAATTACACAGCACAGCTGGCAATTGTCAAGCAGATGACAGGCAGGAATCGTGCAGCTCAGCTGGCAATTGTCAAGCAGATGAGCAGACAGTAATCACGCAGCTCAGCAGGCCCTGATCACGTGAATGAGCATGCACTGTTCACGTCGCTGATCACACACTGATCACGTGACTGATCATGCACTGATCACGTGGCTATCATGCACTGATCACGTGGCTGATCATGCACTGATCACGTGCTATCATGCACTGATCACGTGGCTGATCATACACTGATCACGGGACTATCATGCACTGATCACGGCACTATCATGCACTGACACATGACTGACATGCACTGATCACGTGGCTGATCATGCACTGATCACGTGACTGATCATGCACTGATCACGTGACTGATCATGCACTGATCACGTGGCTGATCATGCACTGATCACGTGGCTATCATGCACTGATCACGTGGCTGATCATGCACTGATCACGTGTCTGATCATGCACTGATCACGTGGCTGATCATGCACTGATCACGTAACTGATCATGCACTGATCACGTGGCTATCATGCACTGATCACGTGGCTGATCATGCACTGATCACGTGGCTGATCACACACTGTCACGTGACTGATCATGCACTGATCACGTGACATCATGCACTGATCACGTGGCTGATCATACACTGATCACGTGACTGATCATGCACTGATCACGTGGCTATCATGCACTGATCACGTGGCTGATCATGCACTGATCACGTAGCTACCATATACTGGTCACGTGACTGATCATGCACTGATCACGTAAATGATCATGCACTGATCACGTGACTGATCATGCACTGATCACGTGACTGATCATGCACTGATCACGTGGCTATCATGCACTGATCACGTGGCTGATCATGCAATGATCACGTAGCAACCATGCACTGGTCACGTGACTGATCATGCACTGATCACGTGATTGATCATGCACTGATCACGTGGCTGATCATGCACTGATCACGTGACTGATCATGCACTGATCACGTGACTGATCATGCACTGATCACGTGGCTATCATGCACTGATCACGTGGCTGATCATGCACTGATCACGCAGCTATCATGCACTGATCACGTGACTGATCATGCACTGATCACATGACTGATCATGCACTGATCACGTGGCTTATCATGCACTGATCATGTGACTGATCATGTGCTGATCATGTTTGGTGTCATACACTGATCATGTGCCTCTGGAGGCAATGAACAAAGAGCTGAGTAGGCAGGAATCAGTCAGCAGGCAATAATCATGGAACTCAGCTCTGAGAAATCATGCTGCTCAGCTGGCAATAATCAAGTAGCTGAGCAGGCAGGAATTACGCAGCACAGGTGGCAATTGTCAAGCAGATGACAGGCAGGAATCGTGCAGCTCAGCTGGCAATTGTCAAGCAGATGAGCAGACAGTAATCACGCAGCTCAGCAGGCCCTGATCACGTGACTGAGCATGCACTGTTCACGTGGCTGATCACACACTGATCACGTGACTGATCATGCACTGATCATGTGACTGATCATGCACTGATCACGTGGCTATCATGCACTGATCACGTGGCTGATCATACACTGATCACGGACTGATCATGCACTGATCACGGGCTATCATGCACTGACACATGACTGACATGCACTGATCACGTGCTGATCATGCACTGATCACGTGACTGATCATGCACTGATCACGTGACTGATCATGCACTGATCACGTGGCTGATCATGCACTGATCACGTGACTGATCATGCACTGATCACGTGACTGATCATGCACTGATCACGTGGCTGATCATGCACTGATCACGTGACTGATCATGCACTGATCACGTGACTGATCATGCACTGATCACGTGGCTGATCATGCACTGATCACGTGGCTATCATGCACTGATCACGTGGCTGATCATGCACTGATCACGTAGCTACCATGCACTGGTCACGTGACTGATCATGCACTGATCACGTAATTGATCATGCACTGATCACGTGGCTGATCATGCACTGATCACGTGGCTGATCATGCACTGATCACGTGACTGATCATGCACTGATCACGTGGCTATCATGCACTGATCACGTGGCTGGACATGCACTGATCACGTGACTGATCATGCACTGATCACGTGGCTGATCATGCACTGATCACGTGACTGATCATGCACTGATCACGTGGCTGATCATGCACTGATCACGTGGCTATCATGCACTGATCACGTGGCTGATCATGCATGATCACGCAGCTACCATGTACTGGTCACGTGACTGATCATGCACTGATCACGTGACTGATCATGCACTGATCACGTGGCTATCATGCACTGATCACGTGGCTGATCATGCACTGATCACGTAGCTACCATGCACTGATCACGTGACTGATCATGCACTGATCACGTGACTGATCATGCACTGATCACGTGGCTATCATGCACTGATATCATGCACTGATCACGTGGATGATCACACACGATCACGTGACTGATCATGCACTGATCACGTGGCTATCATGCACTGATCACGTGGCTGATCATGCACTGATCACGTAGCTACCATGTACTGTCACGTGACTGATCATGCACTGATCACGTGGCTGATCATGCACTGATCACGTGACTGATCATGCACTGATCACGTGGCTGATCATGCACTGATCACGTGGCTATCATGCACTGATCACGTGGCTGATCATGCACTGATCACGTAGCTACCATGCACTGATCACGTGACTGATCATGCACTGATCACGTAATTGATCATGCACTGATCACGTGACTGATCATGCACTGATCACGTGACTGATCATGCACTGATCACGTGGCTGATCATGCACTGATACCGTGACTGAGCATGGACTGATCACATGACTATCATGTAGTGATCACGTGACTTAATGGCGCTGATCATGTGACTGATCATGCGCTGATCATGTTTGCTATCATACACTGATCATGTGCCTCTGGAGGCAATAAACAAAGAGCTGAGTAGGCACGAATCATACAGTCAGCAGGCAATAATCATGGAACTCAGCTGTGAGGAATCATGCTGCTCAGCTGGCAATAATCAAGCAGCTGAGCAGGCAGGAATTACGCAGCACAGCTGGCAATTGTCAAGCAGATGACAGGCAGGAATCGTGCAGCTCAGCTGGCAATTGTCAAGCAGATGAGCAGACAGTAATCACGCAGCTCAGCAGGCCCTGATCACGTGACTGAGCATGCACTGTTCACGTGGCTGATCATACACTGATCACGTGATTGATCATGCACTGATCACTTGGATATCATGCACTGATCACGTGGCTGATCATACACTGTTCAAGTGTCTGACCATGCACTGATCACGTGGCTGATCATACACTGCTCACGTAACTGATCATGCACTGATCACGTGGCTATCATGCACTGATCACGTGGCTGAACATGCACTGATCACGTGGCTGATCACACACCTGTCACGTGACATATCATGCACTGATCACGTGGCACTCATGCACTGATCACGTGGCTGATCATACACTGCTCACGTAACTCATCATGCACACATCACGTGGCTATCATGCACTGCTCACGTGGCTTCATGGAATGATCACGAAGCTACCATATACTGGTCACGTGACTGATCATGCACAGATCACGTAAATGATCATGCACTGTTCACGTGACTGATCATGTACTGATCACGTGACTGATCATGCACTGATCACGTGGCTATCATGCTCTGCTCACTTGGCTGATCATGCAACGATCACGTAGCAACAATGTACTGGTCTCGTGACTGATCATGCACTGATCACGTAATTGATCCTGCACTGATCACGTGGCTCATCATGCACTGATCACGTGGCTGATCACACACGTATCACGTGTCTGATCATGCACAGATCACGTGACTAATCATGCACTGATCACGTGGCTATCATGCACTGATCACGTGGATATCATGCACTGATCACGTGGCTGATCACACATGTATCACGTGACTGATCATGCACTGATCACGTGGCTATCATGCACTGATCACGTGGCTGATCATGCAATGATCACCTACCTACCATGTACTGGTCACGTGACTGATCATGCACTGATCACGTGACTGATCATGCACTGATCACGTGGCTATCATGCACTGATCACGTGGCTGATCATGCAATGATCATGTAGCTACCATGTACTGGTCACGTGAATGATCATACACTGATCAGGTGACTGATCATGCACTGATCACGTGGCTATCATGCACTGATCACGTGACTGATCATGCACTGATCACGTCTATATCATGCACTGATCACATGACTGATCATGCACTGATCACGTGGATGATCATACACTGATCATGTGACAGATCATGCACTGATCACGTGGCTGATCATGCACTGATCACGTGACTGATCATGCACTGATCACATGGCTATCATGCACTGATCACGTGGCTGATCATGCAATGATCGCTACCATATACTGGTCACGTGACTGATCATGCACTGATCACGTAAATGATCATGCACTGATCACGTGACTGATCATGCACTGATCACGTGACTGATCATGCACTGATCACGTGGCTATCATGCACTGATCACGTGGCTGATCATGCAACGATCACCTAGCAACCATGTACTGGCCTCGTGACTGATCATGCACTGATCACGTAATTGATCATGCACTGATCACGTGGCTCATCATGCACTGATCACGTGGCTGATCATGACACGATCACGTGACTGATCATGCACTGATCACGTGACTGATCATGCACTGATCACGTGGCTATCATGCACTGATCACGTGGATATCATGCACTGATCACGTGGCTGATCATGCATGATCACGTGACTGATCATGCACTGATCACGTGGCTATCATGCACTGATCACGTGGCTGATCATGCACTGATCACGTACTGATCATGCACTGATCACGTGACTGATCATGCACTGATCACGTGGCTGATCATGCACTGATCACGTGGCTGATCATGCACTGATCACGTGACTGATCATGCACTGATCACGTGACTGATCATGCACTGATCACGTGGCTATCATGCACTGATATCATGCACTGATCACGTGGCTGATCACACACTGATCACGTGACTGATCATGCACTGATCACGTGGCTATCATGCACTGATCACGTGGCTGATCATGCACTGATCACGTAGCTACCATGTACTGTCACGTGACTGATCATGCACTGATCACGTGGCTGATCATGCACTGATCACGTGACTGATCATGCACTGATCACGTGGCTGATCATGCACTGATCACGTGGCTATCATGCACTGATCACGTGGCTGATCATGCACTGATCACGTAGCTACCATGCACTGATCACGTGACTGATCATGCACTGATCAGTAATTGATCATGCACTGATCACGTGACTGATCATGCACTGATCACGTGACTGATCATGCACTGATCACGTGGCTGATCATGCACTGATACCGTGACTGAGCATGGACTGATCACATGACTATCATGTAGTGATCACGTGACTTTATGGCGCTGATCATGTGACTGATCATGCGCTGATCATGTTTGCTATCATACACTGATCATGTGCCTCTGGAGGCAATAAACAAAGAGCTGAGTAGGCACAAATCATACAGTCCGCAGGCAATAATCATGGGACTCAGCTGTGAGGAATCATGCTGCTCAGCTGGCAATAATCAAGCAGCTGAGCAGGCAGGAATTACGCAGCACAGCTGGCAATTGTCAAGCAGATGACAGGCAGGAATCGTGCAGCTCAGCTGGCAATTGTCAAGCAGATGAGCAGACAGTAATCACGCAGCTCAGCAGGCCCTGATCACGTGACTGAGCATGCACTGTTCACGTGGCTGATCATACACTGATCACGTGATTGATCATGCACTGATCACTTGGATATCATGCACTGATCACGTGGCTGATCATACACTGTTCACGTGTCTGACCATGCACTGATCACGTGGCTGATCATACACTGCTCACGTAACTGATCATGCACTGATCACGTGGCTATCATGCACTGATCACGTGGCTGATCATGCACTGATCACGTGGCTGATCACACACCTGTCACGTGACATATCATGCACTGATCACGTGGCACTCATGCACTGATCACGTGGCTGATCATACACTGCTCACGTAACTCATCATGCACTCATCACGTGGCTATCATGCACTGCTCACGTGGTTCTTCATGGAATGATCACGTAGCTACCATATACTGGTCACGTGACTGATCATGCACAGATCACGTAAATGATCATGCACTGTTCACGTGACTGATCATGTACTGATCACGTGACTGATCATGCACTGATCACGTGGCTATCATGCTCTGCTCACGTGGCTGATCATGCAACGATCACGTAGCAACAATGTACTGGTCACGTGACTGATCATGCACTGATCACGTAATTGATCCTGCACTGATCACGTGGCTCATCATGCACTGATCACGTGGCTGATCACACACGTATCACGTGACTGATCATGCACTGATCACGTGACTAATCATGCACTGATCACGTGGCTATCATGCACTGATCACGTGGATATCATGCACTGATCACGTGGCTGATCACACATGATCACGTGACTGATCATGCACTGATCACGTGGCTATCATGCACTGATCACGTGGCTGATCATGCACTGATCACGTAGCTACCATGCACTGATCACGTGACTGATCATGCACTGATCACGTGGCTGATCATGCACTGATCACGTGACTGATCATGCACTGATCACGTGGCTGATCATGCACTGATCACGTGGCTGATCATGCACTGATCACGTGACTGATCATGCACTGATCACGTGGCTATCATGCACTGATATCATGCACTGATCACGTGGCTGATCACACACGATCATGTGACTGATCATGCACTGATCACGTGGCTATCATGCACTGATCACGTGGCTGATCATGCACTGATCACGTAGCTACCATGCACTGATCACGTGACTGATCATGCACTGATCACGTGGCTGATCATGCACTGATCACGTGGCTATCATGCACTGATCACGTGGCTGATCATGCACTGATCACGTAGCTACCATGCACTGATCACGTGACTGATCATGCACTGATCACGTAATTGATCATGCACTGATCACGTGACTGATCATGCACTGATCACGTGACTGATCATGCACTGATCACGTGACTGATCATGCACTGATCACGTGGCTACCATGCACTGATCACGTGGCTGATCATGCACTGATCACGCAACTACCATGTACTGGTCACGTGACTGATCATGCACTGATCACGTAATTGATCATGCACTGATCACGTGGCTGATCATGCACTGATCACGTGACTGATCATGCACTGATCACGTGGCTATCATGCACTGATCACGTGGCTGATCATGCACTGATCACGCAGCTATCATGCACTGGTCACGTGACTGATCATGCACTGATCACGTGACTGATCATGCACTGATCACGTGACTGATCATGCACTGATCACGTGACTGATCATGCACTGATCACGTGACTGATCATGCACTGATCACGTGGCTATCATGCACTGCTCACGTGGCTGATCATGCAAAGATCACGCAGCTACCATGTACTGGTCACATGACTGATCATGCACTGATCACGTGACTGATCATGCAGTGATCACGTGGCTATCGTACACTACTCACGTGGCTGATCATGCAATGATCATGTAGCTACCATGTACAGGTCACGTGAATGATCATACACCCATCAGGTGACTGATCATGCACTGATCACGTGGCTATCATGCACTGATCACGAGACTGATCATGCACTGATCACGTCTATATCATGCACTGATCACATGACTGCCCATGCACTGATCACGTGGATGATCATACACTAATCATGTGACAGATCATGCACTGATCACGTGGCTGATCATGCACTGATACCGTGACTGAGCATGGACTGATCACATGACTATCATGTAGTGATCACGTGACTTAATGGCGCTGATCATGTGACTGATCATGCGCTGATCATGTTTGCTATCATACACTGATCATGTGCCTCTGGAGGCAATAAACAAAGAGCTGAGTAGGCACGAATCAAACAGTCAGCAGGCAATAATCATGGAACTCAGCTGTGAGGAATCATGCTGCTCAGCTGGCAATAATCAAGCAGCTGAGCAGGCAGGAATTACGCAGCACAGCTGGCAATTGTCAAGCAGATGACAGGCAGGAATCGTGCAGCTCAGCTGGCAATTGTCAAGCAGATGAGCAGACAGTAATCACGCAGCTCAGCAGGCCCTGATCACGTGACTGAGCATGCACTGTTCACGTGGCTGCTCATACACTGATCACGTGATTGATCATGCACTGATCACTTGGATATCATGCACTGATCACGTGGCTGATCATACAGTGTTCATGTGTCTGACCATGCACTGATCACGTGGCTGATCATACACTGCTCACGTAACGGATCATGCACTGATCACGTGGCTATCATGCACTGAATACGTGGCTGAACATGCACTGCTCACGTGGCTGATCACACACCTGTCACGTGACATATCATGCATGTATCACGTGGCACTCATGCACTGATCACGTGGCTGATCATACTCTGCTCACGTAACTCATCATGCACAAATCATGTGGCTATCATGCACTGCTCACGTGGCTGATCTGGCAATGATCACGTAGCTACCATATACTGGTCACGTGACTGATCATGCACTGATCACGTAAATGATCATACACTGTTCAGGTGACTGATCATGTACTGATCACGTGACTGATCATGCACTGATCACGTGGCTATCATGCTCTGCTCACGTGGCTGATCATGCAATGATCACGTAGCAACCATGTACTGGTCACGTGACTGATCATGCACTGATCACGCAATTGATCCTGCACTGATCACGTGGCTCATCATGCACTGATCACGTGGCTGATCACACACGTATCACGTGACTGATCATGCACTGATCACGTGACTAATCATGCACTGATCACGTGGCTATCATGCACTGATCACGTGGATATCATGCACTGATCACGTGGCTGATCACACACGTATCACGTGACTGATCATGCACTGATCACGTGGCTATCATGCACTGATCACGTGGCTATCATGCACGGATATCATGCACTGATCACGTGACTGATCACACACGATCACGTGACTGATCATGCACTGATCACGTGGCTATCATGCACTGATCACGTGGCTGATCATGCAATGATCACGTAGCTACCATGCACTGATCACGTGACTGATCATGCACTGATCACGTGGCTGATCATGCACTGATCACGTGACTGATCATGCACTGATCACGTGGCTGATCATGCACTGATCACGTGGCTGATCATGCACTGATCACGTGGCTGATCATGCACTGATCACGTGGCTGATCACACATGATCACGTGACTGATCATGCACTGATCACGTGGCTGATCATGCACTGATCACGTGGCTGATCATGCACTGATCACGTGGCTATCATGCACTGATCACGTGGCTGATCATGCAATGATCACGTACTGACCATGCACTGATCATGTGACTGATCATGCACTGATCACGTAATTGATCATGCACTGATCACGTGGCTCATCATGCACTGATCACGTGGCTGATCATCACGATCACGTGACTGATCATGCACTGATCACGTGAATGATCATGCACTGATCACGTGGCTATCATGCACTGATCACGTGGATATCATGCACTGATCACGTGGCTGATCACACACTATCACGTGACTGATCATGCACTGATCACGTGGCTATCATGCACTGATCACGTGGCTATCATGCACTGATCACGTGGCTGATCATGCACTGATCACGTAGCTATCATGCACTGGTCACGTGACTGATCATGCACTGATCACGTAACTGATCATGCACTGATCACGTGGCTATCATGCACTGCTCACGTGGCTGATCATGCAATGATCACGCAGCTACCATGTACTGGTCACGTGACTGATCATGCACTGATCACGTAATTGATCATGCACTGATCACGTGGCTTATCATGCACTGATCATGTGACTGATCATGTGCTGATCATGTTTGGTGTCACACACTGATCATGTGCCTCTGGAGGCAATGAACATAGAGCTGAGTAGGCAGGAATCAGTCAGCAGGCTATAATCATGGAACTCACCTCTGAGAAATCATGCTGCTCAGCTGGCAATAATCAAGTAGATGAGCAGGCAGGAATTACGCAGCACAGCTGGCAATTGTCAAGCAGATGACAGGCAGGAATCGTGCAGCTCAGCTGGCAATTGTCAAGCAGATGAGCAGACAGTAATCACGCAGCTCAGCAGGCACTGATCACGTGACTGATCATGCACTGATCACGTGGCTGATCACACACTGATCACGTGACTGATCATGCACTGATCACGTGACTGATCATGCACTGATCACGTGGCTGATCATGCACTGATCACGTGGCTGATCATGCACTGATCACGTGTCTGATCATGCACTGATCACGTGGCTATCATGCACTGCTCACGTGGCTGATCATGCATGATCACGCAGCTACCATGTACTGGTCACATGACTGATCATGCACTGATCACGTGACTGATCATGCAGTGATCACGTGGCTATCATGCACTACTCACGTGGCTGATCATGCAATGATCATGTAGCTACCATGTACAGGTCACGTGAATGATCATACACCCATCAGGTGACTGATCATGCACTGATCACGTGGCTATCATGCACTGATCACGAGACTGATCATGCACTGATCACGTCTATATCATGCACTGATCACATGACTGCCCATGCACTGATCACGTGGATGATCATACACTAATCATGTGACAGATCATGCACTGATCACGTGGCTGATCATGCACTGATACCGTGACTGAGCATGGACTGATCACATGACTATCATGTAGTGATCACGTGACTTAATGGCGCTGATCATGTGACTGATCATGCGCTGATCATGTTTGCTATCATACACTGATCATGTGCCTCTTGAGGCAATAAACAAAGAGCTGAGTAGGCACGAATCAAACAGTCAGCAGGCAATAATCATGGAACTCAGCTGTGAGGAATCATGCTGCTCAGCTGGCAATAATCAAGCAGCTGAGCAGGCAGGAATTACGCAGCACAGCTGGCAATTGTCAAGCAGATGACAGGCAGGAATCGTGCAGCTCAGCTGGCAATTGTCAAGCAGATGAGCAGACAGTAATCACGCAGCTCAGCAGGCCCTGATCACGTGACTGAGCATGCACTGTTCACGTGGCTGATCACACACTGATCACGTGAATGATCATGCACTGATCACGTGGCTATCATGCACTGATCACGTGGCTGATCATGCACTGATCACGTGGCTGATCACACACTGATCACGTAACTGATCATGCACTGATCACGTGGCTATCATGCACTGATCACGTGGCTGAACATGCACTGTTCACGTGGCTTACCACACACCTGTCACGTGACTGATCATGCACTGATCACGTGGCACTCATGCACTGATCACGTGGCTGATCATACTCTGCTCACGTAACTGATCATGCACACATCACATGGCTATCATGCACTTCTCACCTGGCTGGTCATGCAATGTTCACGTAGCAACCATATACTGGTCACGTGACTGATCATGCTCAGATCACGTAAATGATCATGCACTGTTCACTTGACTGATCATGTACTGATCACGTGACTGATCATGCACTGATCACGTGGCTATCATGCACTGCTCACGTGGCTGATCATGCAATGATCACGTAGCAACCATGTACTGGTCACGTGACTGATCATGCACTGATCACGTAATTAATCCTGCACTGATCACGTTGATATCATGCACTGATCACGTGGCTGATCACACACGTATCACGTGACTGATCATGCACTGATCACGTGGCTATCATGCACTGATCACGTGGCTATCAAGCAATGATCACGTGGATATCATGCACTGATCACGTGGCTGATCACAGACGTATCACATGACTGATCATGCACTGATCACGTGGCTATCATGCACTGATCACGTGGCTGATCATGCAATGATCACGTAGCTACCATGTACTGGTCACGTGACTGATCATGCACTGATCACGTAATTGATCATGCACTGATCACGTGGCTGATCATGCACTGATCACGTGACTGATCATGCACTGATCACGTGACTGATCATGCACTGATCACGTGGCTATCATGCACTGATCACGTGGCTGATCATGCACTGATCACACAGCTATCATGCACTGATCACGTGACTGATCATGCACTGATCACGTAATTGATCATGCACTGATCACGTGGCTGATCATGCACTGATCACGTGGCTGATCATGCACTGATCACGTGGCTATCATGCACTGATCACGTGGCTGATCATGCACTGATCATGTAGCTACCATGTACTGGTCACGTGAATGATCATACACCCATCAGGTGACTGATCATGCACTGATCACGTGGCTATCATGCACTGATCACGAGACTGATCATGCACTGATCACGTCTAATCATGCACTGATCACATGACTGCCCATGCACTGATCACGTGGATGATCATACACTAATCATGTGACAGATCATGCACTGATCACGTGGCTGATCATGCACTGATACCGTGACTGAGCATGGACTGATCACATGACTATCATGTAGTGATCACGTGACTTAATGGCGCTGATCATGTGACGGATCATGCGCTGATCATGTTTGCTATCATACACTGATCATGTGCCTCTGGAGGAAATAAACAAAGAGCTGAGTAGGCACGAATCAAACAGTCAGCAGGCAATAATCATGGAACTCAGCTGTGAGGAATCATGCTGCTCAGCTGGCAATAATCAAGCAGCTGAGCAGGCAGGAATTACGCAGCACAGCTGGCAATTGTCAAGCAGATGACAGGCAGGAATCATGCAGCTCAGCTGGCAATTGTCAAGCAGATGAGCAGACAGTAATCACGCAGCTCAGCAGGCCCTTATCACGTGACTGAGCATGCACTGTTCACGTGGCTGATCATACACTGATCACGTGATTGATCATGCACTGATCACTTGGATATCATGCACTGATCACGTGGCTGATCATACACTTTTCACGTGTCTGACCATGCACTGATCACGTGGCTGATCATACACTGCTCACGTAACTGATCATGCACTGATCACGTGGCTATCATGCACTGATCACGTGGCTGATCATGCACTGATCACGTGGCTGATCATGCACTGATCACGTGACTGATCATGCACTGATGAGTGGCAATCATGCACTGATCACGTGGCTGATCATACACTGATCACGTGACTGATCATGCACTGATCACGTGGCTATCATGCACTCATCACGTGGCTATCATGCACTGATCACGTGGCTGATCATGCACTGATCACGTGACTGATCATGCACTGATCACGTCTGATCATGCACTGATCACGTGACTGATCATGCACTGATCACGTGGATGATCATGCACTGATCCTGTCACTGATCATGCACTGATCACGTGGCTATCATGCACTGATCACGTGGCTGATCATGCACTGATCACGTGGCTGATCATGCACTGATCACGTGGCTGATCATGCACTGATCACGTAACTGATCATGCACTGATCACGTGGCTATCATGCACTGATCACGTGGCTGATCATGCACTGATCACGTGGCTGATCACACATGTGTCACGTGACTGATCATGCACTGATCACGTGGCATCATGCACTGATCACGTGGCTGATCATGCACTGATCACGTAACTGATCATGCACTGATCACGTGGCTATCATGCACTGATCACGTGGCTGATCATGCAATGATCACGTAGCTACCATGCACTGATCACGTGACTGATCATGCACTGATCACGTAACTGATCATGCACTGATCACGTGACTGATCATGCACTGATCACGTGACTGATCATGCACTGATCACGTGGCTATCATGCACTGATCACGTGGCTGATCATGCACTGATCACGTAGCAACCATGCACTGGTCACGTGACTGATCATGCACTGATCACGTAATTGATCATGCACTGATCACGTGACTGATCATGCACTGATCACGTGGCTGATCATGCACTGATCACGTGGCTGTCATGCAGTACTCACGTGGCTGATCATGCAATGATCATGTAGCTACCATGTACCGGTCAGTGACTGATCATACACCCATCAGGTGACTGATCATGCACTGATCACGTGGCTGATCATGCACTGATCACGTGACTGATCATGCACTGATCACGTGACTGATCATGCACTGATCACATGGCTATCATGCACTGATCACGTGGCTGATCATGCACTGATCACGTGGCTGATCATGCACTGATACCGTGACTGAGCATGGACTGATCACATGACTATCATGTAGTGATCACGTGACTTAATGGCGCTGATCATGTGACTGATCATGCGCTGATCATGTTTGCTATCATACACTGATCATGTGCCTCTGGAGGCAATAAACAAAGAGCTGAGTAGGCACGAATCAAACAGTCAGCAGGCAATAATCATGGAACTCAGCTGTGAGGAATCATGCTGCTCAGCTGGCAATAATCAAGCAGCTGAGCAGGCAGGAATTACGCAGCACAGCTGGCAATTGTCAAGCAGATGACAGGCAGGAATCGTGCAGCTCAGCTGGCAATTGTCAAGCAGATGAGCAGACAGTAATCACGCAGCTCAGCAGGCCCTGATCACGTGACTGAGCATGCACTGTTCACGTGGCTGATCATACACTGATCACGTGATGATCATGCACTGATCACTTGGATATCATGCACTGATCACGTGGCTGATCATACACTGTTCACGTGTCTGACCATGCACTGATCACGTGGCTGATCATACACTGCTCACGTGACTGATCATGCACTGATCACGTGGCTGATCATGCACTGATCACGTGGCTATCATGCACTGATCACGTGGCTGATCATGCAACTGATCACGTAGCAATCATGCACTGATCACGTGACTGATCATGCACTGATCACGTGGCTGATCATGCACTGATCACGTGGCTCATCATGCACTGATCACGTGGCTGATCATGCACTGATCACGTGACTGATCATGCACTGATCACGTGACTGATCATGCACTGATCACGTGGCTGATCATGCACTGATCACGTGGATGATCATGCACTGATCACGTGGCTGATCACACACTGATCACGTGACTGATCATGCACTGATCACGTGGCTATCATGCACTGATCACGTGGCTGATCATGCACTGATATCATGCACTGATCACGTGACTGATCATGCACTGATCATGTGACTGATCATGCACTGATCACGTGGCTATCATGCACTGATCACGTGGCTGATCATGCACTGATCACGTAGCTACCATGCACTGATCACGTGACTGATCATGCACTGATCACGTGGCTGATCATGCACTGATCACGTGACTGATCATGCACTGATCACGTGGCTGATCATGCACTGATCACGTGGCTGATCATGCACTGATCACGTGGCTGATCATGCACTGATCACGTGGCTGATCACACATGATCACGTGACTGATCATGCACTGATCACGTGGCTGATCATGCACTGATCACGTGGCTGATCATGCACTGATCACGTAGCTATCATGCACTGATCACGTGGCTGATCATGCAATGATCACGTAGCTACCATGTACTGGTCACGTGACTGATCATGCACTGATCACGTAACTGATCATGCACTGATCACGTGGCTGATCACACACTGATCACGTGGCTGATCATGCACGATCACGTGACTGATCATGCACTGATCACGTGACTGATCATGCACTGATCACGTGGCTATCATGCACTGATCACGTGGATATCATGCACTGATCACGTGGCTGATCACACACGATCACGTGACTGATCATGCACTGATCACGTGGCTATCATGCACTGATCACGTGGCTATCATGCACTGATCACGTGGCTGATCATGCACTGATCACGTAGCTATCATGCACTGGTCACGTGACTGATCATGCACTGATCACGTAACTGATCATGCACTGATCACGTGGCTATCATGCACTGATCACGTGGCTGATCATGCAATGATCACGCAGCTACCATGTACTGGTCACATGACTGATCATGCACTGATCACGTAATTGATCATGCACTGATCACGTGGCTTATCATGCACTGATCATGTGACTGATCATGTGCTGATCATGTTTGGTGTCATACACTGATCATGTGCCTCTGGAGGCAATGAACATAGAGCTGAGTAGGCAGGAATCAGTCAGCAGGCTATAATCATGGAACTCAGCTCTGAGAAATCATGCTGCTCAGCTGGCAATAATCAAGTAGATGAGCAGGCAGGAATTACGCAGCACAGGTGGCAATTGTCAAGGAGATGACAGGCAGGAATCGTGCAGCTCAGCTGGCAATTGTCAAGCAGATGAGCAGACAGTAATCACGCAGCTCAGCAGGCCCTGATCACGTGACTGAGCATGCACTGTTCACGTGGCTGATCACACACTGATCACGTGACTGATCATGCACTGATCACGTGACTGATCATGCACTGATCACGTGGCTGATCATGCACTGATCACGTGACTGATCATGCACTGATCACGTGGCTGATCATGCACTGATCACGTGGCTATCATGCACTGATCACGTGGCTGATCATGCATGATCACGCAGCTACCATGCACTGGTCACGTGACTGATCATGCACTGATCACGTGACTGATCATGCACTGATCACGTGGCTATCATGCACTGATCACGTGGCTGATCATGCAATGATCACGTAGCTACCATGTACTGATCACGTGACTGATCATGCACTGATCACGTGACTGATCATGCACTGATCACGTGGCTATCATGCACTGATCACGTGACTGATCATGCACTGATCACGTCTGATCATGCACTGATCACGTGACTGATCATGCACTGATCACGTGGCTGATCATGCACTGATCACGTGACTGATCATGCACTGATCACGTGGCTGATCATGCACTGATCACGTGGCTATCATGCACTGATCACGTGGCTGATCATGCACTGATCACGTGGCTATCATGCACTGATCACGTGACTGATCATGCACTGATCACGTGACTGATCATGCACTGATCACGTGGCTATCATGCACTGATCACGTGGCTGATCATGCACTGATCACGTAGCTATCATGCACTGATCACGTGACTGATCATGCACTGATCACGTGACTGATCATGCACTGATCACGTGACTGATCATGCACTGATCACGTGACTGATCATGCACTGATCACGTGGCTGATCATGCACTGATACCGTGACTGAGCATGGACTGATCACATGACTATCATGTAGTGATCACGTGACTTAATGGCGCTGATCATGTGACTGATCATGCGCTGATCATGTTTGCTATCATACACTGATCATGTGCCTCTGGAGGCAATAAACAAAGAGCTGAGTAGGCACGAATCATACAGTCAGCAGGCAATAATCATGGAACTCAGCTGTGAGGAATCATGCTGCTCAGCTGGCAATAATCAAGCAGCTGAGCAGGCAGGAATTACGCAGCACAGCTGGCAATTGTCAAGCAGATGACAGGCAGGAATCGTGCAGCTCAGCTGGCAATTGTCAAGCAGATGAGCAGACAGTAATCACGCAGCTCAGCAGGCCCTGATCACGTGACTGAGCATGCACTGTTCACGTGGCTGATCATACACTGATCACGTGATTGATCATGCACTGATCACTTGGATATCATGCACTGATCACGTGGCTGATCATACACTGTTCACGTGTCTGACCATGCACTGATCACGTGGCTGATCATACACTGCTCACGTAACTGATCATGCACTGATCACGTGGCTATCATGCACTGATCACGTGGCTGAACATGCACTGTTCACGTGGCTGATCACACACCTGTCACGTGACATATCATGCACTGATCACGTGGCACTCATGCACTGATCACGTGGCTGATCATACACTGCTCACGTAACTCATCATGCACACATCACGTGGCTATCATGCACTGCTCACGTGGTTCGTCATGGAATGATCACGGCTACCATATACTGGTCACGTGACTGATCATGCACAGATCACGTAAATGATCATGCACTGTTCACGTGACTGATCATGTACTGATCACGTGACTGATCATGCACTGATCACGTGGCTATCATGCTCTGCTCACGTGGCTGATCATGCAACGATCACGTAGCAACCATGTACTGGTCACGTGACTGATCATGCACTGATCACGTAATTGATCCTGCACTGATCACGTGGCTCATCATGCACTGATCACGTGGCTGATCACACACGTATCACGTGACTGATCATGCACTGATCACGTGACTAATCATGCACTGATCACGTGGCTATCATGCACTGATCACGTGGATATCATGCACTGATCACGTGGCTGATCACACATGTATCACGTGACTGATCATGCACTGATCACGTGGCTATCATGCACTGATCACGTGGCTGATCATGCAATGATCACGTAGCTACCATGTACTGGTCACGTGACTGATCATGCACTGATCACGTGACTGATCATGCACTGATCACGTGGCTATCATGCACTATCACGTGGCTGATCATGCAATGATCATGTAGCTACCATGTACTGGTCACGTGAATGATCATACACTGATCAGGTGACTGATCATGCACTGATCACGTGGCTATCATGCACTGATCACGTGACTGATCATGCACTGATCACGTCTATATCATGCACTGATCACATGACTGATCATGCACTGATCACGTGGATGATCATACACTGATCATGTGACAGATCATGCACTGATCACGTGGCTGATCATGCACTGATCACGTGACTGATCATGCACTGATCACATGGCTATCATGCACTGATCACGTGGCTGATCATGCAATGATCACGAAGCTACCATATACTGATCACGTGACTGATCATGCACTGATCACGTAAATGATCATGCACTGATCACGTGACTGATCATGCACTGATCACGTGACTGATCATGCACTGATCACGTGGCTATCATGCACTGCTCACGTGGCTGATCATGCAACTGATCACGTAGCAACCATGTACTGGTCACGTGACTGATCATGCACTGATCACGTAATTGATCATGCACTGATCACGTGGCTCATCATGCACTGATCACGTGGCTGATCAGACACGATCACGTGACTGATCATGCACTGATCACGTGACTGATCATGCACTGATCACGTGGCTATCATGCACTGATCACGTGGATATCATGCACTGATCACGTGGCTGATCATGCATGATCACGTGACTGATCATGCACTGATCACGTGGCTATCATGCACTGATCACGTGGCTGATCATGCACTGATCACGTACTTACCATGCACTGATCACGTGACTGATCATGCACTGATCACGTGGCTGATCATGCACTGATCACGTGGCTGATCATGCACTGATCACGTGACTGATCATGCACTGATCACGTGACTGATCATGCACTGATCACGTGGCTATCATGCACTGATATCATGCACTGATCACGTGGATGATCACACACGATCATGTGACTGATCATGCACTGATCACGTGGCTATCATGCACTGATCACGTGGCTGATCATGCACTGATCACGTAGCTACCATGTACTGTCACGTGACTGATCATGCACTGATCACGTGGCTGATCATGCACTGATCACGTGACTGATCATGCACTGATCACGTGGCTGATCATGCACTGATCACGTGGCTATCATGCACTGATCACGTGGCTGATCATGCACTGATCACGTAGCTATCATGCACTGATCACGTGACTGATCATGCACTGATCACGTAATTGATCATGCACTGATCACGTGACTGATCATGCACTGATCACGTGACTGATCATGCACTGATCACGTGGCTGATCATGCACTGATACCGTGACTGAGCATGGACTGATCACATGACTATCATGTAGTGATCACGTGACTTAATGGCGCTGATCATGTGACTGATCATGCGCTGATCATGTTTGCTATCATACACTGATCATGTGCCTCTGGAGGCAATAAACAAAGAGCTGAGTAGGCACGAATCATACAGTCAGCAGGCAATAATCATGGAACTCAGCTGTGAGGAATCATGCTGCTCAGCTGGCAATAATCAAGCAGCTGAGCAGGCAGGAATTACGCAGCACAGCTGGCAATTGTCAAGCAGATGACAGGCAGGAATCGTGCAGCTCAGCTGGCAATTGTCAAGCAGATGAGCAGACAGTAATCACGCAGCTCAGCAGGCCCTGATCACGTGACTGAGCATGCACTGTTCACGTGGCTGATCATACACTGATCACGTGATTGATCATGCACTGATCACTTGGATATCATGCACTGATCACGTGGCTGATCATACACTGTTCACGTGTCTGACCATGCACTGATCACGTGGCTGATCATACACTGCTCACGTAACTGATCATGCACTGATCACGTGGCTATCATGCACTGATCACGTGGCTGAACATGCACTGATCACGTGGCTGATCACACACCTGTCACGTGACATATCATGCACTGATCACGTGGCACTCATGCACTGATCACGTGGCTGATCATACACTGCTCACGTAACTCATCATGCACACATCACGTGGCTATCATGCACTGCTCACGTGGTTCGTCATGGAATGATCACGAAGCTACCATATACTGGTCACGTGACTGATCATGCACAGATCACGTAAATGATCATGCACTGTTCACGTGACTGATCATGTACTGATCACGTGACTGATCATGCACTGATCACGTGGCTATCATGCTCTGCTCACGTGGCTGATCATGCAACGATCACGTAGCAACCATGTACTGGTCACGTGACTGATCATGCACTGATCACGTAATTGATCCTGCACTGATCACGTGGCTCATCATGCACTGATCACGTGGCTGATCACACACGTATCACGTGACTGATCATGCACTGATCACGTGACTAATCATGCACTGATCACGTGGCTATCATGCACTGATCACGTGGATATCATGCACTGATCACGTGGCTGATCACACATGTATCACGTGACTGATCATGCACTGATCACGTGGCTATCATGCACTGATCACGTGGCTGATCATGCAATGATCACGTAGCTACCATGTACTGGTCACGTGACTGATCATGCACTGATCACGTGGCTGATCATGCACTGATCACGTGACTGATCATGCACTGATCACGTGGCTGATCATGCACTGATCACGTGGCTGATCATGCACTGATCACGTGACTGATCATGCACTGATCACGTGGCTATCATGCACTGATATCATGCACTGATCACGTGGCTGATCACACACGATCACGTGACTGATCATGCACTGATCACGTGGCTATCATGCACTGATCACGTGGCTGATCATGCACTGATCACGTAGCTATCATGCACTGATCACGTGACTGATCATGCACTGATCACGTGGCTGATCATGCACTGATCACGTGGCTATCATGCACTGATCACGTGGCTGATCATGCACTGATCACGTAGCTATCATGCACTGATCACGTGACTGATCATGCACTGATCACGTAATTGATCATGCACTGATCACGTGACTGATCATGCACTGATCACGTGACTGATCATGCACTGATCACGTGACTGATCATGCACTGATCACGTGGCTATCATGCACTGATCACGTGGCTGATCATGCACTGATCACGCAGCTACCATGCACTGATCACGTGACTGATCATGCACTGATCACGTAATTGATCATGCACTGATCACGTGGCTGATCATGCACTGATCACGTGACTGATCATGCACTGATCACGTGGCTATCATGCACTGATCACGTGGCTGATCATGCACTGATCACGCAGCTATCATGCACTGATCACGTGACTGATCATGCACTGATCACGTGACTGATCATGCACTGATCACGTGGCTGATCATGCACTGATCACGTGACTGATCATGCACTGATCACGTGACTGATCATGCACTGATCACGTGGCTATCATGCACTGATCACGTGGCTGATCATGCACTGATCACGCAGCTACCATGTACTGGTCACATGACTGATCATGCACTGATCACGTGACTGATCATGCACTGATCACGTGGCTATCATGCACTACTCACGTGGCTGATCATGCAATGATCATGTAGCTACCATGTACAGGTCACGTGAATGATCATACACCCATCAGGTGACTGATCATGCACTGATCACGTGGCTATCATGCACTGATCACGAGACTGATCATGCACTGATCACGTCTATATCATGCACTGATCACATGACTGCCCATGCACTGATCACGTGGATGATCATACACTAATCATGTGACAGATCATGCACTGATCACGTGGCTGATCATGCACTGATACCGTGACTGAGCATGGACTGATCACATGACTATCATGTAGTGATCACGTGACTTAATGGCGCTGATCATGTGACTGATCATGCGCTGATCATGTTTGCTATCATACACTGATCATGTGCCTCTGGAGGCAATAAACAAAGAGCTGAGTAGGCACGAATCAAACAGTCAGCAGGCAATAATCATGGAACTCAGCTGTGAGGAATCATGCTGCTCAGCTGGCAATAATCAAGCAGCTGAGCAGGCAGGAATTACGCAGCACAGCTGGCAATTGTCAAGCAGATGACAGGCAGGAATCGTGCAGCTCAGCTGGCAATTGTCAAGCAGATGAGCAGACAGTAATCACGCAGCTCAGCAGGCCCTGATCACGTGACTGAGCATGCACTGTTCACGTGGCTGATCATACACTGATCACGTGACTGATCATGCACTGATCACTTGGATATCATGCACTGATCACGTGGCTGATCATACACTGTTCACGTGTCTGATCATGCACTGATCACGTGGCTGATCATGCACTGATCACGTGGCTGATCATGCACTGATCACGTGGCTGATCACACTGATCACGTGACTGATCATGCACTGATCACGTGGCTGATCATGCACTGATCACGTGGCTATCATGCACTGATCACGTGGCTATCATGCACTGATCACGTGGCTGATCATGCAATGATCACGTACAACCATGCACTGATCACGTGACTGATCATGCACTGATCACGTAATTGATCATGCACTGATCACGTGGCTGATCATGCACTGATCACGTGGCTGATCATCACGATCACGTGACTGATCATGCACTGATCACGTGACTGATCATGCACTGATCACGTGGCTATCATGCACTGATCACGTGGATATCATGCACTGATCACGTGGCTGATCACACACGTATCACGTGACTGATCATGCACTGATCACGTGGCTGTCATGCACTTATCACGTGGCTATCATGCACTGATCACGTGGCTGATCATGCACTGATCACGTGGCTATCATGCACTGATCACGTGACTGATCATGCACTGATCACGTGACTGATCATGCACTGATCACGTGGCTATCATGCACTGATCACGTGGCTGATCATGCACTGATCACGCAGCTACCATGTACTGGTCACATGACTGATCATGCACTGATCACGTAATTGATCATGCACTGATCACGTGGCTTATCATGCACTGATCATGTGACTGATCATGTGCTGATCATGTTTGGTGTCACACACTGATCATGTGCCTCTGGAGGCAATGAACATAGAGCTGAGTAGGCAGGAATCAGTCAGCAGGCTATAATCATGGAACTCAGCTCTGAGAAATCATGCTGCTCAGCTGGCAATAATCAAGTAGATGAGCAGGCAGGAATTACGCAGCACAGCTGGCAATTGTCAAGGAGATGACAGGCAGGAATCGTGCAGCTCAGCTGGCAATTGTCAAGCAGATGAGCAGACAGTAATCACGCAGCTCAGCAGGCCCTGATCACGTGACTGAGCATGCACTGATCACGTGGCTGATCACACACTGATCACGTGACTGATCATGCACTGATCACGTGACTGATCATGCACTGATCACGTGGCTGATCATGCACTGATCACGTGACTGATCATGCACTGATCACGTGTCTGATCATGCACTGATCACGTGGCTATCATGCACTGCTCACGTGGCTGATCATGCGATGATCACGCAGCTACCATGTACTGGTCACATGACTGATCATGCACTGATCACGTGACTGATCATGCAGTGATCACGTGGCTATCATGCACTACTCACGTGGCTGATCATGCAATGATCATGTAGCTACCATGTACAGGTCACGTGAATGATCATACACCCATCAGGTGACTGATCATGCACTGATCACGTGGCTATCATGCACTGATCACGAGACTGATCATGCACTGATCACGTCTATATCATGCACTGATCACATGACTGCCCATGCACTGATCACGTGGATGATCATACACTAATCATGTGACAGATCATGCACTGATCACGTGGCTGATCATGCACTGATACCGTGACTGAGCATGGACTGATCACATGACTATCATGTAGTGATCACGTGACTTAATGGCGCTGATCATGTGACTGATCATGCGCTGATCATGTTTGCTATCATACACTGATCATGTGCCTCTGGAGGCAATAAACAAAGAGCTGAGTAGGCACGAATCAAACAGTCAGCAGGCAATAATCATGGAACTCAGCTGTGAGGAATCATGCTGCTCAGCTGGCAATAATCAAGCAGCTGAGCAGGCAGGAATTACGCAGCACAGCTGGCAATTGTCAAGCAGATGACAGGCAGGAATCGTGCAGCTCAGCTGGCAATTGTCAAGCAGATGAGCAGACAGTAATCACGCAGCTCAGCAGGCCCTGATCACGTGACTGAGCATGCACTGTTCACGTGGCTGATCATACACTGATCACGTGAATGATCATGCACTGATCACGTGGCTATCATGCACTGATCACGTGGCTGATCATGCACTGATCACGTGGCTGATCATACACTGATCACGTAACTGATCATGCACTGATCACGTGGCTATCATGCACTGATCACGTGGCTGAACATGCACTGTTCACGTGGCTGATCACACACCTGTCACGTGACTGATCATGCACTGATCACGTGGCACTCATGCACTGATCACGTGGCTGATCATACTCTGCTCACGTAACTGATCATGCACACATCACGTGGCTATCATGCACTGCTCACGTGGCTGGTCATGCAATGATCACGTAGCAACCATATACTGGTCACGTGACTGATCATGCACAGATCACGTAAATGATCATGCACTGTTCACGTGACTGATCATGTACTGATCACGTGACTGATCATGCACTGATCACGTGGCTATCATGCACTGCTCACGTGGCTGATCATGCAATGATCACGTAGCAACCATGTACTGGTCACGTGACTGATCATGCACTGATCACGTAATTGATCCTGCACTGATCACGTGGCTCATCATGCACTGATCACGTGGCTGATCACACACGTATCACGTGACTGATCATGCACTGATCACGTGGCTATCATGCACTGATCACGTGGCTATCATGCACTGATCACGTGGATATCATGCACTGATCACGTGGCTGATCACACACGTATCACATGACTGATCATGCACTGATCACGTGGCTATCATGCACTGATCACGTGGCTGATCATGCAATGATCACGTAGCTACCATGTACTGGTCACGTGACTGATCATGCACTGATCACGTAATTGATCATGCACTGATCACGTGGCTGATCATGCACTGATCACGTGACTGATCATGCACTGATCACGTGACTGATCATGCACTGATCACGTGGCTATCATGCACTGATCACGTGGCTGATCATGCACTGATCACACAGCTATCATGCACTGGTCACGTGACTGATCATGCACTGATCACGTAATTGATCATGCACTGATCACGTGGCTGATCATGCACTGATCACGTGGCTGATCATGCACTGATCACGTGGCTATCATGCACTGATCACGTGGCTGATCATGCACTGATCATGTAGCTACCATGTACTGGTCACGTGAATGATCATACACCCATCAGGTGACTGATCATGCACTGATCACGTGGCTATCATGCACTGATCACGAGACTGATCATGCACTGATCACGTCTAATCATGCACTGATCACATGACTGCCCATGCACTGATCACGTGGATGATCATACACTAATCATGTGACAGATCATGCACTGATCACGTGGCTGATCATGCACTGATACCGTGACTGAGCATGGACTGATCACATGACTATCATGTAGTGATCACGTGACTTAATGGCGCTGATCATGTGACTGATCATGCGCTGATCATGTTTGCTATCATACACTGATCATGTGCCTCTGGAGGCAATAAACAAAGAGCTGAGTAGGCACGAATCAAACAGTCAGCAGGCAATAATCATGGAACTCAGCTGTGAGGAATCATGCTGCTCAGCTGGCAATAATCAAGCAGCTGAGCAGGCAGGAATTACGCAGCACAGCTGGCAATTGTCAAGCAGATGACAGGCAGGAATCGTGCAGCTCAGCTGGCAATTGTCAAGCAGATGAGCAGACAGTAATCACGCAGCTCAGCAGGCCCTGATCACGTGACTGAGCATGCACTGTTCACGTGGCTGATCATACACTGATCACGTGATTGATCATGCACTGATCACTTGGATATCATGCACTGATCACGTGGCTGATCATACACTGTTCACGTGTCTGACCATGCACTGATCACGTGGCTGATCATACACTGCTCACGTAACTGATCATGCACTGATCACGTGGCTATCATGCACTGATCACGTGGCTGATCATGCACTGATCACGTGACTGATCATGCACTGATCACGTGACTGATCATGCACTGATCAGTGGCAATCATGCACTGATCACGTGGCTGATCATACACTGATCACGTGACTGATCATGCACTGATCACGTGGCTATCATGCACTCATCACGTGGCTATCATGCACTGATCACGTGGCTGATCATGCACTATCACGTGACTGATCATGCACTGATCACGTCTGATCATGCACTGATCACGTGACTGATCATGCACTGATCACGTGGATGATCATGCACTGATCACTGTCACTGATCATGCACTGATCACGTGGCTATCATGCACTGATCACGTGGCTGATCATGCACTGATCACGTGGCTGATCATGCACTGATCACGTGGCTGATCATGCACTGATCACGTGACTGATCATGCACTGATCACGTGGCTATCATGCACTGATCACGTGGCTGATCATGCACTGATCACGTGGCTGATCACACATGTGTCACGTGACTGATCATGCACTGATCACGTGGCATCATGCACTGATCACGTGGCTGATCATGCACTGATCACGTAACTGATCATGCACTGATCACGTGGCTATCATGCACTGATCACGTGGCTGATCATGCAATGATCACGTAGCTACCATGTACTGGTCACGTGACTGATCATGCACTGATCACGTAACTGATCATGCACTGATCACGTGACTGATCATGCACTGATCACGTGACTGATCATGCACTGATCACGTGGCTATCATGCACTGATCACGTGGCTGATCATGCACTGATCACGTAGCTACCATGCACTGATCACGTGACTGATCATGCACTGATCACGTAATTGATCATGCACTGATCACGTGACTGATCATGCACTGATCACGTGGCTGATCATGCACTGATCACGTGGCTATCATGCACTACTCACGTGGCTGATCATGCAATGATCATGTAGCTACCATGTACCGGACAGTGACTGATCATACACCCATCAGGTGACTGATCATGCACTGATCACGTGGCTGATCATGCACTGATCACGTGACTGATCATGCACTGATCACGTGACTGATCATGCACTGATCACATAGCTATCATGGAATGATCACGTGGCTGATCATGCACTGATCACGTGGCTGATCATGCACTGATACCGTGACTGAGCATGGACTGATCACATGACTATCATGTAGTGATCACGTGACTTAATGGCGCTGATCATGTGACTGATCATGCGCTGATCATGTTTGCTATCATACACTGATCATGTGCCTCTGGAGGCAATAAACAAAGAGCTGAGTAGGCACGAATCAAACAGTCAGCAGGCAATAATCATGGAACTCAGCTGTGAGGAATCATGCTGCTCAGCTGGCAATAATCAAGCAGCTGAGCAGGCAGGAATTACACAGCACAGCTGGCAATTGTCAAGCAGATGACAGGCAGGAATCGTGCAGCTCAGCTGGCAATTGTCAAGCAGATGAGCAGACAGTAATCACGCAGCTCAGCAGGCCCTGATCACGTGACTGAGCATGCACTGTTCACGTGGCTGATCATACACTGATCACGTGATGATCATGCACTGATCACTTGGATATCATGCACTGATCACGTGGCTGATCATACACTGTTCACGTGTCTGACCATGCACTGATCACGTGGCTGATCATACACTGCTCACGTGACTGATCATGCACTGATCACGTGACTGATCATGCACTGATCACGTGGCTATCATGCACTGCTCACGTGGCTGATCATGCAACTGATCACGTAGCAACCATGTACTGGTCACGTGACTGATCATGCACTGATCACGTAATTGATCATGCACTGATCACGTGGCTCATCATGCACTGATCACGTGGCTGATCACACACGTATCACGTGACTGATCATGCACTGATCACGTGACTGATCATGCACTGATCACGTGGCTATCATGCACTGATCACGTGGATATCATGCACTGATCACGTGGCTGATCACACACGATCACGTGACTGATCATGCACTGATCACGTGGCTATCATGCACTGATCACGTGGCTGATCATGCACTGATATCATGCACTGATCACGTGACTGATCACACACTGATCACGTGACTGATCATGCACTGATCACGTGGCTATCATGCACTGATCACGTGGCTGATCATGCAATGATCACGTAGCTACCATGCACTGATCACGTGACTGATCATGCACTGATCACGTGGCTGATCATGCACTGATCACGTGACTGATCATGCACTGATCACGTGGCTGATCATGCACTGATCACGTGGCTGATCATGCACTGATCACGTGGCTGATCATGCACTGATCACGTGGCTGATCACACATGATCACGTGACTGATCATGCACTGATCACGTGGCTGATCATGCACTGATCACGTGGCTGATCATGCACTGATCACGTGGCTATCATGCACTGATCACGTGGCTGATCATGCAATGATCACGTAGCTATCATGCACTGATCACGTGACTGATCATGCACTGATCACGTAATTGATCATGCACTGATCACGTGGCTCATCATGCACTGATCACGTGGCTGATCATCACGATCACGTGACTGATCATGCACTGATCACGTGAATGATCATGCACTGATCACGTGGCTATCATGCACTGATCACGTGGATATCATGCACTGATCACGTGGCTGATCACACACGATCACGTGACTGATCATGCACTGATCACGTGGCTATCATGCACTGATCACGTGGCTATCATGCACTGATCACGTGGCTGATCATGCACTGATCACGTAGCTATCATGCACTGATCACGTGACTGATCATGCACTGATCACGTGACTGATCATGCACTGATCACGTGGCTATCATGCACTGATCACGTGGCTGATCATGCACTGATCACGCAGCTACCATGTACTGGTCACATGACTGATCATGCACTGATCACGTAATTGATCATGCACTGATCACGTGGCTTATCATGCACTGATCATGTGACTGATCATGTGCTGATCATGTTTGGTGTCACACACTGATCATGTGCCTCTGGAGGCAATGAACATAGAGCTGAGTAGGCAGGAATCAGTCAGCAGGCTATAATCATGGAACTCACCTCTGAGAAATCATGCTGCTCAGCTGGCAATAATCAAGTAGATGAGCAGGCAGGAATTACGCAGCACAGGTGGCAATTGTCAAGGAGATGACAGGCAGGAATCGTGCAGCTCAGCTGGCAATTGTCAAGCAGATGAGCAGACAGTAATCACGCAGCTCAGCAGGCCCTGATCACGTGACTGAGCATGCACTGTTCACGTGGCTGATCACACACTGATCACGTGACTGATCATGCACTGATCACGTGACTGATCATGCACTGATCACGTGGCTGATCATGCACTGATCACGTGACTGATCATGCACTGATCACGTGACTGATCATGCACTGATCACGTGGCTATCATGCACTGATCACGTGGCTGATCATGCATGATCACGCAGCTACCATGTACTGGTCACATGACTGATCATGCACTGATCACGTGACTGATCATGCAGTGATCACGTGGCTATCATGCACTACTCACGTGGCTGATCATGCAATGATCATGTAGCTACCATGTACAGGTCACGTGAATGATCATACACCCATCAGGTGACTGATCATGCACTGATCACGTGGCTATCATGCACTGATCACGTGACTGATCATGCACTGATCACGTCTATATCATGCACTGATCACATGACTGCCCATGCACTGATCACGTGGATGATCATACACTAATCATGTGACAGATCATGCACTGATCACGTGGCTGATCATGCACTGATACCGTGACTGAGCATGGACTGATCACATGACTATCATGTAGTGATCACGTGACTTAATGGCGCTGATCATGTGACTGATCATGCGCTGATCATGTTTGCTATCATACACTGATCATGTGCCTCTGGAGGCAATAAACAAAGAGCTGAGTAGGCACGAATCAAACAGTCAGCAGGCAATAATCATGGAACTCAGCTGTGAGGAATCATGCTGCTCAGCTGGCAATAATCAAGCAGCTGAGCAGGCAGGAATTACGCAGCACAGCTGGCAATTGTCAAGCAGATGACAGGCAGGAATCGTGCAGCTCAGCTGGCAATTGTCAAGCAGATGAGCAGACAGTAATCACGCAGCTCAGCAGGCCCTGATCACGTGACTGAGCATGCACTGTTCACGTGGCTGATCATACACTGATCACGTGATGATCATGCACTGATCACTTGGATATCATGCACTGATCACGTGGCTGATCATACACTGCTCACGTAACTGATCATGCACTGATCACGTGGCTATCATGCACTGATCACGTGGCTGATCATGCACTGATCACGTGGCTGATCACACACTGTCACGTGACTATCATGCACTGATCACGTGGCATCATGCACTGATCACGTGGCTATCATGCACTGCTCACGTGGCTGATCATGCACTGATCACGCAGCTACCATGCACTGGTCACGTGACTGATCATGCACTGATCACGTAATTGATCATGCACTGATCACGTGGCTTATCATGCACTGATCATGTGACTGATCATGTGCTGATCATGTTTGGATCACACACTGATCATGTGCCTCTGGAGGCAATGAACATAGAGCTGAGTAGGCAGGAAACAGTCAGCAGGCTATAATCATGGAACTCAGCTCTGAGAAATCATGCTGCTCAGCTGGCAATGATCAAGTAAATGAGCAGGCAGGAATTACGCAGCACAGGTGGCAATTGTCAAGGAGATGACAGGCAGGAATCGTGCAGCTCAGCTGGCAATTGTCAAGCAGATGAGCAGACAGTAATCACGCAGCTCAGCAGGCCTGATCACGTGACTGATCATGCACTGTCACGTGGCTGATCACACACTATCACGTGACTGATCATGCACTGATCACGTGGCATCATGCACTGATCACGTGACTGATCATGCACTGATCACGTAATATCATGCACTGATCACGTGACTGATCATGCACTGATCACGTGGCTGATCATGCACTGATCACGTGACTGATCATGCACTGATCACGTGGCTATCATGCACTGATCACGTGGCTGATCATGCACTGATCACGTGACTGATCATGCACTGATCACGGGCTATCATGCACTGATCACATGACTGATCATGCACTGATCACGTGGATGATCATGCACTGATCACGTGACTGATCATGCACTGATCACGTGACTGATCATGCACTGATCACGTGGCTATCATGCACTGATCACGTGGCTGATCATGCACTGATCACGTGACTGATCATGCACTGATCACGTGACTGATCATGCACTGATCACGTGACTGATCATGCACTGATCACGTGGCTATCATGCACTACTCACGTGGCTGATCATGCAATGATCATGTAGCTACCATGTACAGGTCACGTGAATGATCATACACCCATCAGGTGACTGATCATGCACTGATCACGTGGCTATCATGCACTGATCACGAGACTGATCATGCACTGATCACGTCTATATCATGCACTGATCACATGACTGCCCATGCACTGATCACGTGGATGATCATACACTAATCATGTGACAGATCATGCACTGATCACGTGGCTGATCATGCACTGATACCGTGACTGAGCATGGACTGATCACATGACTATCATGTAGTGATCACGTGACTTAATGGCGCTGATCATGTGACTGATCATGCGCTGATCATGTTTGCTATCATACACTGATCATGTGCCTCTGGAGGCAATAAACAAAGAGCTGAGTAGGCACGAATCAAACAGTCAGCAGGCAATAATCATGGAACTCAGGTGTGAGGAATCATGCTGCTCAGCTGGCAATAATCAAGCAGCTGAGCAGGCAGGAATTACGCAGCACAGCTGGCAATTGTCAAGCAGATGACAGGCAGGAATCGTGCAGCTCAGCTGGCAATTGTCAAGCAGATGAGCAGACAGTAATCACGCAGCTCAGCAGGCCCTGATCACGTGACTGAGCATGCACTGTTCACGTGGCTGATCATACACTGATCACGTGATTGATCATGCACTGATCACTTGGATATCATGCACTGATCACGTGGCTGATCATACACTGTTCACGTGTCTGACCATGCACTGATCACGTGGCTGATCATACACTGCTCACGTAACTGATCATGCACTGATCACGTGGCTATCATGCACTGATCACGTGGCTGAACATGCACTGTTCACGTGGCTGATCACACACCTGTCACGTGACATATCATGCACTGATCACGTGGCACTCATGCACTGATCACGTGGCTGATCATACTCTGCTCACGTAACTGATCATGCACACATCACGTGGCTATCATGCACTGCTCACGTGGCTGATCATGGAATGATCACGTAGCTACCATATACTGGTCACGTGACTGATCATGCACAGATCACGTAAATGATCATGCACTGTTCACGTGACTGATCATGCACTGATCACGTGACTGATCATGCACTGATCACGTGACTATCATGCACTGATCACGTGACTGATCATGCACTGATCACGTGACTGATCATGCACTGATCACGTGGCTATCATGCACTGATCACGTGGCTGATCATGCACTGATCACGCAGCTACCATGCACTGATCACGTGACTGATCATGCACTGATCACGTGACTGATCATGCACTGATCACGTGGCTTATCATGCACTGATCATGTGACTGATCATGTGCTGATCATGTTTGGATCACACACTGATCATGTGCCTCTGGAGGCAATGAACATAGAGCTGAGTAGGCAGGAAACAGTCAGCAGGCTATAATCATGGAACTCAGCTCTGAGAAATCATGCTGCTCAGCTGGCAATAATCAAGTAGCTGAGCAGGCAGGAATTACGCAGCACAGGTGACAATTGTCAAGCAGATGACAGGCAGGAATCGTGCAGCTCAGCTGGCAATTGTCAAGCAGATGAGCAGACAGTAATCACGCAGCTCAGCAGGCACTGATCACGTGACTGAGCATGCACTGTTCACGTGGCTGATCACACACTGATCACGTGACTGATCATGCACTGATCACGTGGCTATCATGCACTGATCACGTGACTGATCATGCACTGATCACGTAATATCATGCACTGATCACGTGGCTATCATGCACTGATCACGTGGCTGATCATGCACTGATCACGTGACTGATCATGCACTGATCACGTGGCTATCATGCACTGATCACGTGGCTGATCATGCACTGATCACGTGACTGATCATGCACTGATCACGGGCTATCATGCACTGATCACATGACTGATCATGCACTGATCACGTGGCTGATCATGCACTGATCACGTGACTGATCATGCACTGATCACGTGACTGATCATGCACTGATCACGTGGCTGATCATGCACTGATCACGTGGCTGATCATGCACTGATCACGTGACTGATCATGCACTGATCACGTGACTGATCATGCACTGATCACGTGGCTATCATGCACTGATCACGTGGCTGATCATGCGATGATCACGCAGCTACCATGTACTGGTCACATGACTGATCATGCACTGATCACGTGACTGATCATGCACTGATCACGTGGCTATCATGCACTACTCACGTGGCTGATCATGCAATGATCATGTAGCTACCATGTACAGGTCACGTGAATGATCATACACCCATCAGGTGACTGATCATGCACTGATCACGTGGCTATCATGCACTGATCACGTGACTGATCATGCACTGATCACGTCTATATCATGCACTGATCACATGACTGCCCATGCACTGATCACGTGGATGATCATACACTAATCATGTGACAGATCATGCACTGATCACGTGGCTGATCATGCACTGATACGTGACTGAGCATGGACTGATCACATGACTATCATGTAGTGATCACGTGACTTAATGGCGCTGATCATGTGACTGATCATGCGCTGATCATGTTTGCTATCATACACTGATCATGTGCCTCTGGAGGCAATAAACAAAGAGCTGAGTAGGCACGAATCAAACAGTCAGCAGGCAATAATCATGGAACTCAGTGTGAGGAATCATGCTGCTCAGCTGGCAATAATCAAGCAGCTGAGCAGGCAGGAATTACGCAGCACAGCTGGCAATTGTCAAGCAGATGACAGGCAGGAATCGTGCAGCTCAGCTGGCAATTGTCAAGCAGATGAGCAGACAGTAATCACGCAGCTCAGCAGGCCTGATCACGTGACTGAGCATGCACTGTTCACGTGGCTGATCATACACTGATCACGTGACTGATCATGCACTGATCACGTGACTGATCATGCACTGATCACGTGGCTGATCATGCACTGATCACGTGGCTGATCATGCACTGATCACGTGGCTGATCATGCACTGATCACGTGGCTGATCATGCACTGATCACGTGGCTGATCATGCACTGATCACGTGACTGATCATGCACTGATCACGTGACTGATCATGCACTGATCACGTGGCTATCATGCACTGATCACGTGGCTGATCATGCACTGATCACGTGACTGATCATGCACTGATCACGTGACTGATCATGCACTGATCACGTGACTGATCATGCACTGATCACGTGGCTGATCATGCACTATCACGTGGCTGATCATGCACTGATCACGTGACTGATCATGCACTGATCACGTGACTGATCATGCACTGATCACGTGGCTGATCATGCACTGATCACGTGGCTGATCATGCACTGATCACGTGACTGATCATGCACTGATCACGTGGCTGATCATGCACTGATCACGTGGCTATCATGCACTGATCACGTGGCTGATCATGCACTGATACCGTGACTGAGCATGGACTGATCACATGACTATCATGTAGTGATCACGTGACTTAATGGCACTGATCATGTGACTGATCATGCGCTGATCATGTTTGCTATCATACACTGATCATGTGCCTCTGGAGGCAATAAACAAAGAGCTGAGTAGGCACGAATCAAACAGTCAGCAGGCAATAATCATGGAACTCAGCTGTGAGGAATCATGCTGCTCAGCTGGCAATAATCAAGCAGCTGAGCAGGCAGGAATTACGCAGCACAGCTGGCAATTGTCAAGCAGATGACAGGCAGGAATCGTGCAGCTCAGCTGGCAATTGTCAAGCAGATGAGCAGACAGTAATCACGCAGCTCAGCAGGCCCTGATCACGTGACTGAGCATGCACTGTTCACGTGGCTGATCATACACTGATCACGTGATGATCATGCACTGATCACTTGGATATCATGCACTGATCACGTGGCTGATCATACACTGTTCACGTGTCTGACCATGCACTGATCACGTGGCTGATCATACACTGCTCACGTAACTGATCATGCACTGATCACGTGGCTATCATGCACTGATCACGTGGCTGAACATGCACTGTTCACGTGGCTGATCACACACCTGTCACGTGACATATCATGCACTGATCACGTGGCACTCATGCACTGATCACGTGGCTGATCATACTCTGCTCACGTAACTGATCATGCACACATCACGTGGCTATCATGCACTGCTCACGTGGCTGTCATGGAATGATCACGTAGCTACCATATACTGGTCACGTGACTGATCATGCACTGATCACGTAAATGATCATGCACTGTTCACGTGACTGATCATGTACTGATCACGTGACTGATCATGCACTGATCACGTGGCTATCATGCACTGCTCACGTGGCTGATCATGCAATGATCACGTAGCAACCATGTACTGGTCACGTGACTGATCATGCACTGATCACGTAATTGATCATGCACTGATCACGTGGCTCATCATGCACTGATCACGTGGCTGATCACACATGTATCACGTGACTGATCATGCACTGATCACGTGGCTCTCATGCACTGATCACGTGGCTATCATGCACTGATCACGTGGCTATCATGCACTGATCACGTGGCTGATCATGCACTGATCACGTAGCAACCATGTACTGATCATGTGACTGATCACATAATTGATCATGCACTGATCACGTGGCTGATCATGCACTGATCACGTGGCTGATCACACACGATCACGTGACTGATCATGCACTGATCACGTGACTGATCATGCACTGATCACGTGGCTATCATGCACTGATCACGTGGATATCATGCACTGATCACGTGGCTGATCATGCACTGATCACGTGACTGATCATGCACTGATCACGTGGCTATCATGCACTGATCACGTGGCTATCATGCACTGATCACGTGGCTGATCATGCACTGATCACGTAGCTATCATGCACTGATCACGTGACTGATCATGCACTGATCACGTGACTGATCATGCACTGATCACGTGACTGATCATGCACTGATCACGTGACTGATCATGCACTGATCACGTGACTGATCATGCACTGATCACGTGGCTATCATGCACTGATCACGTGGCTGATCATGCACTGATCACGTGGCTATCATGCACTGATCACGTGACTGATCATGCACTGATCACGTGACTGATCATGCACTGATCACGTGACTGATCATGCACTGATCACGTGACTGATCATGCACTGATCACGTGACTGATCATGCACTGATCACGTGGCTATCATGCACTGATCACGTGGCTGATCATGCACTGATCACGTAGCTATCATGCACTGATCACGTGACTGATCATGCACTGATCACGTGGCTGATCATGCACTGATCACGGACTGATCATGCACTGATCACGTGGCTGATCATGCACTGATCACGTGACTGATCATGCACTGATCACGTGACTGATCATGCACTGATCACGTGGCTATCATGCACTGATCACGTGGCTGATCATGCACTGATCACGTGACTGATCATGCACTGATCACGTGACTGATCATGCACTGATCACGTGGCTATCATGCACTGATCACGTGGCTGATCATGCACTGATCACGTGACTGATCATGCACTGATCACGTGACTGATCATGCACTGATCACGTGGCTATCATGCACTGATCACGTGGCTGATCATGCACTGATCACGTGGCTGATCACACACTGTCACGTGACTGATCATGCACTGATCACGTGGCACTCATGCACTGATCACGTGGCTGATCATACACTGCTCACGTAACTGATCATGCACTGATCACGTGGCTATCATGCACTGATCACGTGGCTGATCATGCAATGATCACGTAGCTACCATATACTGGTCACGTGACTGATCATGCACTGATCACGTAACTGATCATGCACTGATCACGTGACTGATCATGCACTGATCACGTGACTGATCATGCACTGATCACGTGGCTATCATGCACTGATCACGTGGCTGATCATGCACTGATCACGTAGCAACCATGTACTGGTCACGTGACTGATCATGCACTGATCACGTAATTGATCATGCACTGATCACGTGACTGATCATGCACTGATCACGTGGCTGATCATGCACTGATCACGTGACTGATCATGCACTGATCACGTGGCTGATCATGCACTGATCACGTGGCTATCATGCACTGATCACGTGGATATCATGCACTGATCACGTGGCTGATCATGCACTGATCACGTGACTGATCATGCACTGATCACGTGGCTATCATGCACTGATCACGTGGCTGTCATGCACTGATCACGTGGCTGATCATGCACTGATCACGTGCTATCATGCACTGATCACGTGACTGATCATGCACTGATCACGTGACTGATCATGCACTGATCACGTGGCTGATCATGCACTGATCACGTGGCTATCATGCACTGATCACGTGGCTGATCATGCACTGATCACGTAGCTACCATGCACTGATCACGTGACTGATCATGCACTGATCACGTGGCTGATCATGCACTGATCACGTGACTGATCATGCACTGATCACGTGACTGATCATGCACTGATCACGTGGCTATCATGCACTGATCACGTGGCTGATCATGCACTGATCACGTGGCTATCATGCACTGATCACGTGGCTGATCATGCACTGATCACGTGACTGATCATGCACTGATCACGTGGCTGATCATGCACTGATCACGTGGCTATCATGCACTGATCACGTGGCTGATCATGCACTGATCACGTGCCTGATCATGCACTGATCACATGACTGATCATGCACTGATCACGTGACTGATCATGCACTGATCACGTGGCTATCATGCACTACTCACGTGGCTGATCATGCAATGATCATGTAGCTACCATGTACAGGTCACGTGACTGATCATACACCCATCAGGTGACTGATCATGCACTGATCACGTGGCTATCATGCACTGATCACGAGACTGATCATGCACTGATCACGTCTATATCATGCACTGATCACATGACTGCCCATGCACTGATCACGTGGATGATCATACACTAATCATGTGACAGATCATGCACTGATCACGTGGCTGATCATGCACTGATACCGTGACTGAGCATGGACTGATCACATGACTATCATGTAGTGATCACGTGACTTAATGGCGCTGATCATGTGACTGATCATGCGCTGATCATGTTTGCTATCATACACTGATCATGTGCCTCTGGAGGCAATAAACAAAGAGCTGAGTAGGCACGAATCAAACAGTCAGCAGGCAATAATCATGGAACTCAGCTGTGAGGAATCATGCTGCTCAGCTGGCAATAATCAAGCAGCTGAGCAGGCAGGAATTACGCAGCACAGCTGGCAATTGTCAAGCAGATGACAGGCAGGAATCGTGCAGCTCAGCTGGCAATTGTCAAGCAGATGAGCAGACAGTAATCACGCAGCTCAGCAGGCCCTGATCACGTGACTGAGCATGCACTGTTCACGTGGCTGATCATACACTGATCACGTGATGATCATGCACTGATCACTTGGATATCATGCACTGATCACGTGGCTGATCATACACTGTTCACGTGTCTGACCATGCACTGATCACGTGGCTGATCATACACTGCTCACGTAACTGATCATGCACTGATCACGTGGCTATCATGCACTGATCACGTGGCTGAACATGCACTGTTCACGTGGCTGATCACACACCTGTCACGTGACATATCATGCACTGATCACGTGGCACTCATGCACTGATCACGTGGCTGATCATACTCTGCTCACGTAACTGATCATGCACACATCACGTGGCTATCATGCACTGCTCACGTGGCTCGTCATGGAATGATCACGTAGCTACCATATACTGGTCACGTGACTGATCATGCACAGATCACGTAAATGATCATGCACTGTTCACGTGACTGATCATGTACTGATCACGTGACTGATCATGCACTGATCACGTGGCTATCATGCTCTGCTCACGTGGCTGATCATGCAATGATCACGTAGCAACCATGTACTGGTCACGTGACTGATCATGCACTGATCACGTAATTGATCCTGCACTGATCACGTGGCTCATCATGCACTGATCACGTGGCTGATCACACATGTATCACGTGACTGATCATGCACTGATCACGTGGCTCTCATGCACTGATCACGTGGCTATCATGCACTGATCACGTGGCTATCATGCACTGATCACGTGGCTGATCATGCACTGATCACGTAGCACCATGTACTGATCATGTGACTGATCACGTGGCTGATCATGCACTGATCACGTGGCTGATCATGCACTGATCACGTGGCTGATCATGCACTGATCACGTGACTGATCATGCACTGATCACGTGACTGATCATGCACTGATCACGTGGCTATCATGCACTGATCACGTGGCTATCATGCACTGATCACGTGGCTGATCATACACTGATCACGTGACTGATCATGCACTGATCACGTGGCTGATCATGCACTGATCACGTGGCTATCATGCACTGATCACGTGGCTGATCATGCACTGATCACGTAGCTATCATGCACTGATCACGTGACTGATCATGCACTGATCACGTGACTGATCATGCACTGATCACGTGACTGATCATGCACTGATCACGTGACTGATCATGCACTGATCACGTGACTGATCATGCACTGATCACGTGGCTATCATGCACTGATCACGTGGCTGATCATGCACTGATCACGTAGCTATCATGCACTGATCACGTGACTGATCATGCACTGATCACGTGACTGATCATGCACTGATCACGTGACTGATCATGCACTGATCACGTGACTGATCATGCACTGATCACGTGACTGATCATGCACTGATCACGTGGCTATCATGCACTGATCACGTGCTGATCATGCACTGATCACGTAGCTATCATGCACTGATCACGTGACTGATCATGCACTGATCACGTGGCTGATCATGCACTGATCACGGGACTGATCATGCACTGATCACGTGGCTGATCATGCACTGATCACGTGACTGATCATGCACTGATCACGTGACTGATCATGCACTGATCACGTGGCTATCATGCACTGATCACGTGGCTGATCATGCACTGATCACGTGACTGATCATGCACTGATCACGTGACTGATCATGCACTGATCACGTGGCTATCATGCACTGATCACGTGGCTGATCATGCACTGATCACGTGACTGATCATGCACTGATCACGTAACTGATCATGCACTGATCACGTGGCTATCATGCACTGATCACGTGGCTGATCATGCACTGATCACGTGGCTGATCACACACTGTCACGTGACTGATCATGCACTGATCACGTGGCACTCATGCACTGATCACGTGGCTGATCATACACTGCTCACGTAACTGATCATGCACTGATCACGTGGCTATCATGCACTGCTCACGTGGCTGATCATGCAATGATCACGTAGCTACCATATACTGGTCACGTGACTGATCATGCACTGATCACGTAACTGATCATGCACTGATCACGTGACTGATCATGCACTGATCACGTGACTGATCATGCACTGATCACGTGGCTATCATGCACTGCTCACGTGGCTGATCATGCAATGATCACGTAGCAACCATGTACTGGTCACGTGACTGATCATGCACTGATCACGTAATTGATCATGCACTGATCACGTGACTCATCATGCACTGATCACGTGGCTGATCACACACGATCACGTGACTGATCATGCACTGATCACGTGGCTATCATGCACTGATCACGTGGCTATCATGCACTGATCACGTGGATATCATGCACTGATCACGTGGCTGATCATGCACGATCACGTGACTGATCATGCACTGATCACGTGGCTATCATGCACTGATCACGTGGCTGATCATGCACTGATCACGTGGCTGATCATGCACTGATCACGTAGCTATCATGCACTGATCACGTGACTGATCATGCACTGATCACGTGACTGATCATGCACTGATCACGTGGCTGATCATGCACTGATCACGTGGCTATCATGCACTGATCACGTGGCTGATCATGCACTGATCACGCAGCTATCATGCACTGATCACGTGACTGATCATGCACTGATCACGTGGCTGATCATGCACTGATCACGTGACTGATCATGCACTGATCACGTGACTGATCATGCACTGATCACGTGGCTATCATGCACTGATCACGTGGCTGATCATGCACTGATCACGCAGCTATCATGCACTGATCACGTGACTGATCATGCACTGATCACGTGACTGATCATGCACTGATCACGTGGCTGATCATGCACTGATCACGTGACTGATCATGCACTGATCACGTGGCTGATCATGCACTGATCACGTGCCTGATCATGCACTGATCACATGACTGATCATGCACTGATCACGTGACTGATCATGCACTGATCACGTGGCTATCATGCACTACTCACGTGGCTGATCATGCAATGATCATGTAGCTACCATGTACTGGTCACGTGACTGATCATACACCCATCAGGTGACTGATCATGCACTGATCACGTGGCTATCATGCACTGATCACGTGACTGATCATGCACTGATCACGTCTATATCATGCACTGATCACATGACTGCCCATGCACTGATCACGTGGATGATCATACACTGATCACGTGACAGATCATGCACTGATCACGTGGCTGATCATGCACTGATACCGTGACTGAGCATGGACTGATCACATGACTATCATGTAGTGATCACGTGACTTAATGGCACTGATCATGTGACTGATCATGCGCTGATCATGTTTGCTATCATACACTGATCATGTGCCTCTGGAGGCAATAAACAAAGAGCTGAGTAGGCATGAATCAAACAGTCAGCAGGCAATAATCATGGAACTCAGCTGTGAGGAATCATGCTGCTCAGCTGGCAATAATCAAGCAGCTGAGCAGGCAGGAATTACGCAGCACAGCTGGCAATTGTCAAGCAGATGACAGGCAGGAATCATGCAGCTCAGCTGGCAATTGTCAAGCAGATGAGCAGACAGTAATCACGCAGCTCAGCAGGCCCTGATCACGTGACTGAGCATGCACTGTTCACGTGGCTGATCATACACTGATCACGTGACTGATCATGCACTGATCACGTGGCTGATCATGCACTGATCACGTGACTGATCATGCACTGATCACGTGGCTATCATGCACTGATCACGTGGCTGATCATGCACTGATCACGTGGCTGATCATGCACTGATCACGTGACTATCATGCACTGATCACGTGGCATCATGCACTGATCACGTGGCTGATCATACACTGATCACGTGACTGATCATGCACTGATCACGTGGCTATCATGCACTGATCACGTGGCTGATCATGCACTGATCACGTAACTGATCATGCACTGATCACGTGGCTATCATGCACTGATCACGTGGCTGATCATGCACTGATCACGGAGCAACCATGTACTGGTCACGTGACTGATCATGCACTGATCACGTAATTGATCATGCACTGATCACGTGGCTGATCATGCACTGATCACGTGGCTGATCATGCACTGATCACGTGACTGATCATGCACTGATCACGTGACTGATCATGCACTGATCACGTGGCTATCATGCACTGATCACGTGGATATCATGCACTGATCACGTGGCTGATCACACATGATCACGTGACTGATCATGCACTGATCACGTGGCTGATCATGCACTGATCACGTAGCTATCATGCACTGATCACGTGACTGATCATGCACTGATCACGTGGCTGATCATGCACTGATACCATGCACTGATCACGTGGCTGATCATGCACTGATCACGTGACTGATCATGCACTGATCACGTGGCTATCATGCACTGATCACGTGGCTGATCATGCACTGATCACGTGGCTATCATGCACTGATCACGTGACTGATCATGCACTGATCACGTGGCTGATCATGCACTGATCACGGGACTGATCATGCACTGATCACGTGGCTGATCATGCACTGATCACGTGGCTGATCATGCACTGATCACGTGACTGATCATGCACTGATCACGTGGCTATCATGCACTGATATCATGCACTGATCACGTGGCTGATCACACACGATCACGTGACTGATCATGCACTGATCACGTGGCTATCATGCACTGATCACGTGGCTGATCATGCATGATCACGTAGCTATCATGCACTGATCACGTGACTGATCATGCACTGATCACGTGGCTGATCATGCACTGATCACGTGACTGATCATGCACTGATCACGTGGCTGATCATGCACTGATCACGTGGCTATCATGCACTGATCACGTGGCTGATCATGCACTGATCACGTGGCTATCATGCACTGATCACGTGACTGATCATGCACTGATCACGTGGCTGATCATGCACTGATCACGTGACTGATCATGCACTGATCACGTGACTGATCATGCACTGATCACGTGACTGATCATGCACTGATCACGTGGCTATCATGCACTGCTCACGTGGCTGATCATGCATGATCACGCAGCTACCATGTACTGGTCACATGACTGATCATGCACTGATCACGTGACTGATCATGCAGTGATCACGTGGCTATCATGCACTACTCACGTGGCTGATCATGCAATGATCATGTAGCTACCATGTACAGGTCACGTGAATGATCATACACCCATCAGGTGACTGATCATGCACTGATCACGTGGCTATCATGCACTGATCACGAGACTGATCATGCACTGATCACGTCTATATCATGCACTGATCACATGACTGCCCATGCACTGATCACGTGGATGATCATACACTAATCATGTGACAGATCATGCACTGATCACGTGGCTGATCATGCACTGATACCGTGACTGAGCATGGACTGATCACATGACTATCATGTAGTGATCACGTGACTTAATGGCGCTGATCATGTGACTGATCATGCGCTGATCATGTTTGCTATCATACACTGATCATGTGCCTCTGGAGGCAATAAACAAAGAGCTGAGTAGGCACGAATCAAACAGTCAGCAGGCAATAATCATGGAACTCAGCTGTGAGGAATCATGCTGCTCAGCTGGCAATAATCAAGCAGCTGAGCAGGCAGGAATTACGCAGCACAGCTGGCAATTGTCAAGCAGATGACAGGCAGGAATCGTGCAGCTCAGCTGGCAATTGTCAAGCAGATGAGCAGACAGTAATCACGCAGCTCAGCAGGCCCTGATCACGTGACTGAGCATGCACTGTTCACGTGGCTGATCATACACTGATCACGTGATTGATCATGCACTGATCACTTGGATATCATGCACTGATCACGTGGCTGATCATACACTGTTCACGTGTCTGACCATGCACTGATCACGTGGCTGATCATACACTGCTCACGTAACTGATCATGCACTGATCACGTGGCTATCATGCACTGATCACGTGGCTGAACATGCACTGTTCACGTGGCTGATCACACACCTGTCACGTGACATATCATGCACTGATCACGTGGCACTCATGCACTGATCACGTGGCTGATCATACTCTGCTCACGTAACTCATCATGCACACATCACGTGGCTATCATGCACTGCTCACGTGGCTCGTCATGGAATGATCACGTAGCTACCATATACTGGTCACGTGACTGATCATGCACAGATCACGTAAATGATCATGCACTGTTCACGTGACTGATCATGTACTGATCACGTGACTGATCATGCACTGATCACGTGGCTATCATGCTCTGCTCACGTGGCTGATCATGCAACGATCACGTAGCAACCATGTACTGGTCACGTGACTGATCATGCACTGATCACGTAATTGATCCTGCACTGATCACGTGGCTCATCATGCACTGATCACGTGGCTGATCACACACGTATCACGTGACTGATCATGCACTGATCACGTGACTAATCATGCACTGATCACGTGGCTATCATGCACTGATCACGTGGATATCATGCACTGATCACGTGGCTGATCACACATGTATCACGTGACTGATCATGCACTGATCACGTGGCTATCATGCACTGATCACGTGGCTATCATGCACTGATCACGTGACTGATCATGCACTGATCACGTGGCTGATCATGCACTGATATCATGCACTGATCACGTGGCTGATCATGCACTGATCACGTGACTGATCATGCACTGATCACGTGGCTATCATGCACTGATCACGTGGCTGATCATGCACTGATCACGTAGCTATCATGCACTGATCACGTGACTGATCATGCACTGATCACGTGGCTGATCATGCACTGATCACGTGACTGATCATGCACTGATCACGTGGCTGATCATGCACTGATCACGTGGCTATCATGCACTGATACCATGCACTGATCACGTGGCTGATCATGCACTGATCATGTGACTGATCATGCACTGATCACGTGGCTATCATGCACTGATCACGTGGCTGATCATGCACTGATCACGTGACTGATCATGCACTGATCACGTGACTGATCATGCACTGATCACGTGGCTATCATGCACTGATACCATGCACTGATCACGTGGCTGATCATGCACTGATCACGTGACTGATCATGCACTGATCACGTGGCTATCATGCACTGATCACGTGGCTGATCATGCATGATCACGTAGCTACCATGCACTGGTCACGTGACTGATCATGCACTGATCACGTGGCTGATCATGCACTGATCACGTGACTGATCATGCACTGATCACGTGACTGATCATGCACTGATCACGTGACTGATCATGCACTGATCACGTGGCTATCATGCACTGATCACGTGGCTGATCATGCACTGATCACGTGGCTACCATGCACTGATCACGTGACTGATCATGCACTGATCACATGACTGATCATGCACTGATCACGTGGCTTATCATGCACTGATCATGTGACTGATCATGCGCTGATCATGTTTGCTGTCATACACTGATCATGTGCCTCTGGAGGCAATGAACAAAGAGCTGAGTAGGCACGAATCAGTCAGCAGGCAAAATCATGGAACTCAGCTGTGAGAAATCATGCTGCTCAGCTGGCAATAATCAAGCAGCTGAGCAGGCAGGAATTACGCAGCACAGCTGGCAATTGTCAAGCAGATGACAGGCAGGAATCGTGCAGCTCAGCTGGCAATTGTCAAGCAGATGAGCAGACAGTAATCACGCAGCTCAGCAGGCCCTGATCACGTGACTGAGCATGCACTGTTCACGTGGCTGATCATACACTGATCACGTGACTGATCATGCACTGATCACGTGACTGATCATGCACTGATCACGTGGCTATCATGCACTGATCACGTGGCTGATCATGCACTGATCACGGGACTGATCATGCACTGATCACGGGCTATCATGCACTGACACATGACTGACATGCACTGATCACGTGGCTGATCATGCACTGATCACGTGACTGATCATGCACTGATCACGTGACTGATCATGCACTGATCACGTGGCTGATCATGCACTGATCACGTGGCTATCATGCACTGCTCACGTGGCTGATCATGCAATGATCACGTAGCTACCATGCACTGGTCACGTGACTGATCATGCACTGATCACGTAACTGATCATGCACTGATCACGTGGCTGATCATGCACTGATCACGTGGCTGATCATGCACTGATCACGTGACTGATCATGCACTGATCACGTGACTGATCATGCACTGATCACGTGGCTATCATGCACTGATCACGTGGCTGATCATGCACTGATCACGTGACTGATCATGCACTGATCACGTGGCTGATCATGCACTGATCACGTGGCTGATCATGCACTGATCACGTCTATATCATGCACTGATCACGTGACTGATCATGCACTGATCACGTGGATGATCATGCACTGATCACGTGACTGATCATGCACTGATCACGTGGCTATCATGCACTGATCACGTGGCTGATCATGCACTGATCACGTAGCTATCATGCACTGATCACGTGACTGATCATGCACTGATCACGTGACTGATCATGCACTGATCACGTGACTGATCATGCACTGATCACGTGACTGATCATGCACTGATCACGTGACTGATCATGCACTGATCACGTGGCTATCATGCACTGATCACGTGGCTGATCATGCACTGATCACGTAGCTATCATGCACTGATCACGTGACTGATCATGCACTGATCACGTAATTGATCATGCACTGATCACGTGGCTGATCATGCACTGATCACGTGGCTGATCATGCACTGATCACGTGACTGATCATGCACTGATCACGTGACTGATCATGCACTGATCACGTGGCTGATCATGCACTGATCACGTGGCTGATCATGCACTGATCACGTGGCTATCATGCACTGATCACGTGGCTGATCATGCACTGATCACGTGGCTATCATGCACTGATCACGTGACTGATCATGCACTGATCACGTGGCTGATCATGCACTGATCACGTGACTGATCATGCACTGATCACGTGACTGATCATGCACTGATCACGTGGCTATCATGCACTGATCACGTGACTGATCATGCACTGATCACGTAGCTATCATGCACTGATCACGTGACTGATCATGCACTGATCACGTGGCTGATCATGCACTGATCACGTGACTGATCATGCACTGATCACGTGACTGATCATGCACTGATCACGTGGCTATCATGCACTGATCACGTGGCTGATCATGCACTGATCACGCAGCTACCATGCACTGATCACGTGACTGATCATGCACTGATCACGTAACTGATCATGCACTGATCACGTGGCTTATCATGCACTGATCATGTGACTGATCATGTGCTGATCATGTTTGGTATCATACACTGATCATGTGCCTCTGGAGGCAATGAACAAAGAGCTGAGTAGGCAGGAATCAGTCAGGCAATAATCATGGAACTCAGCTCTGAGAAATCATGCTGCTCAGCTGGCAATAATCAAGCAGCTGAGCAGGCAGGAATTATGCAGCACAGCTGGCAATTGTCAAGCAGATGACAGGCAGGAATCGTGCAGCTCAGCTGGCAATTGTCAAGCAGATGAGCAGACAGTAATCACGCAGCTCAGCAGGCCCTGATCACGTGACTGAGCATGCACTGTTCACGTGGCTGATCATACACTGATCACGTGACTGATCATGCACTGATCACGTGATATCATGCACTGATCACGTGGCTGATCATGCACTGATCACGTGGCTGATCATGCACTGATCACGTGGCTGATCATGCACTGATCACGTGACTGATCATGCACTGATCACGTGGCTATCATGCACTGATCACGTGGCTGATCATGCACTGATCACGGGACTGATCATGCACTGATCACGGGCTATCATGCACTGATCACGTGACTGATCATGCACTGATCACGTGGCTGATCATGCACTGATCACGTGACTGATCATGCACTGATCACGTGACTGATCATGCACTGATCACGTGACTGATCATGCACTGATCACGTGACTGATCATGCACTGATCACTGGCTGATCATGCACTGATCACGTGGCTATCATGCACTGATCACGTGGCTGATCATGCACTGATCACGTGACTGATCATGCACTGATCACGTGGCTATCATGCACTGATCACGTGGCTGATCATGCACTGATCACGTGCCTGATCATGCACTGATCACGTGACTGATCATGCACTGATCACGTGACTGATCATGCACTGATCACGTGGCTATCATGCACTGATCACGTGGCTGATCATGCAATGATCACGTAGCTACCATGTACTGGTCACGTGACTGATCATGCACTGATCACGTGACTGATCATGCACTGATCACGTGGCTATCATGCACTGATCACGTGGCTGATCATGCACTGATCACGTGACTGTCATGCACTGATCACGTGACTGATCATGCACTGATCACGTGGCTATCATGCACTGATCACGTGGCTGATCATGCACTGATCACGTGGCTGATCATGCACTGATCACGTGACTGATCATGCACTGATCACGTGGCTGATCATGCACTGATCACGTGACTGATCATGCACTGATCACGTGGCTGATCATGCACTGATCACGTGGCTGATCATGCACTGATCACGTAGCTATCATGCACTGATCACGTGACTGATCATGCACTGATCACGTGGCTGATCATGCACTGATCACGTGGCTGATCATGCACTGATCACGTGGCTGATCATGCACTGATCACGTGGCTGATCATGCACTGATCACGTGACTGATCATGCACTGATCACGTGGCTATCATGCACTGATCACGTGGCTGATCATGCACTGATCACGTAGCTATCATGCACTGATCACGTGGCTGATCATGCACTGATCACGTGACTGATCATGCACTGATCACGTGGCTGATCATGCACTGATCACGTGACTGATCATGCACTGATCACGTGGCTGATCATGCACTGATCACGTGACTGATCATGCACTGATCACGTGGCTATCATGCACTGATCACGTGGCTGATCATGCACTGATCACGTGGCTATCATGCACTGATCACGTGACTGATCATGCACTGATCACGTGGCTGATCATGCACTGATCACGTGACTGATCATGCACTGATCACGTGACTGATCATGCACTGATCACGTGGCTATCATGCACTGATCACGTGGCTGATCATGCACTGATCACGTAGCTATCATGTACTGGTCACGTGACTGATCATGCACTGATCACGTAACTGATCATGCACTGATCACGTGGCTGATCATGCACTGATCACGTGACTGATCATGCACTGATCACGTGACTGATCATGCACTGATCACGTGGCTATCATGCACTGATCACGTGGCTGATCATGCACTGATCACGTGGCTATCATGCACTGATCACGTGACTGATCATGCACTGATCACGTCTATATCATGCACTGATCACGTGGCTGATCATGCACTGATCACGTGGATGATCATGCACTGATCACGTGACTGATCATGCACTGATCACGTGGCTATCATGCACTGATCATGTGACTGATCATGTGCTGATCATGTTTGCTATCATACACTGATCATGTGCCTCTGGAGGCAATGAACAAAGAGCTGAGTAGGCACGAATCAGTCAGGCAATAATCATGGAACTCAGCTGTGAGAAATCATGCTGCTCAGCTGGCAATAATCAAGCAGCTGAGCAGGCAGGAATTATGCAGCACAGCTGGCAATTGTCAAGCAGATGACAGGCAGGAATCGTGCAGCTCAGCTGGCAATTGTCAAGCAGATGAGCAGACAGTAATCACGCAGCTCAGCAGGCCCTGATCACGTGACTGATCATGCACTGATCACGTGGCTGATCATGCACTGATCACGTGGCTGATCATGCACTGATCACGTGGCTATCATGCACTGATCACGTGACTGATCATGCACTGATCACGTGACTGATCATGCACTGATCACGTGGCTATCATGCACTGATCACGTGGCTGATCATGCACTGATCACGTGGCTATCATGCACTGATCACGTGACTGATCATGCACTGATCACGTGGCTGATCATGCACTGATCACGTGGCTGATCATGCACTGATCACGGGACTGATCATGCACTGATCACGTGACTGATCATGCACTGATCACGTGGCTATCATGCACTGATCACGTGGCTGATCATGCACTGATCACGTGACTGATCATGCACTGATCACGTGGCTGATCATGCACTGATCACGTGACTGATCATGCACTGATCACGTGGCTATCATGCACTGATCACGTGGCTGATCATGCACTGATCACGTGACTGATCACATGCCTGATCACGTGACTGATCATGCACTGATCACGTGGCATCATGCACTGATCACGTGGCTGATCATGCACTGATCACGTAACTGATCATGCACTGATCACGTGGCTATCATGCACTGATCACGTGGCTGATCATGCAATGATCACGTAGCTACCATATACTGGTCACGTGACTGATCATGCACTGATCACGTGACTGATCATGCACTGATCACGTGGCTGATCATGCACTGATCACGTGGCTGATCATGCACTGATCACGTGACTGATCATGCACTGATCACGTGACTGATCATGCACTGATCACGTGGCTATCATGCACTGATCACGTGGCTGATCATGCACTGATCACGTGACTGATCATGCACTGATCACGTGACTGATCATGCACTGATCACGTGGCTATCATGCACTGATCACGTGGCTGATCATGCACTGATCACGTGGCTGATCATGCACTGATCACGTGACTGATCATGCACTGATCACGTGGCTATCATGCACTGATCACGTGACTATCATGCACTGATCACGTGGCTGATCATGCACTGATCACGTGACTGATCATGCACTGATCACGTGGTATCATGCACTGATCACGTGGCTGATCATGCACTGATCACGTGGCTGATCATGCACTGATCACGTGGCTGATCATGCACTGATCACGTAGCTGATCATGCACTGATCACGTGGCTATCATGCACTGATCACGTGGCTGATCATGCACTGATCACGTAGCTACATGCACTGATCACGTGACTGATCATGCACTGATCACGTAATTGATCATGCACTGATCACGTGGCTGATCATGCACTGATCACGTGACTGATCATGCACTGATCACGTGGCTATCATGCACTGATCACGTGGCTGATCATGCACTGATCACGTAGCTATCATGCACTGATCACTGGCTGATCATGCACTGATCACGTAATTGATCATGCACTGATCACGTGGCTGATCATGCACTGATCACGTGACTGATCATGCACTGATCACGTGGCTATCATGCACTGATCACGTGACTGATCATGCACTGATCACGTGGCTATCATGCACTGATCACGTGGCTGATCATGCACTGATCACGTGACTGATCATGCACTGATCACGTGACTGATCATGCACTGATCACGTGGCTATCATGCACTGATCACGTGGCTGATCATGCACTGATCACGTGGCTATCATGCACTGATCACGTGACTGATCATGCACTGATCACGTGGCTGATCATGCACTGATCACGTGACTGATCATGCACTGATCACGTGGCTATCATGCACTGATCACGTGGCTGATCATGCACTGATCACGTGCCTGATCATGCACTGATCACGTGACTGATCATGCACTGATCACGTGACTGATCATGCACTGATCACGTGGCTATCATGCACTGATCACGTGGCTGATCATGCAATGATCACGTAGCTACCATGTACTGGTCACGTGACTGATCATGCACTGATCACGTGACTGATCATGCACTGATCACGTGGCTATCATGCACTGATCACGTGGCTGATCATGCACTGATCACGTGCCTGTCATGCACTGATCACGTGACTGATCATGCACTGATCACGTGGCAATCATGCACTGATCACGTGGCTGATCATGCACTGATCACGTGGCTGATCATGCACTGATCACGTGACTGATCATGCACTGATCACGTGGCTGATCATGCACTGATCACGTGACTGATCATGCACTGATCACGTGGCTGATCATGCACTGATCACGTGGCTGATCATGCACTGATCACGTGGCTATCATGCACTGATCACGTGACTGATCATGCACTGATCACGTGGCTGATCATGCACTGATCACGTGGCTGATCATACTGATCACGTGGCTGATCATGCACTGATCACGTGGCTGATCATGCACTGATCACGTGACTGATCATGCACTGATCACGTGGCTATCATGCACTGATCACGTGGCTGATCATGCACTGATCACGTAGCTATCATGCACTGATCACGTGGCTGATCATGCACTGATCACGTGACTGATCATGCACTGATCACGTGGCTGATCATGCACTGATCACGTGACTGATCATGCACTGATCACGTGGCTGATCATGCACTGATCACGTGACTGATCATGCACTGATCACGTGGCTATCATGCACTGATCACGTGGCTGATCATGCACTGATCACGTAGCTATCATGCACTGATCACGTGACTGATCATGCACTGATCACGTGGCTGATCATGCACTGATCACGTGACTGATCATGCACTGATCACGTGACTGATCATGCACTGATCACGTGGCTATCATGCACTGATCACGTGGCTGATCATGCAATGATCACGTAGCTATCATGTACTGGTCACGTGACTGATCATGCACTGATCACGTAATTGATCATGCACTGATCACGTGGCTGATCATGCACTGATCACGTGACTGATCATGCACTGATCACGTGACTGATCATGCACTGATCACGTGGCTATCATGCACTGATCACGTGGCTGATCATGCACTGATCACGTGGCTATCATGCACTGATCACGTGACTGATCATGCACTGATCACGTCTATATCATGCACTGATCACGTGACTGATCATGCACTGATCACGTGGATGATCATGCACTGATCACGTGACTGATCATGCACTGATCACGTGGCTATCATGCACTGATCATGTGACTGATCATGTGCTGATCATGTTTGGTGTCATACACTGATCATGTGCCTCTGGAGGCAATGAACAAAGAGCTGAGTAGGCAGGAATCAGTAGGCAATAATCATGGAACTCAGCTCTGAGAAATCATGCTGCTCAGCTGGCAATAATCAAGCAGCTGAGCAGGCAGGAATTATGCAGCACAGCTGGCAATTGTCAAGCAGATGACAGGCAGGAATCGTGCAGCTCAGCTGGCAATTGTCAAGCAGATGAGCAGACAGTAATCACGCAGCTCAGCAGGCCCTGATCACGTGACTGAGCATGCACTGTTCACGTGGCTGATCATACACTGATCACGTGACTGATCATGCACTGATCACGTGGCTATCATGCACTGATCACGTGACTGATCATGCACTGATCACGTAATTGTCATGCACTGATCACGTGACTATCATGCACTGATCACGTGGCTGATCATGCACTGATCACGTGACTGATCATGCACTGATCACGTGGCTATCATGCACTGATCACGTGGCTGATCATGCACTGATCACGGACTGATCATGCACTGATCACGGGCTATCATGCACTGACTACATGACTGATCATGCACTGATCACGTGCTGATCATGCACTGATCACGTGACTGATCATGCACTGATCACGTGACTGATCATGCACTGATCACGTGGCTATCATGCACTGATCACGTGGCTGATCATGCACTGATCACGTGCCTGATCATGCACTGATCACGTGGCTGATCATGCACTGATCACGTGACTGATCATGCACTGATCACGTGACTGATCATGCACTGATCACGTGGCTGATCATGCACTGATCACGTGGCTATCATGCACTGATCACGTGGCTGATCATGCACTGATCACGTAGCTATCATGCACTGATCACGTGACTGATCATGCACTGATCACGTGGCTGATCATGCACTGATCACGTGACTGATCATGCACTGATCACGTGGCTGATCATGCACTGATCACGTGGCTATCATGCACTGATCACGTGGCTGATCATGCACTGATCACGCAGCTACCATGCACTGATCACATGACTGATCATGCACTGATCATGTACTTGATCATGCACTGATCACGTGGCTTATCATGCACTGATCATGTGACTGATCATGTGCTGATCATGTTTGCTATCATACACTGATCATGTGCCTCTGGAGGCAATGAACAAAGAGCTGAGTAGGCAGGAATCAGTCAGCAGGCAATAATCATGGAACTCAGCTCTGAGAAATCATGCTGCTCAGCTGGCAATAATCAAGCAGCTGAGCAGGCAGGAATTACGCAGCACAGCTGGCAATTGTCAAGCAGATGACAGGCAGGAATCATGCAGCTCAGCTGGCAATTGTCAAGCAGATGAGCAGACAGTAATCACGCAGCTCAGCAGGCCCTGATCACGTGACTGAGCATGCACTGTTCACGTGGCTGATCATACACTGATCACGTGACTGATCATGCACTGATCACGTGGCTATCATGCACTGATCACGTGATTGATCATGCACTGATCACGTAACTGTCATGCACTGATCACGTGGCTATCATGCACTGATCACGTGGCTGATCATGCACTGATCACGTGACTGATCATGCACTGATCACGTGGCTATCATGCACTGATCACGTGGCTGATCATACACTGATCACGGGACTGATCATGCACTGATCACGGGCTATCATGCACTGATCACGTGACTGATCATGCACTGATCACGTGGCTGATCATGCACTGATCACGTGACTGATCATGCACTGATCACGTGACTGATCATGCACTGATCAGTGGCTATCATGCACTGATCACGTGGCTGATCATGCACTGATCACGTGACTGATCATGCACTGATCACTGGCTATCATGCACTGATCACGTGGCTATCATGCACTGATCACGTGGCTGATCATGCACTGATCACGTGACTGATCATGCACTGATCACGTCTGATCATGCACTGATCACGTGATGATCATGCACTGATCACGTGGATGATCATGCACTGATCACGTGACTGATCATGCACTGATCACGTGGCTATCATGCACTGATCACGTGGCTATCATGCACTGATCACGTGGCTGATCATGCACTGATCACGTGACTGATCATGCACTGATCACGTGGCTATCATGCACTGATATCATGCACTGATCACGTGGCTGATCACACACTGATCACGTGACTGATCATGCACTGATCACGTGGCTATCATGCACTGATCACGTGGCTGATCATGCACTGATCACGTGGCTATCATGCACTGATCACGTGGCTGATCATGCACTGATCACGTGGCTGATCATGCACTGATCACGTGGCTATCATGCACTGATCACGTGGCTGATCATGCAATGATCACGTAGCTACCATGTACTGGTCACGTGGATGATCATACACTGATCAGGTGACTGATCATGCACTGATCACGTGGCTGATCATGCACTGATCACGTGACTGATCATGCACTGATCACGTGGCTGATCATGCACTGATCACGTGACTGATCATGCACTGATCACGTGGATGATCATACACTAATCATGTGACAGATCATGCACTGATCACGTGGCTGATCATGCACTGATACCGTGACTGAGCATGGACTGATCACATGACTATCATGTAGTGATCACGTGACTTAATGGCGCTGATCATGTGACTGATCATGCACTGATCATGTTTGCTATCATACACTGATCATGTGCCTCTGGAGGCAATAAACAAAGAGCTGAGTAGGCACGAATCAAACAGTCAGCAGGCAATAATCATGGAACTCAGCTGTGAGGAATCATGCTGCTCAGCTGGCAATAATCAAGCAGCTGAGCAGGCAGGAATTACGCAGCACAGCTGGCAATTGTCAAGCAGATGACAGGCAGGAATCGTGCAGCTCAGCTGGCAATTGTCAAGCAGATGAGCAGACAGTAATCACGCAGCTCAGCAGGCCCTGATCACGTGACTGAGCATGCACTGTTCACGTGGCTGATCATACACTGATCACGTGATTGATCATGCACTGATCACTTGGATATCATGCACTGATCACGTGGCTGATCATACACTGTTCACGTGTCTGACCATGCACTGATCACGTGGCTGATCATACACTGCTCACGTAACTGATCATGCACTGATCACGTGGCTATCATGCACTGATCACGTGGCTGAACATGCACTGTTCACGTGGCTGATCACACACCTGTCACGTGACATATCATGCACTGATCACGTGGCACTCATGCACTGATCACGTGGCTGATCATACTCTGCTCACGTAACTCATCATGCACACATCACGTGGCTATCATGCACTGCTCACGTGGCTCGTCATGGAATGATCACGTAGCTACCATATACTGGTCACGTGACTGATCATGCACTGATCACGTAAATGATCATGCACTGTTCACGTGACTGATCATGTACTGATCACGTGACTGATCATGCACTGATCACGTGGCTGATCATGCACTGATCACGTGGCTGATCATGCACTGATCACGTGGCTGATCATGCACTGATCACGTGACTGATCATGCACTGATCACGTGACTGATCATGCACTGATCACGTGGCTATCATGCACTGATCACGTGGCTGATCATGCACTGATCACGTAGCTATCATGCACTGATCACGTGACTGATCATGCACTGATCACGTGGCTGATCATGCACTGATCACGTGACTTATCATGCACTGATCACGTGACTGATCATGCACTGATCACGTGACTGATCATGCACTGATCACGTGGCTATCATGCACTGATCACGTGGCTGATCATGCAATGATCACGTAGCTACCATGTACTGGTCACGTGACTGATCATGCACTGATCACGTGACTGATCATGCACTGATCACGTGACTGATCATGCACTGATCACGTGACTGATCATGCACTGATCACGTGGCTGATCATGCACTGATCACGGGCTATCATGCACTGACACATGACTGATCATGCACTGATCACGTGGCTGATCATGCACTGATCACGTGACTGATCATGCACTGATCACGTGACTGATCATGCACTGATCACTGGCTATCATGCACTGATCACGTGGCTATCATGCACTGATCACGTGGCTGATCATGCACTGATCACGTGACTGATCATGCACTGATCACGTGACTGATCATGCACTGATCACGTGGCTATCATGCACTGATCACGTGACTGATCATGCACTGATCACTCAGATGATCATGCACTGATCATGTGACTGATCATGCACTGATCACGTGGCTATCATGCACTGATCACGTGGCTGATCATACACTGCACTGAAACTGATCATGCACTGATCACGTGGCTATCATGCACTGATCACGTGGCTGATCATGCACTGATCACGTAGCTATCATGCACTATCACGTGACTGATCATGCACTGATCACGTAATTGATCATGCACTGATCACGTGACTGATCATGCACTGATCACGTGACTGATCATGCACTGATCACGTGGCTATCATGCACTGATCACGTGGCTGATCATGCACTGATCACGTAGCTATCATGCACTGATCACGTGGCTGATCATGCACTGATCACGTAATTGATCATGCACTGATCACGTGGCTGATCATGCACTGATCACGTGACTGATCATGCACTGATCACGTGACTGATCATGCACTGATCACGTGGCTATCATGCACTGATCACGTGGCTGATCATGCACTGATCACGTGCCTGATCATGCACTGATCACGTGACTGATCATGCACTGATCACGTGACTGATCATGCACTGATCACGTGGCTATCATGCACTGATCACGTGGCTGATCATGCACTGATCACGTAGCTATCATGCACTGATCACGTGACTGATCATGCACTGATCACGTGACTGATCATGCACTGATCACGTGGCTATCATGCACTGATCACGTGGCTGATCATGCACTGATACCGTGACTGAGCATGGACTGATCACATGACTATCATGTAGTGATCACGTGACTTAATGGCGCTGATCATGTGACTGATCATGTTTGCTATCATACACTGATCATGTGCCTCTGGAGGCAATAAACAAAGAGCTGAGTAGGCACGAATCAAACAGTCAGCAGGCAATAATCATGGAACTCAGCTGTGAGGAATCATGCTGCTCAGCTGGCAATAATCAAGCAGCTGAGCAGGCAGGAATTACGCAGCACAGCTGGCAATTGTCAAGCAGATGACAGGCAGGAATCGTGCAGCTCAGCTGGCAATTGTCAAGCAGATGAGCAGACAGTAATCACGCAGCTCAGCAGGCCCTGATCACGTGACTGAGCATGCACTGTTCACGTGGCTGATCATACACTGATCACGTGGCTGATCATGCACTGATCACGTGGCTGATCATGCACTGATCACGTGGCTGATCATACACTGTCACGTGGCTGATCATGCACTGATCACGTGGCTATCATGCACTGATCACGTGACTGATCATGCACTGATCACGTGACTGATCATGCACTGATCACGTGGCTATCATGCACTGATCACGTGGCTGATCATGCACTGATCACGTGACTGATCATGCACTGATCACGTGGCTATCATGCACTGATCACGTGGCTGATCATGCACTGATCACGTGGCTGATCATGCACTGTCACGTGGCTGATCATGCACTGATCACGTAGCAATCATGCACTGATCACGTGACTGATCATGCACTGATCACGTAACTGATCATGCACTGATCACGTGGCTGATCATGCACTGATCACGTGACTGATCATGCACTGATCACGTGACTGATCATGCACTGATCACGTGGCTATCATGCACTGATCACGTGGCTGATCATGCACTGATCACGTGACTGATCATGCACTGATCACGTGACTGATCATGCACTGATCACGTGGCTATCATGCACTGATCACGTGGCTATCATGCACTGATCACGTGGCTGATCATGCACTGATCACGTGACTGATCATGCACTGATCACGTGGTATCATGCACTGATCACGTGGCTATCATGCACTGATCACGTGGCTGATCATGCAATGATCACGTAGCTACCATGTACTGGTCACGTGACTGATCACGTAATTGATCATGCACTGATCACGTGGCTGATCATGCACTGATCACGTGGCTGATCATGCACTGATCACGTGACTGATCATGCACTGATCACGTGGCTATCATGCACTGATCACGTGGCTGATCATGCACTGATCACGTGACTATCATGCACTGATCACGTGGCTATCATGCACTGATCACGTGGCTATCATGCACTGATCACGTGGCTGATCATGCACTGATCACGTGACTGATCATGCACTGATCACGTGGCTATCATGCACTGATCACGTGGCTGATCATGCAATGATCACGTAGCTACCATGTACTGGTCACGTGACTGATCATGCACTGATCACGTGGCTGATCATGCACTGATCACGTGGCTGATCATGCACTGATCACGTGACTGATCATGCACTGATCACGTGACTGATCATGCACTGATCACGTGGCTATCATGCACTGATCACGTGGCTGATCATGCAATGATCACACAGCTACATGTACTGTCACATGACTGATCATGCACTGATCACGTGATTGATCATGCACTGATCACGTGGCTTATCATGCATTGATCATGTGACTGATCATGTGCTGATCATGTTTGGTATCATACACTGATCATGTGCCTCTGGAGGCAATGAACAAAGAGCTGAGTAGGCAGGAATCAGTCAGCAGGCAATAATCATGGAACTCAGCTGTGAGAAATCATGCTGCTCAGCTGGCAATAATCAAGCAGCTGAGCAGGCAGGAATTACGCAGCACAGCTGGCAAATGTCAAGCAGATGACAGGCAGGAATCATGCAGCTCAGCTGGCAATTGTCAAGCAGATGAGCAGACAGTAATCACGCAGCTCAGCAGGCCCTGATCACGTGACTGAGCATGCACTGTTCACGTGGCTGATCACATACCTGATCACGTGACTGATCATGCACTGATCACGTGGCTATCATGCACTGATCACGTGATTGATCATGCACTGATCACGTATGTATGCACTGATCACGTGGCTATCATGCACTGATCACGTGGCTGATCATGCACTGATCACGTGACTGATCATGCACTGATCACGTAGCTATCATGCACTGATCACGTGGCTGATCATGCACTGATCACGGGACTGATCATGCACTGATCACGTGCTATCATGCACTGATCACATGACTGATCATGCACTGATCACGTGGATGATCATGCACTGATCACGTGACTGATCATGCACTGATCACGTGACTGATCATGCACTGATCACGTGACTGATCATGCACTGATCACGTGGCTATCATGCACTGATCACGTGGCTGATCATGCACTGATCACGTGACTGATCATGCACTGATCACGTGGCTATCATGCACTGATCACGTGGCTATCATGCACTGATCACGTGGCTGATCATGCACTGATCACGTGACTGATCATGCACTGATCACGTCTATATCATGCACTGATCACGTGACTGATCATGCACTGATCACGTGGCTGATCATGCACTGATCACGTGACTGATCATGCACTGATCACGTGGCTATCATGCACTGATCACGTGGCTGATCATGCACTGATCACGTGGCTGATCATGCACTGATCACGTGACTGATCATGCACTGATCACGTGACTGATCATGCACTGATCACGTGGCTGATCATGCACTGATCACGTGACTGATCATGCACTGATCACGTGACTGATCATGCACTGATCACGTGGCTATCATGCACTGATCACGTGGCTGATCATGCAATGATCACGTAGCTACCATGCACTGATCACGTGACTGATCATGCACTGATCACGTAATTGATCATGCACTGATCACGTGGCTGATCATGCACTGATCACGTGACTGATCATGCACTGATCACGTGACTGATCATGCACTGATCACGTGGCTACCATGTACTGATCACGTGGCTGATCATGCACTGATCACGGCTGATCATGCACTGATCACGTGACTGATCATGCACTGATCACGTGGCTATCATGCACTGATCACGTGGATATCATGCACTGATCACGTGACTGATCATGCACTGATCACGTGACTGATCATGCACTGATCACGTGGTATCATGCACTGATCACGTGGCTGATCATGCACTGATCACGTGGCTGATCATGCACTGATCACGTGGCTGATCATGCACTGATCACGTGGCTGATCATGCACTGATCACGTGGCTATCATGCACTGATCACGTGGCTGATCATGCACTGATCACGCAGCTATCATGCACTGATCACGTGACTGATCATGCACTGATCACGTGGCTATCATGCACTGATCACGTGGCTGATCATGCACTGATCACGTGACTGATCATGCACTGATCACGTGACTATCATGCACTGATCACGTGGCTATCATGCACTGATCACGTGGATATCATGCACTGATCACGTGGCTGATCACACACTGATCACGTGACTGATCATGCACTGATCACGTGGCTATCATGCACTGATCACGTGGCTATCATGCACTGATCACGTGGCTGATCATGCACTGATCACGTGACTGATCATGCACTGATCACGTGACTATCATGCACTGATCACGTGGCTATCATGCACTGATCACGTGGCTGATCATGCACTGATCACGTGACTGATCATGCACTGATCACGTGGCTATCATGCACTGATCACGTGGCTATCATGCACTGATCACGTGGCTGATCATGCACTGATCACGTAGCTACCATGCACTGATCACGTGACTGATCATGCACTGATCACGTGACTGATCATGCACTGATCACGTGGCTGATCATGCACTGATCACGTGACTATCATGCACTGATCACGTGGCTGATCATGCACTGATCACGCAGCTATCATGCACTGATCACGTGACTGATCATGCACTGATCACGTGGCTGATCATGCACTGATCACGTGGCTGATCATGCACTGATCACGTGGCTATCATGCACTGATCACGTGGCTGATCATGCACTGATCACGTAGCTATCATGCACTGATCACGTGACTGATCATGCACTGATCACGTGGCTGATCATGCACTGATCACGTGGCTGATCATGCACTGATCACGTGACTGATCATGCACTGATCACGTGGATATCATGCACTGATCACGTGCCTGATCATGCACTGATCACGTGGCTATCATGCACTGATCACGTGGCTGATCATACTGATCACGTGCCTGTCATGCACTGATCACGTGGCTGATCATGCACTGATCACGTGGCTGATCATGCACTGATCACGTGGCTGATCATGCACTGATCACGTGGCTATCATGCACTGATCACGTGGCTGATCATGCACTGATCACGTAGCTATCATGCACTGATCACGTAACTGATCATGCACTGATCACGTGTCTGATCATGCACTGATCACGTGGCTGATCATGCACTGATCACGTAACTGATCATGCACTGATCACGTGGCTATCATGCACTGATCACGTGGCTGATCATGCACTGATCACGTGGCTGATCACGCACCTATCACGTGACTGATCATGCACTGATCACGTGGCACTCATGCACTGATCACGTGGCTGATCATACACTGATCACGTAACTGATCATGCACTGATCACGTGGCTATCATGCACTGATCACGTGGCTGATCATGCACTGATCACGTACTATCATGTACTGATCACGTGACTGATCATGCACTGATCACGTAAATGATCATGCACTGATCACGTGACTGATCATGCACTGATCACGTGACTGATCATGCACTGATCACGTGGCTATCATGCACTGATCACGTGGCTGATCATGCACTGATCACGTGGCAACCATGTACTGGTCACGTGACTGATCATGCACTGATCACGTAGCTGATCATGCACTGATCACGTGGCTGATCATGCACTGATCACGTGGCTGATCACACACTGATCACGTGACTGATCATGCACTGATCACGTGGCTATCATGCACAGATCACGTGGCTGATCATGCACTGATCACGCAGCTATCATGCACTGATCACGTGGCTGATCATGCACTGATCACGTGACTGATCATGCACTGATCACGTGGCTGATCATGCACTGATCACGTGACTGATCATGCACTGATCACGTGGCTATCATGCACTGATCACGTGGCTGATCATGCAATGATCATGTAGCTACCATGTACTGGTCACGTGACTGATCATGCACCGATCACGTGACTGATCATGCACTGATCACGTGGCTATCATGCACTGATCACGTGGCTGATCATGCACTGATCACGTGGCTGATCATGCACTGATCACGTGACTGATCATGCACTGATCACGTAGCTATCATGCACTGATCACGTGACTGATCATGCACTGATCACGCAGCTACCATGCACTGATCACGTGGCTGATCATGCACTGATACCGTGACTGAGCATGGACTGATCACATGACTATCATGTAGTGATCACGTGACTTAATGGCGCTGATCATGTGATTGATCATGCGCTGATCATGTTTGCTATCATACACTGATCACGTGCCTCTGGAGGCAATGAACAAAGAGCTGAGTAGGCACGAATCAAACAGTCAGCAGGCAATAATCATGGAACTCAGCTGTGAGGAATCATGCTGCTCAGCTGGCAATAATCAAGCAGCTGAGCAGGCAGGAATTACGCAGCACAGCTGGCAATTGTCAAGCAGATGACAGGCAGGAATCATGCAGCTCAGCTGGCAATTGTCAAGCAGATGAGCAGACAGTAATCACGCAGCTCAGCAGGCACTGATCACGTGACTGATCATGCACTGATCACGTGGCTGATCATACACTGATCACGTGACTGATCATGCACTGATCACTTGGCTATCATGCACTGATCACGTGGCTGATCATGCACTGATCACGTGTCTGATCATGCACTGATCACGTGGCTGATCATACACTGATCACGTAACTGATCATGCACTGATCACGTGGCTGATCATGCACTGATCACGTGGCTGATCATGCACTGATCACGTGGCTATCATGCACTGATCACGTGACTGATCATGCACTGATCACGTGGCTGATCATGCACTGATCACGTGACTGATCATGCACTGATCACGTGACTGATCATGCACTGATCACGTGGCTGATCATGCACTGATCACGTGGCTGATCATGCAATGATCACGTAGCTACCATGTACTGGTCACGTGACTGATCATGCACTGATCACGTAACTGATCATGCACTGATCACGTGGCTGATCATGCACTGATCACGTGACTGATCATGCAATGATCACGTGGCTGATCATGCAATGATCACGTAGCTACCATGTACTGTTCACGTGACTGATCATGCACTGATCATGTAATTGATCATGCACTGATCACGTGGCTGATCATGCACTGATACCGTGACTGAGCATGGACTGATCACATGACTATCATGTAGTGATCACGTGACTTAATGGCGCTGACCATGTGACTGAGCATGTTTGCTATCATACACTGATCCTGTGCCTCTGGAGGCAATAAACAAAGAGCTGAGTAGGCATGAATCAAACAGTCAGCAGGCAATAATCATGGAACTCAGCTGTGAGGAATCATGCTGCTCAGCTGGCAATAATCAAGCAGCTGAGCAGACAGGAATTACACAGCACAGCTGGCAAATGTCAAGCAGATGACAGGCAGGAATCCTGCAGCTCAGCTGGCATTTGTCAAGCAGATGAGCAGATAGTAATCATGCAGCTCAGCAGGCCCTGATCACGTGACTGAGCATGCACTGTTCACGTGGCTGATCATACACTGATCACGTGATTGATCAAGCACTGATCACTTGGATATCATGCACTGATCACGTGGCTAATCATACACTGTTCACGTGTCTGACCATGCACTGATCACGCGGCTGATCATACACTGCTCACGTAACTGATCATGCACTGATCACGTGGCTGATCATGCACTGATCACGTGGCTGATCATGCACTGATCACGTAGCTACCATGTACTGGTCCCGTGACTGATCATGCACTGATCACGCAATTGATCATGCACTGATCACTTGGCTGGTCATACTGATCACGTGCTGTCATGCGCTGATCACGTGGCTGATCATGCACTGATCACGTGACTGATCATGCACTGATCACGTGGCTATCATGCAGTGATCACGTGGCTATCATGCACAGATCACATGGCTGATCATGCACTGATCACGTAGCTACCATATACTGATCACGTGACTGATCATACACTGTTCACGTGTCTTATCATGCACTGCTCACGTGGCTGATCATACACTGTTCACGTAACTGATCATGCACTGATCACGTGGATATCATGCACTGATCACGTGCATGAACATGCACTGTTCACGTGGCTTACCACACACCTGTCACGAGACTGATCATGCACTGATCACTTGGCACTCATGCACTGATCACGGGGCTGATCATACTGTGCTCACGTAACTGATCATGCACACATCACGTGGCTATCATGCACTTCTCACCTGGCTGGTCATGCAATGATCACGTAGCTACCATATACTGGTCACGTGACTGATCATGCACTGATCACGTAAATGATCATGCACTGTTCAGCTGACTGATCATGTACTGATCACGTGACTGATCATGCACTGCTCACGTGGCTATCATGCACTGCTCACGTGGCTGATCATGCAATGATCACGTAGCAACCATGTATTTGTCACGTGACTGATCATGCACTGATCACGTAATTATTCCTGCACTGACCACCTGACTCATCATGCACTGATCACGTGGCTGATCACACACGTATCACGTGACTGATCATGCACTGATCACGTGGCTATCATGCACTAATCACGTGGCTATCATTCACTGATCACGTGGATATCATGCACTGATCACGTGGCTGATCACACACGTATCACGTGACTGATCATGCACTGATCACGTGGCTATCATGCACTGATCACGTGGCTGATCATGCAATGATCACGTAGCTATCATGCACTGGTCACGTGACTGATCATGCACTGATCACGTCTATATCATGCACTGATCACATGACTGCCCATGCACTGATCACCAGGATGAACATACACTGATTATGTGACTGATCATGCACTGATCACGTGGCTATCATGCACTGATTATGTGATTCATCATGTGCTGATCATGTTTGGTGTCATACACTGATCATGTGCCTCTGGAGGCAATGAAAAAGAGCTTAGTAGGCAGGAATCAGTAGGTAATAATCATGGAACTCAGCTCTGAGAAATCATGCTGCTCAGCTGGCAATAATCAAGCAGATGAGCAGGCAGGAATTATGCAGCACAGATGGCAATTGTCAAGCAGATGACAGGCAGGAATCGTACAGCTCAGCTGGCAATTGTCAAGCAGATGAGCAGACAGTAATCACGCAGCTCAGCAGGCCCTGATCACGTGACTGAGCATGCACTGTTCACGTCGCTGATCACACACCTATCACGTGAATGATCATGCACTGATCACGTGGCTATCATGCACAGATCACGTGATTGCGCATGCACTGATCACGTAATTGTATGCACAGTTCACGAGACTATCATGCACTGATGACGTGGCTTATCATGTACTGATCATGTGACTGATCATGCACTGATCACGTAGCTATCTTGCACTGGTCACTTGGCTGATCACACACTCATCACAGGACTGATCCTGCACTTATTGCGGCGCTATAATGCATTGACTACATGACTCACATGCACTGATCACGTGCTGATCATGCACTGATCACGTGACTGACCATGCACTGATCACGTGACTGATCATGCACTGATCACGTGGCTATCATGCACTGATCATTTGGCTGGTCATACACTGATCATGTGCCTGGTCATGCACTGATCATGTGGCTGATCATGCACTGATCACGTGACTGATCATGCACTGATCACGTGCTGATCATGCACTGATCACGTGGCTATCATGCACAGATCACGTGGCTGATCATGCAATGATCACGTAGCTACCATGTACTGGTCACGTGACTGATCATGCACTGATCACGTGGCTGATCATGCACTGATCATGTGACTGATCATGCACTGATCACGTGGCTGATCATGAACTGATCACGTGGCTATCATGCACTGCTCACGTGGCTGATCATGCAATGATCACGCAGCTCCCATGTACTGGTCACATGACTAATCATGCACTGATCATGTACTTGATCATGCACTGATCACCTGGCTTATCATGCACTGATCATGTGACTGATCATGTGCTGATCATGTTTGGTGTCATACACTGATCATGTGCCTCTGGAGGCAATGAACACAGAGCTGAGTAGGCAGGAATCAGTCAGCAGGCAATAATCATGGAAGTCAGCTCTGAGAAATCATGCTGCTCAGCTGGCAATAATCAAGTAGATGAGCAGGCAGGAATTACACAGCACAGGTGGCAAATGTCAAGCAGATGACTGGCAGGAATCATGCAGCTCAGCTGGCAATTGTCAAGCAGATGAGCAGACAGTAATCACGCAGCTCAGCAGGCCCTGATCACGTGACTGAGCATGCACTGTTCACGTGGATGATCACACACTATCACGTGACTGATCATGCACTGATCACGTGGCTCTCATGCACTGATCACGTGATTGATCATGCACTGATCACATAAATGTCATGCACTGATCACGTGGCTATCATGCACTGATGACGTGGCTGATCATGCACTGATCACGTGACTGATCATGCACTGATCACGTAGCTATCTTGCACTGATCACGTGGCTGATCATACACTGATCACGGGACTGATCATGCACTGATCACGGCGCTATCATGCATTGATTACATGACTCAACATGCACTGATCACCTGGATGATCATGAACTGATCACGTGACTGATCATGCTCTGATCACGTGACTGATCATGCACTCATGAGTTGGCAATCATGCACTGATTACTTGGCTGATCATACACTGATCACATGACTGATCATGCACTGATCACTGGCTATCGTGCACTCATTACCTGTCTATCGCGGCACTGATCACGTGGTTGATCATACACTGATCACGTGACTGATCATGCACTGATCACGCCTGATCATGCACTGATCACCTGATGCCCATGCACTGATCAGGTGGATAAACATACACTGATCACGTGACTGATCATGCACTGATCACGTGGCTATCATGCACAGATCACGTGGATATCATGCACTGATCACGTGGCTGATCACACACTGATCACGTGACTGATCATGCACTGATCACGTGGCTATCATGCACTGATATCATGCACTGGTCTCGTGGCTGATCACACACGTATCTAGTGACTGATCATGCACTGATCACGTGGCTATCATGCACAGATCACGTGACTGATCATGCACTGATCACGTGGCTATCATGCACTGATATCATGCACTGGTCACGTGGCTGATCACACACGTATCTCGTGACTGATCATGCACTGATCACGTGGCTATCATGCACAGATCACGTGACTGATCATGCACTGATCACGTGGCTATCATGCACTGATCACGTGGCTGATCATGCACTGATCACGTGGCTATCATGCACTGATCACGTGACTGATCATGCACTGATCACGTAGCTATCATGCACTGGTCACGTGACTGATCATGCACTGATCACGTGGCTGATCATGCACTGATCACGTGACTGATCATGCACTGATCACGTGGCTATCATGCACTGATCACGTGACTGATCATGCACTGATCACGTGGTACCATGTACTGGTCACGTGACTGATCATGCACTGATCACGTGGCTGATCATGCACTGATCACGTGACTGATCATGCACTGATCACGTGACTGATCATGCACTGATCACGTGGCTATCATGCACTGATCACGTGACTGATCATGCACTGATCACGTAGCTATCATGCACTGGTCACGTGACTGATCATGCACTGATCACGTGGCTGATCATGCACTGATCACGTGACTGATCATGCACTGATCACGTGGCTGATCATGCACTGATCACGTGGCTATCATGCACTGATCACGTGGCTGATCATGCACTGATCACGCAGCTATCATGCACTGATCACGTGACTGATCATGCACTGATCACGTGACTGATCATGCACTGATCACGTGGCTTATCATGCACTGATCATGTGACTGATCATGTGCTGATCATGTTTGCTATCATACACTGATCATGTGCCTCTGGAGGCAATAAACAAAGAGCTGAGTAGGCACGAATCAGTAGGCAATAATCATGGAACTCAGCTCTGAGAAATCATGCTGCTCAGCTGGCAATAATTAAGCAGATGAGCAGGCAGGAATTATGCAGCACAGCTGGCAATTGTCAAGCAGATGACAGGCAGGAATCGTGCAGCTCAGCTGGCAATTGTCAAGCAGATGAGCAGACAGTAATCACGCAGCTCAGCAGGCCCTGATCACGTGACTGAGCATGCACTGTTCACGTGGCTGATCATACACTGATCACGTGAATGATCATGCACTGATCACGTGATATCATGCACTGATCACGTGGCTGATCATGCACTGATCACGTGGCTGATCATGCACTGATCACGTGGCTGATCATGCACTGATCACGTGACTGATCATGCACTGATCACGTGGCTATCATGCACTGATCACGTGGCTGATCATGCACTGATCACGGGACTGATCATGCACTGATCACGGGCTATCATGCACTGATCACATGACTGATCATGCACTGATCACGTGGCTGATCATGCACTGATCACGTGACTGATCATGCACTGATCACGTGACTGATCATGCACTGATCACGTGACTGATCATGCACTGATCACTGGCTATCATGCACTGATCACGTGGCTATCATGCACTGATCACGTGGCTGATCATGCACTGATCACGTGACTGATCATGCACTGATCACGTCTGATCATGCACTGATCACGTGACTGATCATGCACTGATCACGTGGATGATCATACACTGATCATGTCACTGATCATGCACTGATCACGTGGCTATCATGCACTGATCACGTGGCTGATCATGCACTGATCACGTAGCTATCATGCACTGATCACGTGACTGATCATGCACTGATCACGTAATTGATCATGCACTGATCACGTGACTGATCATGCACTGATCACGTGGCTGATCATGCACTGATCACGTGACTGATCATGCACTGATCACGTGGCTGTCATGCACTGATCACGTGGCTGATCATGCAATGATCACGTAGCTACCATGCACTGGTCACGTGACTGATCATGCACTGATCACGTGACTGATCATGCACTGATCACGTGGCTGATCATGCACTGATCACGTGACTGATCATGCACTGATCACGTGGCTGATCATGCACTGATCACGTGCTACCATGCACTGATCACGTGACTGATCATGCACTGATCATGTGACTGATCATGCACTGATCACGTGGCTGATCATGCACTGATACCGTGACTGATCATGGACTGATCACATGACTATCATGTAGTGATCACGTGACTTAATGGCGCTGATCATGTGACTGCGCATGTTTGCTATCATACACTGATCATGTGCCTCTGGAGGCAATAAACAAAGAGCTGAGTAGGCACGAATCAAACAGTCAGCAGGCAATAATCATGGAACTCAGCTGTGAGAAATCATGCTGCTCAGCTGGCAATAATCAAGCAGATGAGCAGGCAGGAATTACGCAGCACAGCTGGCAATTGTCAAGCAGATGACAGGCAGGAATCGTGCAGCTCAGCTGGCAATTGTCAAGCAGATGAGCAGACAGTAATCACGCAGCTCAGCAGGCCCTGATCACGTGACTGAGCATGCACTGTTCACGTGGCTGATCACACACTGATCACGTGATTGATCATGCACTGATCACTTGGATATCATGCACTGATCACGTGGCTGATCATACACTGTTCACGTGTCTGACCATGCACTGATCACGTGGCTGATCATGCACTGCTCACGTAACTGATCATGCACTGATCACGTGGCTGATCATGCACTGATCACGTGGCTGATCATGCACTGATCACGTGGCTATCATGCACTGATCACGTGACTGATCATGCACTGATCACGTAATTGATCATGCACTGATCACGTGGCTGATCATACTGATCACGTGACTGTCATGCACTGATCACGTGGCTGATCATGCACTGATCACGTGACTGATCATGCACTGATCACGTGGCTATCATGCACTGATCACGTGGCTATCATGCACTGATCACGTGGCTGATCATGCACTGATCACGTAGCTATCATGTACTGATCACGTGACTGATCATGCACTGATCACGTGTCTGATCATGCACTGATCACGTGGCTGATCATGCACTGATCACGTGACTGATCATGCACTGATCACGTGGCTATCATGCACTGATCACGTGGCTGATCATGCACTGATCACGTGGCTGATCACACACTGTCACGTGACTGATCATGCACTGATCACGTGGCACTCATGCACTGATCACGTGGCTGATCATACACTGATCACGTAACTGATCATGCACTGATCACGTGGCTATCATGCACTGATCACGTGGCTGATCATGCACTGATCACGTAGCTACCATATACTGGTCACGTGACTGATCATGCACTGATCACGTAAATGATCATGCACTGATCAGTGACTGATCATGCACTGATCACGTGACTGATCATGCACTGATCACGTGGCTATCATGCACTGATCACGTGGCTGATCATGCACTGATCACGTAGCTACCATGTACTGTCACGTGACTGATCATGCACTGATCACGTAATTATCATGCACTGATCACGTGACTGATCATGCACTGATCACGTGGCTGATCACACATGATCACGTGACTGATCATGCACTGATCACGTGGCTATCATGCACTGATCACGTGGCTGATCATGCACTGATCACGTGGCTATCATGCACTGATCACGTGGCTGATCATGCACTGATCACGTAACTGATCATGCACTGATCACGTGGCTATCATGCACTGATCACGTGGCTGATCATGCACTGATCACGTAGCTATCATGCACTGATCACGTGACTGATCATGCACTGATCACGTCTATATCATGCACTGATCACGTGACTGATCATGCACTGATCACGTGGATGATCATGCACTGATCACGTGACTGATCATGCACTGATCACGTGGCTATCATGCACTGATCATGTGACTGATCATGTGCTGATCATGTTTGGTGTCATACACTGATCATGTGCCTCTGGAGGCAATGAACAAAGAGCTGAGTAGGCAGGAATCAGTAGGCAATAATCATGGAACTCAGCTCTGAGAAATCATGCTGCTCAGCTGGCAATAATCAAGCAGATGAGCAGGCAGGAATTATGCAGCACAGCTGGCAATTGTCAAGCAGATGACAGGCAGGAATCGTGCAGCTCAGCTGGCAATTGTCAAGCAGATGAGCAGACAGTAATCACGCAGCTCAGCAGGCCCTGATCACGTGACTGAGCATGCACTGTTCACGTGGCTGATCACACACTGATCACGTGACTGATCATGCACTGATCACGTGGCTATCATGCACTGATCACGTGATTGATCATGCACTGATCACGTAATTGTCATGCACTGATCACGTGACTGATCATGCACTGATCACGTGGCTGATCATGCACTGATCACGTGACTGATCATGCACTGATCACGTGGCTATCATGCACTGATCACGTGGCTGATCATGCACTGATCACGGACTGATCATGCACTGATCACGGGCTATCATGCACTGACACATGACTGACATGCACTGATCACGTGCTGATCATGCACTGATCACGTGACTGATCATGCACTGATCACGTGACTGATCATGCACTGATCACGTGGCTATCATGCACTGATCACGTGGCTGATCATGCACTGATCACGTGACTGATCATGCACTGATCACGTGGCTGATCATGCACTGATCACGTGACTGATCATGCACTGATCACGTGACTGATCATGCACTGATCACGTGGCTATCATGCACTGATCACGTGGCTGATCATGCAATGATCACGTAGCTACCATGCACTGGTCACGTGACTGATCATGCACTGATCACGTGGCTGATCATGCACTGATCACGTGACTGATCATGCACTGATCACGTGGCTGATCATGCACTGATCACGTGGCTATCATGCACTGATCACGTGGCTGATCATGCACTGATCACGCAGCTACCATGCACTGATCACATGACTGATCATGCACTGATCACGTACTTGATCATGCACTGATCACGTGGCTGTCATGCACTGATCATGTGACTGATCATGCTGCTGATCATGTTTGGTATCATACACTGATCATGTGCCTCTGGAGGCAATGAACAAAGAGCTGAGTAGGCAGGAATCAGTCAGCAGGCAATAATCATGGAACTCAGCTCTGAGAAATCATGCTGCTCAGCTGGCAATAATCAAGCAGATGAGCAGGCAGGAATTACACAGCACAGGTGGCAATTGTCAAGCAGATGACAGGCAGGAATCATGCAGCTCAGCTGGCAATTGTCAAGCAGATGAGCAGACAGTAATCACGCAGCTCAGCAGGCCCTGATCACGTGACTGAGCATGCACTGTTCACGTGGCTGATCACACACTGATCACGTGACTGATCATGCACTGATCACGTGGCTATCATGCACTGATCACGTGACTGATCATGCACTGATCACGTGACTGTCATGCACTGATCACGTGGCTATCATGCACTGATCACGTGGCTGATCATGCACTGATCACGTGACTGATCATGCACTGATCACGTGGCTATCATGCACTGATCACGTGGCTGATCATGCACTGATCACGGGACTGATCATGCACTGATCACGGGCTATCATGCACTGATCACGTGACTGATCATGCACTGATCACGTGGCTGATCATGCACTGATCACGTGACTGATCATGCACTGATCACGTGACTGATCATGCACTGATCAGTGGCTATCATGCACTGATCACGTGGCTGATCATGCACTGATCACGTGACTGATCATGCACTGATCACGTGGCTATCATGCACTGATCACGTGGCTATCATGCACTGATCACGTGGCTGATCATGCACTGATCACGTGACTGATCATGCACTGATCACGTCTGATCATGCACTGATCACGTGTTGATCATGCACTGATCACGTGGCTCATGCACTGATCACGTGACTGATCATGCACTGATCACGTGGCTATCATGCACTGATCACGTGGCTATCATGCACTGATCACGTGGCTGATCACACACGATCACGTGACTGATCATGCACTGATCACGTGGCTATCATGCACTGATATCATGCACTGATCACGTGGCTGATCATGCACTGATCACGTGACTGATCATGCACTGATCACGTGGCTATCATGCACTGATCACGTGACTGATCATGCACTGATCACGTGGCTATCATGCACTCATATCATGCACTGATCACGTGGCTGATCATGCACTGATCACGTGGCTATCATGCACTGATCACGTGGCTGATCATGCACTGATCACGTAGCTACCATGCACTGATCACGGGACTGATCATGCACTGATCACGTGGCTGATCATGCACTGATCACGTGACTGATCATGCACTGATCACGTGACTATCATGCACTGATCACGTGACTGATCATGCACTGATCACGTGGTATCATGCACTGATCACGTGGCTGATCATGCACTGATCACGTGGCTGATCATGCACTGATCACGTGACTGATCATGCACTGATCACGTGACTGATCATGCACTGATCACGTGGCATCATGCACTGATCACGTGACTGATCATGCACTGATCACGTAGCTATCATGCACTGATCACGTGACTGATCATGCACTGATCACGTGGCTGATCATGCACTGATCACGTGACTGATCATGCACTGATCACGTGGCTGATCATGCACTGATCACGTGGCTATCATGCACTGATCACGTGGCTGATCATGCACTGATCACGTGACTGATCATGCACTGATCACGTGGATGATCATGCACTGATCACGTGACTGATCATGCACTGATCACGTGGCTATCATGCACTGATCACGTGGCTGATCATGCACTGATCACGTGGCTATCATGCACTGATCACGTGACTGATCATGCACTGATCACGTAATTGATCATGCACTGATCACGTGACTGATCATGCACTGATCACGTGACTGATCATGCACTGATCACGTGGCTGATCATGCACTGATCACGTGGCTATCATGCACTGATCACGTGGCTGATCATGCACTGATCACGTAGCTACCATGCACTGATCACGTGACTGATCATGCACTGATCACGTGACTGATCATGCACTGATCACGTGGCTGATCATGCACTGATCACGTGACTGATCATGCACTGATCACGTGGCTGATCATGCACTGATCACGTAGCTATCATGCACTGATCACGTGACTGATCATGCACTGATCACGTGACTGATCATGCACTGATCACGTGGCTGATCATGCACTGATCACGTGACTGATCATGCACTGATCACGTGGATATCATGCACTGATCACGTGGCTGATCATGCACTGATCACGTGGCTGATCATGCACTGATCACGTGGCTGATCATGCACTGATCACGTGACTGATCATGCACTGATCACGTGGCTGATCATGCACTGATCACGTGGCTGATCATGCACTGATCACGTGGCTACCATGCACTGATCACGTGACTGATCATGCACTGATCACGTGACTGATCATGCACTGATCACGTGGCTGATCATGCACTGATCACGTGGCTGATCATGCACTGATCACGTGGCTGATCATGCACTGATCACGTGACTGATCATGCACTGATCACGTGGCTATCATGCACTGATCACGTGGCTATCATGCACTGATCACGTGGCTGATCATGCACTGATCACGTGGCTATCATGCACTGATCACGTGACTGATCATGCACTGATCACGTGGCTGATCATGCACTGATCACGTGGCTGATCATGCACTGATCACGTGACTGATCATGCACTGATCACGTGGCTATCATGCACTGATCACGTGGCTGATCATGCACTGATCACGTGGCTGACACACACTGTCACGTGACTGATCATGCACTGATCACGTGGCACATCATGCACTGATCACGTGGCTGATCATACACTGATCACGTGACTGATCATGCACTGATCACGTGGCTATCATGCACTGATCACGTGGCTGATCATGCACTGATCACGTAGCTACCATGCACTGATCACGTGACTGATCATGCACTGATCACGTGGCTGATCATGCACTGATCAGTGACTGATCATGCACTGATCACGTGACTGATCATGCACTGATCACGTGGCTATCATGCACTGATCACGTGGCTGATCATGCACTGATCACGTAGCTACCATGTACTGTCACGTGACTGATCATGCACTGATCACGTAATTATCATGCACTGATCACGTGACTGATCATGCACTGATCACGTGGCTGATCATATACTGATCACGTGACTGATCATGCACTGATCACGTGGCTATCATGCACTGATCACGTGGCTGATCATGCACTGATCACGTGGCTATCATGCACTGATCACGTGACTGATCATGCACTGATCACGTCTATATCATGCACTGATCACGTGGCTGATCATGCACTGATCACGTGGCTGATCATGCACTGATCACGTGACTGATCATGCACTGATCACGTGACTATCATGCACTGATCATGTGACTGATCATGTGCTGATCATGTTTGCTGTCATACACTGATCATGTGCCTCTGGAGGCAATGAACAAAGAGCTGAGTAGGCACGAATCAGTCAGGCAATAATCATGGAACTCAGCTCTGAGAAATCATGCTGCTCAGCTGGCAATAATCAAGCAGATGAGCAGGCAGGAATTATGCAGCACAGCTGGCAATTGTCAAGCAGATGACAGGCAGGAATCGTGCAGCTCAGCTGGCAATTGTCAAGCAGATGAGCAGACAGTAATCACGCAGCTCAGCAGGCCCTGATCACGTGACTGAGCATGCACTGTTCACGTGGCTGATCATACACTGATCACGTGACTGATCATGCACTGATCACGTGGCTATCATGCACTGATCACGTGACTGATCATGCACTGATCACGTAATTGTCATGCACTGATCACGTGGCTGATCATGCACTGATCACGTGGCTGATCATGCACTGATCACGTGACTGATCATGCACTGATCACGTGGCTATCATGCACTGATCACGTGGCTGATCATGCACTGATCACGGACTGATCATGCACTGATCACGGCGCTATCATGCACTGACACATGACTGACATGCACTGATCACGTGCTGATCATGCACTGATCACGTGACTGATCATGCACTGATCACGTGACTGATCATGCACTGATCACGTGGCTATCATGCACTGATCACGTGGCTGATCATGCACTGATCACGTGACTGATCATGCACTGATCACGTGGCTGATCATGCACTGATCACGTGACTGATCATGCACTGATCACGTGACTGATCATGCACTGATCACGTGGCTATCATGCACTGATCACGTGGCTGATCATGCAATGATCACGTAGCTACCATGTACTGGTCACGTGACTGATCATGCACTGATCACGTGGCTGATCATGCACTGATCACGTGACTGATCATGCACTGATCACGTGGCTGATCATGCACTGATCACGTGGCTATCATGCACTGATCACGTGGCTGATCATGCACTGATCACGCAGCTACCATGCACTGATCACGTGACTGATCATGCACTGATCACGTACTGATCATGCACTGATCACGTGGCTTATCATGCACTGATCATGTGACTGATCATGTGCTGATCATGTTTGGTGTCATACACTGATCATGTGCCTCTGGAGGCAATGAACACAGAGCTGAGTAGGCAGGAATCAGTCAGCAGGCAATAATCATGGAACTCAGCTCTGAGAAATCATGCTGCTCAGCTGGCAATAATCAAGCAGATGAGCAGGCAGGAATTACGCAGCACAGGTGGCAATTGTCAAGCAGATGACAGGCAGGAATCATGCAGCTCAGCTGGCAATTGTCAAGCAGATGAGCAGACAGTAATCACGCAGCTCAGCAGGCCCTGATCACGTGACTGATCATGCACTGTTCACGTGGCTGATCACACATGATCACGTGACTGATCATGCACTGATCACGTGGCTATCATGCACTGATCACGTGACTGATCATGCACTGATCACGTGACTGTCATGCACTGATCACGTGGCTATCATGCACTGATCACGTGGCTGATCATGCACTGATCACGTGACTGATCATGCACTGATCACGTGGCTATCATGCACTGATCACGTGGCTGATCATGCACTGATCACGGGACTGATCATGCACTGATCACGGGCTATCATGCACTGATCACGTGACTGATCATGCACTGATCACGTGGCTGATCATGCACTGATCACGTGACTGATCATGCACTGATCACGTGACTGATCATGCACTGATCAGTGGCTATCATGCACTGATCACGTGGCTGATCATGCACTGATCACGTGACTGATCATGCACTGATCACTGGCTATCATGCACTGATCACGTGGCTGATCATGCACTGATCACGTGACTGATCATGCACTGATCACGTGGCTGATCATGCACTGATCACGTGGCTGATCATGCAATGATCACGCAGCTACATGTACTGTCACGTGACTGATCATGCACTGATCACGTAATTGATCATGCACTGATCACGTGGCTTATCATGCACTGATCATGTGACTGATCATGTGCTGATCATGTTTGGTATCATACACTGATCATGTGCCTCTGGAGGCAATGAACAAAGAGCTGAGTAGGCAGGAATCAGTCAGCAGGCAATAATCATGGAACTCAGCTCTGAGAAATCATGCTGCTCAGCTGGCAATAATCAAGTAGCTGAGCAGGCAGGAATTACGCAGCACAGGTGGCAATTGTCAAGCAGATGACAGGCAGGAATCGTGCAGCTCAGCTGGCAATTGTCAAGCAGATGAGCAGACAGTAATCACGCAGCTCAGCAGGCCATGATCACGTGACTGATCATGCACTGATCACGTGGCTGATCACATACCTGATCACGTGACTGATCATGCACTGATCACGTGGCTATCATGCACTGATCACGTGACTGATCATGCACTGATCACGTATGTATGCACTGATCACGTGATCATGCACTGATCACGTGGCTGATCATGCACTGATCACGTGACTGATCATGCACTGATCACGTGGCTATCATGCACTGATCACGTGGCTGATCATGCACTGATCACGGGACTGATCATGCACTGATCACGTGCTATCATGCACTGATCACATGACTGATCATGCACTGATCACGTGGCTGATCATGCACTGATCACGTGACTGATCATGCACTGATCACGTGACTGATCATGCACTGATCACGTGACTGATCATGCACTGATCACGTGGCTATCATGCACTGATCACGTGGCTGATCATGCACTGATCACGTGACTGATCATGCACTGATCACGTGACTATCATGCACTGATCACGTGGCTATCATGCACTGATCACGTGGCTGATCATGCACTGATCACGTGACTGATCATGCACTGATCACGTCTATATCATGCACTGATCACGTGACTGATCATGCACTGATCACGTGGCTGATCATGCACTGATCACGTGACTGATCATGCACTGATCACGTGGCTATCATGCACTGATCACGTGGCTGATCATGCACTGATCACGTGGCTGATCATGCACTGATCACGTAACTGATCATGCACTGATCACGTGACTGATCATGCACTGATCACGTGGCTGATCATGCACTGATCACGTGACTGATCATGCACTGATCACGTGACTGATCATGCACTGATCACGTGGCTATCATGCACTGATCACGTGGCTGATCATGCAATGATCACGTAGCTACCATGTACTGGTCACGTGACTGATCATGCACTGATCACGTAATTGATCATGCACTGATCACGTGGCTGATCATGCACTGATCACGTGACTGATCATGCACTGATCACGTGACTGATCATGCACTGATCACGTGGCTATCATGCACTGATCACGTGGCTGATCATGCACTGATCACGTGCCTGATCATGCACTGATCACGTGACTGATCATGCACTGATCACGTGGCTATCATGCACTGATCACGTGGCTATCATGCACTGATCACGTGGCTGTCATGCACTGATCACGTGACTGATCATGCACTGATCACGTGGTATCATGCACTGATCACGTGGCTGATCATGCACTGATCACGTGGCTGATCATGCACTGATCACGTGGCTGATCATAACTGATCACGTAGCTGATCATGCACTGATCACGTGACTATCATGCACTGATCACGTGGCTGATCATGCACTGATCACGTAGCTATCATGCACTGGTCACGTGACTGATCATGCACTGATCACGTGGCTATCATGCACTGATCACGTGGCTGATCATGCACTGATCACGTGACTGATCATGCACTGATCACGTGACTATCATGCACTGATCACGTGGCTATCATGCACTGATCACGTGGCTATCATGCACTGATCACGTGGCTGATCATGCACTGATCACGTGACTGATCATGCACTGATCACGTGGCTATCATGCACTGATCACGTGGCTGATCATGCACTGATCACGTGGCTGATCATGCACTGATCACGTGGCTGATCATGCACTGATCACGTAGCTATCATGCACTGATCACGTGACTGATCATGCACTGATCACGTGGCTGATCATGCACTGATCACGTGGCTGATCATGCACTGATCACGTGGCTATCATGCACTGATCACGTGGCTGATCATGCAATGATCACGCAGCTACCATGCACTGATCACGTGACTGATCATGCACTGATCACGTGGCTGATCATGCACTGATCACGTGGCTGATCATGCACTGATCACGTGGCTGATCATGCACTGATCACGTGTCTGATCATGCACTGATCACGTGGCTGATCATGACTGATCACGTGGCTGATCATGCACTGATCACGTGGCTATCATGCACTGATCACGTGGCTGATCATGCACTGATCACGTAGCTTATCATGCACTGATCACGTGACTGATCATGCACTGATCACGTAATTGATCATGCACTGATCACGTGACTGATCATGCACTGATCACGTGACTGATCATGCACTGATCACGTGGCTATCATGCACTGATCACGTGGCTGATCATGCAATGATCACGTAGCAATCATGTACTGATCACGTGACTGATCATGCACTGATCACGTAATTGATCATGCACTGATCACGTGACTGATCATGCACTGATCACGTGGCTATCATGCACTGATCACGTGACTGATCATGCACTGATCACGTGGCTGATCATGCACTGATCACGTGCTGATCATGCACTGATCACGTGACTGATCATGCACTGATCACGTGACTGATCATGCACTGATCACGTGACTATCATGCACTGATCACGTGGCTATCATGCACTGATCACGTGGCTGATCATGCACTGATCACGTAGCTATCATGCACTGATCACGTGACTGATCATGCACTGATCACGTGACTGATCATGCACTGATCACGTGGCTGATCATGCACTGATCACGTGACTGATCATGCACTGATCACGTGGATATCATGCACTGATCACGTGACTGATCATGCACTGATCACGTGACTATCATGCACTGATCACGTGGCTGGTCATACTGATCACGTGCCTGTCATGCACTGATCACGTGGCTGATCATGCACTGATCACGTGGCTGATCATGCACTGATCACGTAGCTATCATGCACTGATCACGTGGCTATCATGCACTGATCACGTGGCTGATCATGCACTGATCACGTAGCTATCATGCACTGGTCACGTGACTGATCATGCACTGATCACGTGGATGATCATGCACTGATCACGTGGCTGATCATGCACTGATCACGTGACTGATCATGCACTGATCACGTGGCTATCATGCACTGATCACGTGGCTGATCATGCACTGATCACGTGGCTGATCATGCACTGATCACGTGACTGATCATGCACTGATCACGTGGCATCATGCACTGATCACGTGGCTGATCATGCACTGATCACGTGACTGATCATGCACTGATCACGTGGCTATCATGCACTGATCACGTGGCTATCATGCACTGATATCATGCACTGATCACGTGGATGATCACACACTGATCACGTGACTGATCATGCACTGATCACGTGGCTATCATGCACTGATCACGTGGCTGATCATGCACTGATCACGTAGCTATCATGCACTGGTCACGTGACTGATCATGCACTGATCACGTAACTGATCATGCACTGATCACGTGGCTGATCATGCACTGATCACGTGACTGATCATGCACTGATCACGTGGCTATCATGCACTACTCACGTGGCTGATCATGCAATGATCATGTAGCTACCATGTACTGGTCACGTGACTGATCATACACCGATCACGTGACTGATCATGCACTGATCACGTGGCTATCATGCACTGATCACGTGGCTGATCATGCACTGATCACGTGCCTGATCATGCACTGATCACGTGACTGATCATGCACTGATCACGTAGCAATCATGCACTGATCACGTGACTGATCATGCACTGATCACGTGGCTATCATGCACTGATCACGTGGCTGATCATGCACTGATACCGTGACTGATCATGGACTGATCACGTGACTATCATGTACTGATCACGTGACTTAATGGCGCTGATCATCTGACTGATCATGCGCTGATCATGTTTGCTCTCATACACTGATCATGTGCCTCTGGAGGCAATAAACAAAGAGCTGAGTAGGCATGAATCAAACAGTCAGCAGGCAATAATCATGGAACTCAGCTGTGAGGAATCATGCTGCTCAGCTGGCAATAATCAAGCAGCTGAGCAGGCAGGAATTACGCAGCACAGCTGGCAATTGTCAAGCAGATGACAGGCAGGAATCGTGCAGCTCAGCTGGCAATTGTCAAGCAGATGAGCAGACAGTAATCACGCAGCTCAGCAGGCCCTGATCACGTGACTGAGCATGCACTGTTCACGTGGCTGATCATACACTGATCACGTGATTGATCATGCACTGATCACTTGGATATCATGCACTGATCACGTGGCTGATCATACACTGTTCACGTGTCTGACCATGCACCGATCACGTGGCTGATCATACACTGCTCACATAACTGATCATGCACTGATCAAGTAATTGATCATGCACTGATCACGTGGCTGATCATGCACTGATCACGTAGCTACCATGTACTGATCACGTGAGTGATCATGCACTGATCACGTAACTGATCATGCACTGATCACGTGGCTGATCATGCACTGATCACGTGACTAACCATGCACTGATCACGTGGCTAATCACACACGTATCACGTGACTGATCATGCACTGATCACGTGGCTATCATGCACTGATCACTTGGCTGTTCATACACTGATCACGTGGCTACCATATACTGGTCACGTGACTGATCATGCACTGATGACGTAATAGATCATGCACTGATCACGTGGCTGATCATGCACTGATCACGTGACTGATCATGCACTGATCACGTGACTGATCATGCACTGATCACGTGGCTATCATGCACTGATCACATGGCTGGTCATACACTGATCACGTGCCTGGTCATGCACAGATTACATGCTGATCATGCATTGATCACGTGACTGATCATGCACTGATCACGTGGCTATCATGCACTGATCACGTGGCTGATCATGCAATGATCATGTAGCTACCATGCACCGGTCACGTGACTGATCATACACCGATCACGTGACTGATCATGCACTGATCACGTGGCTATCATGCACTGTTCACGTGGCTGATCATACACTGCTCACCTGCCTGGTCATGCACAGATCACGTGACTAATCATGAACTGATCACGTAGCAATCATTCACTGATCACCTGGCTGATCATGCACTGATCACGTGGCTATCCTGCACTGATCACGTGGCTATCATGCACTGATCACGTGGCTGATCATGCACTGATACCGTGACTGAGCATGGACTGATCACATGACTATCATGTAGTGATCACGTGACTTAATGGCGCTGACCATGTGACTGATCATGCGCTGAGCATGTTTGCTATCATACACTGATCATGTGCCTCTGGAGGCCATAAACAAAGAGCTGAGTAGGCATGAATCAAACAGTCAGCAGGCAATAATCATGGAACTCAGCTGTGAGGAATCATGCTGCTCAGCGGGCAATAATCAAGCAGCTGAGCAGGCAGGAATTACACAGCACAGCTGGCAAATGTCAAGCAGATGACAGGCAGGAATCCTGCAGCTCAGCTGGCAATTGTCAAGCAGATGAGCAGACAGTAATCATGCAGCTCAGCAGGCCTTGATTAGGTGACTGAGCATGCACTGTTCACGAGGCTGATCATACACTGATCACGTGATTGATCAAGCACTATTCACTTGGATATCATGCACTGATCACGTGGCTAATCATACACTGTTCACGTGTCTGACCATGCACTGATCACGTGGCTGATCATACACTGCTCACGTAACTGATCAGGAACTGATCACATAATTGATCATGCACTGATCACGTGGCTGATCATGCAATGATCACGTAGCTACCATGTACTGGTCACGTGAGTGATCATGCACTGATCACGTAACTGATCATGCACTGATCATGTTATTGATCATGCATTGATCACGTGGCTGATCATGCACTAATCACGTGGCTGATCATGCACTGATCACGTGACTGATCATGCACTGATCACGTGGCTATCATGCAGTGATCACGTGGCTATCATGCACAGATTACATGGCTGATCATGCAATGATCACGTAGCTACCATATACTGGTCACATGACTGATCATACACTGTTCACGTGTCTTAACATGCACTGCTCACGTGGCGGATCATACACTGTTCACGTAACTTATCATGCACTGATCACGTGGATATCATGCATTGATCACGTGGCTGAACATGCACTGTTCACGTGGCTTACCACACACCTGTCACGAGACTGCTCATGCACTTATCACTTGGCACTCATGCACTGATCACGTGGCTGATCATACTGTGCTCACGTAACTGATCATGCACACATCACGTGGCTATCATGCACTTCTCACCTGGCTGGTCATGCAATGTTCACGTATTTACCATATACTGGTCACGTGACTGATCATGCTCAGATCACGTAAATGATCATGCACTGTTCAGCTGACTGATCATGTACTGATCACGTGACTGATCATGCACTGCTCACGTGGCTATCATGCAATGCTCACGTGGCTGATCATGCAATGATCACCTAGCAACCATGTACTTGTCACGTGACTGATCATGCACTTATCACGTAATTATTCCTGCACTGATCACCTGACTCATCATGCACTGATCACGTGGCTGATCACACACGTATCACGTGACTGATCATGCACTGATCACGTGGCTATCATGCACTGATCACGTGGCTGATCATGCAATGATCACGTAGCTACCATGTACTGGTCACGTGACTGATCATGCACTGATCACGTCTATATCATGCACTGATCACATGACTGCCCATGCACTGATCACCCGGATGAACATACACTGATTATGTGACAGATCATGCACTGATCACGTGGCTATCATGCATTGATTATGTGATTCATCATGTGCTGATCATGTTGGTGTCATACACTGATCATGTGCCTCTGGAGGCAATGAACAAAGAGCTGAGTAGGCAGGAATCAGTAGGCAATAATCATGGAACTCAGCTCTGAGAAATCATGCTGCTCAGCTGGCAATAATCAAGTAGATGAGCAGGCAGGAATTATGCAGCACAGATGGCAATTGTCAAGGAGATGACAGGCAGGAATCGTACAGCTCAGCTGGCAATTGTCAAGCAGATGAGCAGACAGTAATCACGCAGCTCAGCAGGCCCTGATCACGTGACTGAGCATGCACTGTTCACATCGCTGATCACACACATATCACGTGAATGATCATGCACTGATCACGTGGCTCTCATGCACAGATCACGTGATTGCGCATGCACTGATCACGTAATTGTATGCACAGCTCACGTGGCTATCATGCACTGATGACGTGGCTTATCATGTACTGATCATGTGACTGATCATGCACTGATCACGTAGCTATCTTGCACTGGTCACTTGGCTGATCACACACTCATCACAGGACTGATCGTGCACTTATTGCGGCGCTATAATGCATTGACTACATGACTCCACATGCACTGATCACGTGCATGATCATGCACTGATCACGTGACTGACCATGCACTGATCACGTGACTGATCATGCACTGATCACGTGGCTAACATGCACTGATCATTTGGCTGGTCATACACTGATCATGTGACTGGTCATGCACTGATCATGTGGCTGATCATGCACTGAACACGTGACTGATCATGCACTGATCACGTGTCTATCATGCACTGATCACGTGGCTATCATGCACAGATCACGTGGCTGATAATGCAATGATCACGTAGCTACCGTGTACTGGTCACGTGACTGATCATGCACTGATCACGTGGCTGATCATGCACTGATCACGTGACTGATCATGCACTGATCACGTGGCTGATCATGAACTGATCACGTGGCTATGATGCACTGCTCACTTGGCTGATCATGCAATGATCACGCAGCTCCCATGTACTGGTCACATGACAGATCATGCACTGATCACGTACTTGATGATGCACTGATCACCTGGCTTATCATGCATTGATCATGTGACTCATCATGTACTGATCATGTTTGGTGTCATACACTGATCATGTGCCTCTGGAGGCAATGAACACAGAGCTGAGTAGGCAGGAATCAGTCAGCAGGCAATAATCATGGAAGTCAGCTCTGAGAAATCATGCTGCTCAGCTGGCAATAATCAAGTAGATGAGCAGGCAGAAATTACGCAGCACAGGTGGCAAATGTCAAGGAGATGACTGGCAGGAATCATGCAGCTCAGCTGGCAATTGTCAAGCAGATGAGCAGACAGTAATCACGCAGCTCAGCAGGCCCTGATCACGTGACTGAGCATGCACTGTACACGTGGCTGAACACACACATATCACGTGACTGATCATGCACTTATCACGTGCCTCTGATGCACTGATCACGTGATTGCGCATGCACTGATCACATAAATGTATGCACTGATCACGTGGCTATCATGCACTGATGACGTGGCTGATCATGCACTGATCATGTGACTGATCATGCACTGATCACGTAGCTATCTTGCACTGATCACTTGGCTGATCATACACTCATCACGGGACTGATCATGCACTGATCACGGCGCTATCATGCACTGATTACATGACTCAACATGCACTGATCACCTGGATGATCATGCACTGATCACGTGACTGACCATGCTCTGATCACGTGACTGATCATGCACTGATGAGTTGGCAATCATGCACTGATTACTTGGCTGATCATACACTGATCACATGACTGATAATGTACTGATCATCTGGCTATCGTGCACTCATTACCTGGCTATCGTGCACTGATCACGTGGCTGATCATGCACTGATCACGTGACTGATCATGCACTGATCACGTGGCTGATCATGCACTGATCACGCTGATGCCCATGCACTGATCACGTGTATGAACATACACTGATCATGTGACAGATCATGCACTGATCACGTGGCTTATCATGCACTGATCATGTGGCTGATCATGTGCTGATCATGTTTGGTGTCATACACTGATCATGTGCCTCTGGAGGCAATGAACAAAGAGCTGAGTAGGCAGGAATCAGTCAGCAGGCAATAATCATGGAACTCAGCTCTGAGGAATCATGCTGCTCAGCTGGCAATAATCAAGTAGCTGAGCAGGCAGGAATTACGCAGCACAGGTGGCAATTGTCAAGCAGATGACAGGCAGGAATCGTGCAGCTCAGCTGGCAATTGTCAAGCAGATGAGCAGACAGTAATCACGCAGCTCAGCAGGCCATGATCACGTGACTGAGCATGCACTGTTCACGTGGCTGATCACACACCTGATCACGTGACTGATCATGCACTGATCACGTGGCTATCATGCACTGATCACGTGGTTGCTCATGCACTGATCACGTATGTATGCACTGATCACGTGGCTATCATGCACTGATCACGTGGCTGATCATGCACTGATCACGTAACTGATCATGCACTGATCACGTGGCTATCATGCACTGATCACGTGGCTGATCATACACTGATCACGGGACTGATCATGCACTGATCACGTGCTATCATGCACTGATCACATGACTGACATGCACTGATCACGTGGATGATCATGCACTGATCACGTGACTGATCATGCACTGATCACGTGACTGATCATGCACTGATCACGTGGCTGATCATGCACTGATCACGTGACTATCATGCACTGATCACGTGGCTGATCATGCACTGATCACGTGGCTGATCATGCACTGATCACGTGGCTATCATGCACTGATCACGTGGCTGATCATGCACTGATCACGTGGCTGATCATGCACTGATCACGTGACTGATCATGCACTGATCACGTCTATATCATGCACTGATCACGTGACTGATCATGCACTGATCACGTGGCTGATCATGCACTGATCACGTGACTGATCATGCACTGATCACGTGGCTATCATGCACTGATCACGTGGCTGATCATGCACTGATCACGTGGCTGATCATGCACTGATCACGTGGCTGATCATGCACTGATCACGTGACTGATCATGCACTGATCACGTGGCTGATCATGCACTGATCACGTGACTGATCATGCACTGATCACGTGACTGATCATGCACTGATCACGTGGCTATCATGCACTGATCACGTGGCTGATCATGCAATGATCACGTAGCTACCATGTACTGGTCACGTGACTGATCATGCACTGATCACGTAATTGATCATGCACTGATCACGTGGCTGATCATGCACTGATCACGTGACTGATCATGCACTGATCACGTGGCTGATCATGCACTGATCACGTGGCTATCATGCACTGATCACGTGGCTGATCATGCACTGATCACGTGCCTGATCATGCACTGATCACGTGACTGATCATGCACTGATCACGTGGCTATCATGCACTGATCACGTGGCTATCATGCACTGATCACGTGCCTGTCATGCACTGATCACGTGACTGATCATGCACTGATCACGTGGTATCATGCACTGATCACGTGGCTGATCATGCACTGTTCACGTGGCTGATCATGCACTGATCACGTGGCTGATCATGCACTGATCACGCAGCTGATCATGCACTGATCACGTGGCTATCATGCACTGATCACGTGGCTGATCATGCAATGATCACGTAGCTATCATGCACTGGTCACGTGACTGATCATGCACTGATCACGTGGCTGATCATGCACTGATTACGTGGCTGATCATGCACTGATCACGTGACTGATCATGCACTGATCACGTGACTATCATGCACTGATCACGTGGCTATCATGCACTGATCACGTGGATATCATGCACTGATCACGTGGCTGATCACACACTGATCACGTGACTGATCATGCACTGATCACGTGACTATCATGCACTGATCACGTGGCTATCATGCACTGATCACGTGGCTGATCATGCACTGATCACGTGGCTGATCATGCACTGATCACGTAGCTATCATGCACTGATCACGTGCCTGATCATGCACTGATCACGTAACTGATCATGCACTGATCACGTGGCTGATCATGCACTGATCACGTGGCTATCATGCACTGATCACGTGGCTGATCATGCAATAATCACGCAGCTACCATGTACTGATCACGTGACTGATCATGCACTGATCACGTGGCTGATCATGCACTGATCACGTGGCTGATCATGCACTGATCACGTGGCTGATCATGCACTGATCACGTGACTGATCATGCACTGATCACGTGGCTGATCATGCACTGATCACGTGGCTGATCATGCACTGATCACGTGGCTATCATGCACTGATCACGTGGCTGATCATGCACTGATCACGTAGCTTACATGCACTGATCACGTGACTGATCATGCACTGATCACGTAACTGATCATGCACTGATCACGTGACTGATCATGCACTGATCACGTGACTGATCATGCACTGATCACGTGGCTATCATGCACTGATCACGTGGCTGATCATGCAATGATCACGTAGCTATCATGCACTGATCACGTGACTGATCATGCACTGATCACGTAATTGATCATGCACTGATCACGTGACTGATCATGCACTGATCACGTGGCTATCATGCACTGATCACGTGACTGATCATGCACTGATCACGTGGCTGATCATGCACTGATCACGTGCTGATCATGCACTGATCACGTGGCTGATCATGCACTGATCACGTGACTGATCATGCACTGATCACTGATCATGCACTGATCACGTGGCTATCATGCACTGATCACGTGGCTGATCATGCACTGATCACGCAGCTATCATGTACTGATCACGTGACTGATCATGCACTGATCACGTGTCTGATCATGCACTGATCACGTGGCTGATCATGCACTGATCACGTGACTGATCATGCACTGATCACGTAGCTATCATGCACTGATCACGTGACTGATCATGCACTGATCACGTGACTATCATGCACTGATCACGCTGGCTGATCATACTGATCACGTGCCTGTCATGCACTGATCACGTGGCTGATCATGCACTGATCACGTGACTGATCATGCACTGATCACGTGGCTATCATGCACTGATCGCGTGGCTATCATGCACTGATCACGTGGCTGATCATGCACTGATCACGTAGCTACCATACACTGGTCACGTGACTGATCATGCACTGATCACGTGTCTGATCATGCACTGATCACGTGGCTGATCATACACTGATCACGTAACTGATCATGCACTGATCGCGTGGCTATCATGCACTGATCACGTGGCTGATCATGCACTGATCACGTGGCTGATCATGCACTGATCACGTGACTGATCATGCACTGATCACGTGGCATCATGCACTGATCACGTGGCTGATCATGCACTGATCACGTGACTGATCATGCACTGATCACGTGACTATCATGCACTGATCACGTGGCTATCATGCACTGATATCATGCACTGATCACGTGGCTGATCACACACGATCACGTGACTGATCATGCACTGATCACGTGGCTATCATGCACTGATCACGTGGCTGGTCATGCACTGATCACGCAGCTACCATGCACTGGTCACGTGACTGATCATGCACTGATCACGTAACTGATCATGCACTGATCACGTGGCTGATCATGCACTGATCACGTCACTGATCATGCACTGATCACGTGGCTATCAGGCACTACTCACGTGGCTGATCATGCAATGATCATGTAGCTACCATGTGCAGGTCACGTGACTGATCATGCACCCATCAGGTGACTGATCATGCACTGATCACCTGGCTATCATGCACTGATCACGTGGCTGATCATGCACTGATCACCTGCCTGGTCATGCACTGATCACGTGACTGATCATGAACTGATCACGTAGCAATCATGCACTGATCACCTGACTGATCATGCACTGATCACGTGGCTATCATGCACTGATCACGTGGCTGATCATGCACTGATACCGTGAGTGAGCATGGACTGATCACATGACTATCATGTAGTGATCACGTGACTTAATGGCGCTGATCATGTGACTGATCATGCGCTGATCATGTTTGCTATCATACACTGATCATGTGCCTCTGGAGGCAATAAACAAAGAGCTGAGTAGGCATGAATCAAACAGTCAGCAGGCAATAATCATGGAACTCAGCTGTGAGGAATCATGCTGCTCAGCTGGCAATAATCAAGCAGCTGAGCAGGCAGGAATTACACAGCACAGCTGGCAATTGTCAAGCAGATGACAGGCAGGAATCGTGCAGCTCAGCTGGCAATTGTCAAGCAGATGAGCAGACAGTAATCACGCAGCTCAGCAGGCCCTGATCACGTGACTGAGCATGCACTGTTCACGTGGCTGATCATACACTGATCACGTGATTGATCATGCACTGATCACGTGGATATCATGCACTGATCACGTGGCTGATCATACACTGTTCACGTGTCTGACCATGCACTGATCACGTGGCTGATCATACACTGCTCACGTAACTGATCATGCACTGATCACGTAACTGATCATGCACTGATCACGTGGCTGATCATGCACTGATCACGCGACTATCATGCACTGATCACGTGACTGATCATGCACTGATCACGTGACTGATCATGCACTGATCACGTGGCTGATCATGCACTGATCACGTGACTGATCATGCACTGATCACGTGGCTGATCATGCACTGATCACGTGACTGATCATGCACTGATCACGTGGCTATCATGCACTGATCACGTGGCTGATCATGCACTGATCACGCAGCTACCATGCACTGATCACGTGACTGATCATGCACTGATCACGTAATGATCATGCACTGATCACGTGGCTGATCATGCACTGATCACGTGACTGATCATGCACTGATCACGTGGCTATCATGCACTGATCACGTGGCTGATCATGCACTGATCACGTGACTGATCATGCACTGATCACGTGACTGATCATGCACTGATCACGTGGCTATCATGCACTATCACGTGGCTGATCATGCAATGATCACGTAGCTACCATGTACTGGTCACGTGACTGATCATGCACTGATCACGCAACTGATCATGCACTGATCACGTGGCTATCATGCACTGATCACGTGGCTGATCATGCACTGATCACGTACCTGGTCATGCACTGATCACGTGACTGATCATGCACTGATCACGTAGCAATCATGCACTGATCACCTGGCTGATCATGCACTGATCACGTGGCTATCATGCACTGATCACGTGGCTATCATGCACTGATCACGTGGCTGATCATGCACTGATACCGTGACTGAGCATGGACTGATCACATGACTATCATGTAGTGATCACGTGACTTAATGGCGCTGATCATGTGACTGATCATGCGCTGATCATGTTTGCTATCATACACTGATCATGTGCCTCTGGAGGCAATAAACAAAGAGCTGAGTAGGCATGAATCAAACAGTCAGCAGGCAATAATCATGGAACTCAGCTGTGAGGAATCATGCTGCTCAGCTGGCAATAATCAAGCAGCTGAGCAGGCAGGAATTACACAGCACAGCTGGCAAATGTCAAGCAGATGACAGGCAGGAATCGTGCAGCTCAGCTGGCAATTGTCAAGCAGATGAGCAGACAGTAATCACGCAGCTCAGCAGGCCCTGATCACGTGACTGAGCATGCACTGTTCACGTGGCTGATCATACACTGATCACGTGATTGATCATGCACTGATCACTTGGATATCATGCACTGATCACGTGGCTGATCATACACTGTTCACGTGTCTGACCATGCACTGATCACGTGGCTGATCATACACTGCTCACGTAACTGATCATGCACTGATCACGTGGCTGATCATGCACTGATCACGTGGCTGATCATGCACTGATCACGTAGCTATCATGTACTGATCACGTGACTGATCATGCACTGATCACGTAACTGATCATGCACTGATCACGTGGCTGATCATGCACTGATCACGTGGCTGATCATGCACTGATCACGTGGCTGATCATGCACTGATCACGTGACTGATCATGCACTGATCACGTGGCTATCATGCACTGATCACGTGGCTATCATGCACTGATCACGTGGCTGATCATGCACTGATCACGTAGCTATCATGCACTGATCACGTGACTGATCATGCACTGATCACGTGTCTGATCATGCACTGATCACGTGGCTGATCATGCACTGATCACGTAACTGATCATGCACTGATCACGTGGCTATCATGCACTGATCACGTGGCTGATCATGCACTGATCACGTGGCTGACATGCACTGTCACGTGACTGATCATGCACTGATCACGTGGCATCATGCACTGATCACGTGGCTGATCATACACTGATCACGTAACTGATCATGCACTGATCACGTGGCTATCATGCACTGATCACGTGGCTGATCATGCAATGATCACGCTACATATACTGGTCACGTGACTGATCATGCACTGATCACGAATGATCATGCACTGATCAGTGACTGATCATGCACTGATCACGTGACTGATCATGCACTGATCACGTGGCTATCATGCACTGATCACGTGGCTGATCATGCAATGATCACGTAGCTACCATGTACTGTCACGTGACTGATCATGCACTGATCACGTAATTATCATGCACTGATCACGTGACTGATCATGCACTGATCACGTGGCTGATCATGCACGTATCACATGACTGATCATGCACTGATCACGTGGCTATCATGCACTGATCACGTGGCTGATCATGCACTGATCACGTAGCTACCATGCACTGATCACGTGACTGATCATGCACTGATCACGTCTATATCATGCACTGATCACATGACTGATCATGCACTGATCACGTGGATGATCATGCACTGATCACGTGACTGATCATGCACTGATCACGTGGCTATCATGCACTGATCATGTGACTGATCATGTGCTGATCATGTTTGCTGTCATACACTGATCACGTGCCTCTGGAGGCAATGAACAAAGAGCTGAGTAGGCAGGAATCAGTAGGCAATAATCATGGAACTCAGCTCTGAGAAATCATGCTGCTCAGCTGGCAATAATCAAGCAGATGAGCAGGCAGGAATTATGCAGCACAGCTGGCAATTGTCAAGCAGATGACAGGCAGGAATCGTGCAGCTCAGCTGGCAATTGTCAAGCAGATGAGCAGACAGTAATCACGCAGCTCAGCAGGCCCTGATCACGTGACTGAGCATGCACTGTTCACGTGGCTGATCACACTGATCACGTGGCTGATCATGCACTGATCACGTGGCTATCATGCACTGATCACGTGATTGATCATGCACTGATCACGTAATTGCACTGATCACGTGGCTGATCATGCACTGATCACGTGGCTGATCATGCACTGATCACGTGACTGATCATGCACTGATCACGTGGCTATCATGCACTGATCACGTGGCTGATCACACACTGATCACAGGACTGATCATGCACTGATCACGCGCTATCATGCATTGACACATGACTGACATGCACTGATCACGTGCTGATCATGCACTGATCACGTGACTGATCATGCACTGATCACGTGACTGATCATGCACTGATCACGTGGCTATCATGCACTGATCACGTGGCTGATCATGCACTGATCACGTGACTGATCATGCACTGATCACGTGGCTGATCATGCACTGATCACGTGACTGATCATGCACTGATCACGTGACTATCATGCACTGATCACGTGGCTATCATGCACTGATCACGTGGCTGATCATGCAATGATCACGTAGCTACCATGTACTGGTCACGTGACTGATCATGCACTGATCACGTGGCTGATCATGCACTGATCACGTGACTGATCATGCACTGATCACGTGGCTGATCATGCACTGATCACGTGGCTATCATGCACTGATCACGTGGCTGATCATGCAATGATCACGCAGCTACCATGTACTGGTCACATGACTGATCATGCACTGATCACGTACTGATCATGCACTGATCACCTGGCTTATCATGCATTGATCATGTGACTGATCATGTGCTGATCATGTTTGGTGTCATACACTGATCATGTGCCTCTGGAGGCAATGAACACAGAGCTGAGTAGGCAGGAATCAGTCAGCAGGCAATAATCATGGAAGTCAGCTCTGAGAAATCATGCTGCTCAGCTGGCAATAATCAAGTAGATGAGCAGGCAGGAATTACGCAGCACAGGTGGCAATTGTCAAGCAGATGACAGGCAGGAATCATGCAGCTCAGCTGGCAATTGTCAAGCAGATGAGCAGACAGTAATCACGCAGCTCAGCAGGCCCTGATCACGTGACTGAGCATGCACTGTTCACGTGGCTGATCACACATATCACGTGACTGATCATGCACTGATCACGTGACTATCATGCACTGATCACGTGACTGATCATGCACTGATCACACTGTATGCACTGATCACGTGGCTATCATGCACTGATCACGTGGCTGATCATGCACTGATCACGTGACTGATCATGCACTGATCACGTAGCTATCATGCACTGATCACGTGGCTGATCATACACTGATCACGGGACTGATCATGCACTGATCACGGGCTATCATGCACTGATCACATGACTGATCATGCACTGATCACGTGGATGATCATGCACTGATCACGTGGCTGATCATGCACTGATCACGTGACTGATCATGCACTGATCAGTGGCAATCATGCACTGATCACGTGGCTGATCATGCACTGATCACGTGACTGATCATGCACTGATCACTGGCTATCATGCACTGATCACGTGGCTATCATGCACTGATCACGTGGCTGATCATGCACTGATCACGTGACTGATCATGCACTGATCACGTCTGATCATGCACTGATCACGTGATGATCATGCACTGATCACGTGATGATCATGCACTGATCACGTGACTGATCATGCACTGATCACGTGGCTATCATGCACTGATCACGTGGCTGATCATGCACTGATCACGTAGCTACCATGCACTGGTCACGTGACTGATCATGCACTGATCACGTAATTGATCATGCACTGATCACGTGACTGATCATGCACTGATCACGTGACTGATCATGCACTGATCACGTGACTGATCATGCACTGATCACGTGGCTATCATGCACTGCTCACGTGGCTGATCATGCAATGATCATGTAGCTACCATGTACTGGTCACGTGACTGATCATGCACTGATCACGTAACTGATCATGCACTGATCACGTGGCTGATCATGCACTGATCACGTGACTGATCATGCACTGATCACGTGGCTGATCATGCACTGATCACGTAGCTACCATGCACTGATCACGTGACTGATCATGCACTGATCACGTAACTGATCATGCACTGATCACGTGGCTATCATGCACTGATCACGTGGCTGATCACACATGATCACGTGACTGATCATGCACTGATCACGTGGCTATCATGCACTGATCACGTGGTGATCATGCACTGATCACGTGGATATCATGCACTGATCACGTGGCTGATCATGCACTGATCACGGGACTGATCATGCACTGATCACGGCGCTATCATGCACTGACACATGACTGACATGCACTGATCACGTGGCTGATCATGCACTGATCACGTGACTGATCATGCACTGATCACGTGACTGATCATGCACTGATCACGTGGCTGATCATGCACTGATCACGTGGCTATCATGCACTGATCACGTGGCTGATCATGCAATGATCACGTAGCTACCATGCACTGATCACGTGACTGATCATGCACTGATCACGTGATTGATCATGCACTGATCACGTGGCTGATCATGCACTGATCACGTGACTGATCATGCACTGATCACGTGGCTGATCATGCACTGATCACGTGGCTGATCATGCACTGATCACGTGGCTGATCATGCACTGATCACGTGACTGATCATGCACTGATCACGTGACTGATCATGCACTGATCACGTGGCTGATCATGCACTGATCACGTGACTGATCATGCACTGATCACGTGACTGATCATGCACTGATCACGTGGCTATCATGCACTGATCACGTGGCTGATCATGCACTGATCACGTAGCTACCATATACTGATCACGTGACTGATCATGCACTGATCACGTAAATGATCATGCACTGATCACGTGACTGATCATGCACTGATCACGTAACTGATCATGCACTGATCACGTGGCTATCATGCACTGCTCACGTGGCTGATCATGCAATGATCACGTAGCAACCATGTACTGATCACGTGACTGATCATGCACTGATCACGTAATTGATCATGCACTGATCACGTGGCTGATCATGCACTGATCACGTGACTGATCATGCACTGATCACGTGACTGATCATGCACTGATCACGTGGCTATCATGCACTGATCACGTGCTGATCATGCACTGATCACGTGGCTGATCATGCACTGATCACGTGACTGATCATGCACTGATCACGTGGCTATCATGCACTGATCACGTGGCTATCATGCACTGATCACGTGCCTGATCATGCACTGATCACGTGACTGATCATGCACTGATCACGTGGTATCATGCACTGATCACGTGGCTGATCATGCACTGATCACGTGGCTGATCATGCACTGATCACGTAACTGATCATGCACTGATCACGTGGCTATCATGCACTGATCACGTGACTATCATGCACTGATCACGTGGCTATCATGCACTGATCACGTGGCTGATCATGCACGATCACGTGACTGATCATGCACTGATCACGTGGCTGATCATGCACTGATCACGTAGCTATCATGCACTGATCACGTGACTGATCATGCACTGATCACGTGGCTATCATGCACTGATCATGTGACTGATCATGCACTGATCATGTTTGGTGTCATACACTGATCATGTGCCTCTGGAGGCAATGAACAAAGAGCTGAGTAGGCAGGAATCAGTAGGCAATAATCATGGAACTCAGCTCTGAGAAATCATGCTGCTCAGCTGGCAATAATCAAGTAGATGAGCAGGCAGGAATTATGCAGCACAGATGGCAATTGTCAAGCAGATGAGCAGACAGTAATCACGCAGCTCAGCAGGCACTGATCACGTGACTGAGCATGCACTGATCACGTGGCTGATCACACACTGATCACGTGACTGATCATGCACTGATCACGTGGCTCTCATGCACTGATCACGTGATTGATCATGCACTGATCACGTAATTGTCATGCACTGATCACGTGGCTATCATGCACTGATCACGTGGCTGATCATGCACTGATCACGTGACTGATCATGCACTGATCACGTAGCTATCATGCACTGATCACGTGGCTGATCATGCACTGATCACGGGACTGATCATGCACTGATCACGGCACTATCATGCACTGACTACATGACTGATCACACTGATCACGTGCTGATCATGCACTGATCACGTGGCTATCATGCACTGATCACGTGGCTGATCATGCACTGATCACGTGACTGATCATGCACTGATCACGTGGCTGATCATGCACTGATCACGTGACTGATCATGCACTGATCACGTGGCTATCATGCACTGATCACGTGGCTGATCATGCACTGATCACGTAGCTGACCATGCACTGATCACGTGACTGATCATGCACTGATCACGTGACTATCATGCACTGATCACGTGGCTATCATGCACTGATCACGTGGCTGATCATGCACTGATCACGTGCCTGATCATGCACTGATCACGTGGCTGATCATGCACTGATCACGTGGCTGATCATGCACTGATCACGTGACTGATCATGCACTGATCACGTGACTGATCATGCACTGATCACGTGGCTTATCATGCACTGATCATGTGACTGATCATGTGCTGATCATGTTTGGTGTCATACACTGATCATGTGCATCTGGAGGCAATGAACAAAGAGCTGAGTAGGCAGGAATCAGTCAGCAGGCTATAATCATGGAACTCAGCTCTGAGAAATCATGCTGCTCAGCTGGCAATAATCAAGTAGATGAGCAGGCAGGAATTATGCAGCACAGGTGGCAATTGTCAAGGAGATGACAGACAGGAATCGTGCAGCTCAGCTGGCAATTGTCAAGAGATGAGCAGACAGTAATCACGCAGCTCAGCAGGCCCTGATCACGTGACTGAGCATGCACTGATCACGTGGCTGATCATGCACTGATCACGTGACTGATCATGCACTGATCACGTGGCTGATCATGCACTGATCACGTGGCTATCATGCACTGATCACGTGGCTGATCATGCACTGATCACGTAGCAACCATGTACTGGTCACGTGACTGATCATGCACTGATCACGTAATTGATCATGCACTGATCACGTGGCTGATCATGCACTGATCACGTGGCTGATCACACACTATCACGTGACTGATCATGCACTGATCACGTGGCTATCATGCACTGATCACGTGGCTATCATGCACTGATATCATGCACTGATCACGTGGCTGATCACACACGTATCACGTGACTGATCATGCACTGATCACGTGGCTATCATGCACTGATCACGTGACTGATCATGCACTGATCACGTGGCTATCATGCACTGATCACGTGGCTATCATGCACTGATATCATGCACTGATCACGTGGCTGATCATGCACTATCACGTGACTGATCATGCACTGATCACGTAGCTACCATGCACTGATCACGTGACTGATCATGCACTGATCACGTGGCTGATCATGCACTGATCACGTGACTGATCATGCACTGATCACGTGGCTGATCATGCACTGATCACGTGGCTATCATGCACTGATCACGTGGCTGATCATGCAATGATCACGCAGCTACCATGTACTGGTCACATGACTGATCATACACTGATCACGTAATTGATCATGCACTGATCACCTGGCTTATCATGCATTGATCATGTGATTCATCATGCACTGATCATGTTTGGTGTCATACACTGATCATGTGCCTCTGGAGGCAATGAACAAAGAGCTGAGTAGGCAGGAATCAGTAGACAATAATCATGGAACTCAGCTCTGAGAAATCATGCTGCTCAGCTGGCAATAATCAAGTAGATGAGCAGGCAGGAATTATGCAGCACAGATGGCAATTGTCAAGCAGATGACAGGCAGGAATCGTGCAGCTCAGCTGGCAATTGTCAAGCAGATGAGCAGACAGTAATCACGCAGCTCAGCAGGCCCTGATCACGTGACTGAGCATGCACTGTTCACGTGGCTGATCACACACTGATCACGTGAATGATCATGCACTGATCACGTGGCTATCATGCACTGATCACGTGACTGATCATGCACTGATCACATTATTGTATGCACTGATCACGTGGCTATCATGCACTGATCACGTGGCTGATCATGCACTGATCACGTGACTGATCATGCACTGATCACGTAGCTATCATGCACTGATCACGTGGCTGATCATACACTGATCACGGGACTGATCATGCACTGATCACGGGCTATCATGCACTGATCACATGACTGATCATGCACTGATCACGTGGATGATCATGCACTGATCACGTGACTGATCATGCACTGATCACGTGACTGATCATGCACTGATCACGTGACTGATCATGCACTGATCACTGGCTATCATGCACTGATTACGTGGCTATCATGCACTGATCACGTGGCTGATCATGCACTGATCACGTGACTGATCATGCACTGATCACGTCTGATCATGCACTGATCACGTGACTGATCATGCACTGATCACGTGGAAATCATGCACTGATCACGTGACTGATCATGCACTGATCACGTGGCTATCATGCACTGATCACGTGGCTGATCATGCAATGATCACGTAGCTACCATGTACTGTCACGTGACTGATCATGCACTGATCACGTAATTGATCATGCACTGATCACGTGACTGATCATGCACTGATCACGTGACTGATCATGCACTGATCACGTGACTGATCATGCACTGATCACGTGGCTGTCATGCACTGATCACGTGGCTGATCATGCACTGATCACGTAGCTATCATGTACTGATCACGTGACTGATCATGCACTGATCACGTGACTGATCATGCACTGATCACGTGACTGATCATGCACTGATCACGTGGCTGATCATGCACTGATCACGTGGCTGATCATGCACTGATCACGTGACTGATCATGCACTGATCACGTGGCTGATCATGCACTGATCACGTAGCTATCATGTACTGTCACGTGACTGATCATGCACTGATCACGTAATTGATCATGCACTGATCACGTGGCTGATCATGCACTGATCACGTGACTGATCATGCACTGATCACGTGGCTGATCATGCACTGATCACGTGACTGATCATGCACTGATCACGTGGCTATCATGCACTGATCACGTGGCTGATCATGCAATGATCACGTAGCTACCATGCACTGGTCACGTGACTGATCATGCACTGATCACGTGACTGATCATGCACTGATCACGTGGCTGATCATGCACTGATCACGTGACTGATCATGCACTGATCACGTGGCTGATCATGCACTGATCACGTGTCTGATCATGCACTGATCACTGGCTGATCATGCACTGATCACGTGACTGATCATGCACTGATCACGTAATTGATCATGCACTGATCACGTGGCTGATCATGCACTGATCACGTGACTGATCATGCACTGATCACGTGACTGATCATGCACTGATCACGTGGCTATCATGCACTGATCACGTGGCTGATCATGCAATGATCACGTAGCTACCATATACTGGTCACGTGACTGATCATGCACTGATCACGTAAATGATCATGCACTGATCACGTGACTGATCATGCACTGATCACGTGACTGATCATGCACTGATCACGTGGCTATCATGCACTGATCACGTGGCTGATCATGCAATGATCACGTAGCAACCATGTACTGGTCACGTGACTGATCATGCACTGATCATGTAATTGATCATGCACTGATCACGTGGCTCATCATGCACTGATCACGTGACTGATCATGCACTGATCACGTGACTGATCATGCACTGATCACGTGGCTATCATGCACTGATCACGTGCTGATCATGCACTGATCACGTGCCTGATCATGCACTGATCACGTGACTGATCATGCACTGATCACGTGGCTATCATGCACTGATCACGTGACTATCATGCACTGATCACGTGCCTGATCATGCACTGATCACGTGACTGATCATGCACTGATCACGTGGTATCATGCACTGATCACGTGGCTGATCATGCACTGATCACGTGCTGATCATGCACTGATCACGTGGCTGATCATACACTGATCACGTGACTGATCATGCACTGATCACGTGGCTATCATGCACTGATCACGTGGCTATCATGCACTGATCACGTGGATATCATGCACTGATCACGTGGCTGATCACACACGATCACGTGACTGATCATGCACTGATCACGTGGCTGATCATGCACTGATCACGTAGCTGATCATGCACTGATCACGTGACTGATCATGCACTGATCACGTGGCTATCATGCACTGATCATGTGACTGATCATGTGCTGATCATGTTTGGTGTCATACACTGATCATGTGCCTCTGGAGGCAATGAACAAAGAGCTGAGTAGGCAGGAATCAGTAGGCAATAATCATGGAACTCAGCTCTGAGAAATCATGCTGCTCAGCTGGCAATAATCAAGTAGATGAGCAGGCAGGAATTATGCAGCACAGCTGGCAATTGTCAAGCAGATGACAGGCAGGAATCGTGCAGCTCAGCTGGCAATTGTCAAGCAGATGAGCAGACAGTAATCACGCAGCTCAGCAGGCCCTGATCACGTGACTGAGCATGCACTGTTCACGTGGCTGATCACACACTGATCACGTGAATGATCATGCACTGATCACGTGGCTATCATGCACTGATCACGTGATTGATCATGCACTGATCACGTAATTGAATGCACTGATCACGTGGCTATCATGCACTGATCACGTGGCTGATCATGCACTGATCACGTGACTGATCATGCACTGATCACGTGGCTATCATGCACTGATCACGTGGCTGATCATGCACTGATCACGGGACTGATCATGCACTGATCACGGCGCTATCATGCACTGACTACATGACTGATCATGCACTGATCACGTGCTGATCATGCACTGATCACGTGACTGATCATGCACTGATCACGTGGCTGATCATGCACTGATCACGTGGCTATCATGCACTGATCACGTGGCTGATCATGCACTGATCACGTGACTGATCATGCACTGATCACGTGGCTGATCATGCACTGATCACGTGACTGATCATGCACTGATCACGTGGCTATCATGCACTGATCACGTGGCTGATCATGCACTGATCACGTGGCTGATCATGCACTGATCACGTGACTGATCATGCACTGATCACGTGACTGATCATGCACTGATCACGTGGCTATCATGCACTGATCACGTGGCTGATCATGCACTGATCACGTGCCTGATCATGCACTGATCACGTGGCTGATCATGCACTGATCACGTGGCTGATCATGCACTGATCACGTGACTGATCATGCACTGATCACGTAACTGATCATGCACTGATCACCTGGCTTATCATGCATTGATCATGTGACTGATCATGTGCTGATCATGTTTGGTGTCATACACTGATCATGTGCCTCTGGAGGCAATGAACAAAGAGCTGAGTAGGCAGGAATCAGTCAGCAGGCTATAATCATGGAACTCAGCTCTGAGAAATCATGCTGCTCAGCTGGCAATAATCAAGTAGATGAACAGGCAGGAATTATGCAGCACAGGTGGCAATTGTCAAGGAGATGACAGGCAGGAATCGTGCAGCTCAGCTGGCAATTGTCAAGCAGATGAGCAGACAGTAATCACGCAGCTCAGCAGGCCCTGAACACGTGACTGAGCATGCACTGTTCACGTGGCTGATCACACACTATCACGTGACTGATCATGCACTGATCACGTGGCTATCATGCACTGATCACGTGACTGATCATGCACTGATCACGTAATGATCATGCACTGATCACGTGGCTATCATGCACTGATCACGTGGCTGATCATGCACTGATCACGTGACTGATCATGCACTGATCACGTGGCTATCATGCACTGATCACGTGGCTGATCATGCACTGATCACGGGACTGATCATGCACTGATCACGGCGGTATCATGCACTGACACATGACTGATCATGCACTGATCACGTGGATGATCATGCACTGATCACGTGGCTATCATGCACTGATCACGTGGCTGATCATGCAATGATCACGTAGCTACCATGCACTGATCACGTGACTGATCATGCACTGATCACGTAATTGATCATGCACTGATCACGTGGCTGATCATGCACTGATCACGTGGCTGATCATGCACTGATCACGTGACTGATCATGCACTGATCACGTGGCTATCATGCACTGATCACGTGGCTGATCATACTGATCACGTGCCTCATCATGCACTGATCACGTGGCTGATCATGCACTGATCACGTGACTGATCATGCACTGATCACGTGGCTGATCATGCACTGATCACGTGACTGATCATGCACTGATCACGTGACTGATCATGCACTGATCACGTGGATATCATGCACTGATCACGTGGCTGATCATGCACTGATCACGTGTCTGATCATGCACTGATCGCGTGGCTGATCATGCACTGATCACGTAACTGATCATGCACTGATCACGTGGCTATCATGCACTGATCACGTGGCTGATCATGCACTGATCACGTGGCTGATCATGCACTGATCACGTGACTGATCATGCACTGATCACGTGGCACTCATGCACTGATCACGTGGCTGATCATGCACTGATCACGTGACTGATCATGCACTGATCACGTGGCTATCATGCACTGATCACGTGGCTGATCATGCAATGATCACGTAGCTACCATATACTGGTCACGTGACTGATCATGCACTGATCACGTGCTGATCATGCACTGATCACGTGACTGATCATGCACTGATCACGTGACTGATCATGCACTGATCACGTGGCTATCATGCACTGATCACGTGGCTGATCATGCACTGATCACGTGACTGATCATGCACTGATCACGTGGCTATCATGCACTGATCACGTGGCTGATCATGCACTGATCACGTAGCTATCATGCACTGATCACGTGACTGATCATGCACTGATCACGTAATTGATCATGCACTGATCACGTGACTGATCATGCACTGATCACGTGGCTGATCATGCACTGATCACGTGACTGATCATGCACTGATCACGTGGCTATCATGCACTGATCACGTGGCTATCATGCACTGATCACGTGGACATCATGCACTGATCACGTGGCTGATCATGCACGATCACGTGACTGATCATGCACTGATCACGTGGCTGATCATGCACTGATCACGTAGCTATCATGCACTGATCACGTGACTGATCATGCACTGATCACGTGATTGATCATGCACTGATCACGTGACTGATCATGCACTGATCACGTGGCTGATCATGCACTGATCACGTGACTGATCATGCACTGATCACGTGGCTGATCATGCACTGATCACGTGACTGATCATGCACTGATCACGTGGCTGATCATGCACTGATCACGTGGCTGATCATGCACTGATCACGTAGCTATCATGTACTGATCACGTGACTGATCATGCACTGATCACGTAACTGATCATGCACTGATCACGTGGCTGATCATGCACTGATCACGTGGCTGATCATGCACTGATCACGTGACTGATCATGCACTGATCACGTGGCTGATCATGCACTGATCACGTGACTGATCATGCACTGATCACGTGGCTATCATGCACTGATCACTGGCTGATCATGCACTGATCACGTAGCTACCATGCACTGATCACGTGACTGATCATGCACTGATCACGTAATTGATCATGCACTGATCACGTGACTGATCATGCACTGATCACGTGACTGATCATGCACTGATCACGTGACTGATCATGCACTGATCACGTGGCTATCATGCACTGATCACGTGGCTGATCATGCACTGATCACGTAGCTACCATGCACTGATCACGTGACTGATCATGCACTGATCACGTAATTGATCATGCACTGATCACGTGGCTGATCATGCACTGATCACGTGGCTGATCATGCACTGATCACGTGACTGATCATGCACTGATCACGTGACTGATCATGCACTGATCACGTGGCTATCATGCACTGATCACGTGGCTGATCATGCACTGATCACGTGCCTGATCATGCACTGATCACATGACTGATCATGCACTGATCACGTGACTGATCATGCACTGATCACGTGGCTATCATGCACTGATCACGTGGCTGATCATGCAATGATCACGTAGCTACCATGTACCGGTCAGGTGACTGATCATACACCCATTAGGTGACTGATCATGCACTGATCACGTGGCTGATCATACACTGATCACGTGCCTGTCATGAACTGATCACGTGACAAATCATGAACTGATCTCATAGCTATCATGAAATGATCACCTGGCTGATCACACACCTGTCACGTGACTATCATGCACTGATTACGTGACTGATCATGCACTGATCACGTGGCTATCATGCTCTGCTCACGTGGCTGATCATGCACTGATCACGTAGCAACCATGTACTGGTCACGTGACTGATCATACACTGATCACGTGCCTGGTCATGCACAGATTACATGACTGATCATGCACTGATCACGTCACTGATCATGCACTGATCACGTGGCTATCATGCACTACTCACGTGGCTATCATGCACTGATCATGTGGCTGATCATACACTGATCACCTGCCTGGTCATGAACAGATCACGTGACTAATCATGAACTGATCACGTGCAATCATTCACTGATCACCTGGCTGATCATGCACTGATCACGTGGCTATCATGCACTGATCACGTGGCTAATCATGCACTGATACCGTGACTGAGCATGGACTGATCACATGACTATCATGTAGTGATCACGTGACTTAATGGCGCTGACCATGTGACTGATCATGCGCTGAGCATGTTTGCTATCACACACTGATCATGTGCCTCTGGAGGCAATAAACAAAGAGCTGAGTAGGCATGAATCAAACAGTCAGCAGGCAATAATCATGGAACTCAGCTGTGAGGAATCATGCTGCTCAGCTGGCAATAATCAAGCATATGACAGGCAGGAATCATGCAGCTCAGCTGGCAATTGTCAATCAGATGAGCAGACAGTAGTCACGAAGCTCAGCAGGCCGTGATCACGTGACTGAGCATGCACTGTTCACCAGGCTGATCATACACTGATCACGTGATTGATCAAGCACTGATCACTTGGATATAATGCACTGATCACGTGGCTAATCATACACTGTTCACGTGTCTGACCATGCACTGATAACTTGGCTGATCATACACTGATCACGTAACTGATCATGTACTGCTCACGTAATTGATCATGCACTGATCACGTGGCTGATCGTGCACTGAACACGTGACTGATCATGCACTGATCACGTGACTGATCATGCACTGATCACGTGGCTATCATGCACTGCTCACGTGGCTGATCAGGCAGTGATCACGTGGCTACCATGTACTGGTCACATGACTGATCATGCACTGATCACGTACTTGATCATGCACTGATCACCTGGCTTATCATGCATTCATCATGTGACTGATCATGTGCTGATCATGTTTGGTGTCACACACTGATCATGTGCATCTGGAGGCAATGAACAAAGAGCTGAGTAGGCAGGAATCAGTCAGCAGGCTATAATCATGCTGCTCAGCTGGAAATAATCAAGTAAATGAGCAGGCAGGAATTATGCAGCACAGGTGGCAATAGTCAAGGAGATGACAGGCAGGAATCGTGCAGCTCAGCTGGCAATTGTCAAGCAGATGAGCAGACAGTAATCACGCAGCTCAGCAGGCCCTGATCACGTGACTGAGCATGCACTGTTCACGTCGCTGATCACACACCTATCACGTGAATGATCATGCACTGATCACGTGGCTATCATGCACTGATCACGTGACTGATCATGCACTGATCACGTGACTGATCATGCACTGATCACGTGGCTATCATGCACTGATATCATGCACTGATCACGTGGCTATCATGCACTGATCACGTGACTGATCATGCACTGATCACGTGGCTGTCATGCACTGATCACGTGGCTGATCATGCACTGATGACGTGGCTGATCATGCACTGATCATGTGACTGCTCATGCACTGATTCCGTAGCTATTTTGCACTGATCACTTGGCTGATCATGCACTCATCACGGGACTGATCGTGCACTGATTACGGCGCTATCATGCATTGACTACATGACTCCACATGCACTGATCACGTGGATGATCATGCACTGATCATGTGACTGACCATGCACTGATCACGTGACTGATTATGCACTGATCACGTGGCTGATCATGCACTGATCACGTGGCTATCATGCACTGCTCACGTGGCTGATCATGCAATGATCACGTAGCTACCATGTACTGGTCACGTGACTGATCATGCACTGATCACGTAATTGATCATGCACTGGTCATGTGGCTAATCATGCACTGATCACGTGACTGATCATACACTGACCACGTGACTGATCATGCACTGATCACGTGACTGATCATGCACTGATCACGTGGCTATTATGCAGTGATCACGTGGCTATCATGCACAGATCACATGGCTGATCATGCAATGTTCACGTAGCTACCATATACTGGTCACGTGACTGATCATGCACTGATCACGTGGCTGATCATGCACTGATCACGTGACTATCATGCACTGATCACGTGGCTGATCATGCACTGATCACGTGGCTGACCATGCACTGTCACGTGACTGATCATGCACTGATCACGTGGCACTCATGCACTGATCACGTGGCTGATCATACACGGCTCACGTAACTGATCATGCACTGATCACGTGGCTATCATGCACTGATCACGTGGCTGATCATGCACTGATCACGTAGCTATCATGCACTGATCACGTGACTGATCATGCACTGATCACGTAAATGATCATGCACTGATCACGTGACTGATCATGCACTGATCACGTGACTGATCATGCACTGATCACGTGGCTATCATGCACTGCTCACGTGGCTGATCATGCACGATCACGTAGCTACCATGTACTGGTCACGTGACTGATCATGCACTGATCACGTAATTGATCATGCACTGATCACGTGACTGATCATGCACTGATCACGTGGCTGATCACACACTGATCACGTGACTGATCATGCACTGATCACGTGGCTATCATGCACTGATCACGTGGCTGATCATGCAATGATCACGTAGCTATCATGTACTGGTCACGTGACTGATCATGCACTGATCACGTAATTGATCATGCACTGATCACGTGGCTGATCATGCACTGAACACGTGAATAATCATGCACTGATCACGTGACTGATCATGCACTGAACACGTGGCTATCATGCACTGCTAACTTGGCTGATCATGCAATGATCACGCACCTACCATGTACTGGTCACGTGACTGATCATACACTGATGACGTAATTGATCATGCACTGATCATGTGGCTGATCATGCACTGATCACGTGGCTGATCATGCACTGATCACGTGGCTGATCATGCACTGATCACGTGGCTGATCATGCACTGATCACGTGGCTGATCATGCACTGATCACGTGGCTGATCATGCACTGATCACGAGGCTGATCATCCACTGGTCACGTGACTGATCATGCACTGATCAGGTGACTGATCATGCACTGATCACGTGGCTATCATGCACTGACCTCGAGACTGAAAATGTACTGATCACGTCTAATCATGCACTGATCACATGACTGCCCATGCACTGATCACGTGGATGATCATGCACTAATCATGTGACAGATCATGCACTGATTACGTGGCTGATCATGCACTGATACCGTGACTGAGCATGGACTGATCACATGACTATCATGTAGTGATCACGTGACTTAATGGCGCTGATCATGTGACTCATCGTGCGCTGATCATGTTTGCTATCATACACTGATCATGTGCCTCTGGAGGCAATAAACAAAGAGCTGAGTAGGCACGAATCAAACAGTCAGCAGGCAATAATCATGGAACTCAGCTGTGAGGAATCATGCTGCTCAGCTGGCAATAATCAAGCAGCTGAGCAGGCAGGAATTACGCAGCACAGCTGGCAATTGTCAAGCAGATGACAGGCAGGAATCGTGCAGCGCAGCTGGCAATTGTCAAGCAGATGAGCAGACAGTAATCACGCAGCTCAGCAGGCCCTGATCACGTGACTGAGCATGCACTGTTCACGTGGCTGATCATACACTGATCACGTGATTGATCATGCACTGATCACTTGGATATCATGCACTGATCACGTGGCTGATCATACACTGTTCACGTGTCTGACCATGCACTGATCACGTGGCTGATCATACACTGCTCACGTAACTGATCATGCACTGATCACGTGGCTATCATGCACTGATCATGTGACTGATCATGCACTGATCACGTGACTCACCATGCACTGATCACGTGACTGATCATGCACTGATGAGTTGGCAATCATGCACTGATTACTTGGCTGATCATACACTGATCACGTGACTGATAATGCACTGATCATCTGGCTATCGTGCCCTCATTACCTGGCTATCGTGCAGTGATCACGTGGTTGATCATACACTGATCACGAGACTGATCTTGCACTGATCACGTTTGTATCATGCACTGATCACGTGACTGATCATGCACTGATCACGTGGATAAACATACACTGATCATGTCACAGATCATGCTGTGATCACGCGGCTATCATGCACTGCTCACGTGGCTGATCATGCAATGATCACGTAGCTACCATGTACTGGTCACGTGAGTGATCATGCACTGATCACGTAATTGATCATACACTGATCAGGTGACTGATCATGCACTGTTCACGAGACTGATCATGCACTGATCACGTGGATATCATGCACTGATCACGTGTTTGATCATACACTGTTCACGTGTCTCACCATGCACTGCTCACGTGGCTGATCTTACACTGTTCACGTAACTGATCATGCACTGATCACGTGGATATCAAGCACTGATCACGTGGCTTAACATGCACTGTTCACATGGCTTATCACACACCTGTCACGTGACTGATCATGCACTGATCACGTGGCACTCATGCACTGATCACGTGGCTGATCATATTCTGCTCACGTAACTGATCATGCACACATCAGGTGGCTATCATGTTCACATAGCAACCATATACTGGTCACATGACTGATCATGCACAGATCACGTAAATGATCATGCACTTTTCACGTGACTGATCATGTACTGATCACGTGACTGATCACGCACTGATCACATGGCTATCATGCACTGCTCACGTGGCTGATCATGCAGTGATCACGTAGCAAACGTACTGGTCACGTGACTGATCATGCACTGATCACGTAATTAATCCTGCACTGATCACCTGACTCATCATGCACTGATCACGTGGCTGATCACACACTGATCACGTGACTGATCATGCACTGATCACGTGGTTATAATGCACTGATCACGTGGCTATCATTCACTCATCACGTGGATATCATGCACGGATCACGTGGCTGATCACACTCGTATCACGTGACTGATAATGGACTGATCACGTGGCTATCATGCACTGATCACGTGGCTATCATGCACTGATCACGTGGCTGATCATGCAATGATCACGTAGCTACCATGTACTGGTCACGTGACTGATCTTGCACTGATCACGTAATTGATCATGCACTGATCACGTGGCTGATCAAGCACTGATCACGTGTCTGATCATGCACTGATCACGTGACTGATCATGCACTGTTCACGAAGCTGATCATGCACTGTTCACGTAACTGATCATGCACTGATCACGTGGATATCATGCACTGATCACGTGGCTGAACATGCACTGTTCACGTGGCTTACCACACACCTGTCACGTGACTGATCATGCACTGATCACGTGGCACTCATGCACTGATCACGTTTCTGATCATACTCTGCTCACGTAACTGATCATGCACACATCACGTGGCTATCATGCACTACTCACCTGGCTGGTCATGCAATGTTCACGTAGCTACCATATACTGGTCACGTGACTCATCATGCTCAGATCACGTAAATGATCATACACTGTTCAGTTGAGTGATCATGTACTGATCACGTGACTGATCATGCACTGATCACGTGGCTATCATGCACTGCTCACGTGGCTGATCATGCAATGATCATGTAGCAACCATGTACTGGTCACGTGACTGATCATGCACTGATTACGTAATTAATCCTGCACTGATCACCTGATTCATCATGCAGTGATAACGTGGCTGATCACACACGTATCACGTGGCTGATCATGCAATGCTCACGTAGCTACCATGCACTGGTCACGTGACTGATCATGCACTGATCACGTAATTGATCATGCATTGATCACGTTGCTGATCATGCACTGATCACGTGAATAATCATGCACTGATCACGTGACTGATCACGCACTGATCACGTGGCTATCATGCACTGCTAACTTGGCTGATCATGCAATGATCACGCAGCTACCATGTACTGGTCACGTGACTGATCATGCACTGATCACGTAATTAATCCTGCACTGATCACCTGACTCATCATGCACTGATCACGTGGCTGATGACACACGTATCACGTGACTGATCATGCACTGATCACGTGGTTATCATGCACTGATCACGTGGCTATCATTCACTGATCAGGTGGATATCATGCACGGATCACGTGGCTGATCACACACTGATCACGTGACTGATCATGCACTGATCACGTGGCTATCATGCACTTATCACGTGGCTATCATTCACTGATCACGTGGATATCATGCACTGATCACGTGGCTGATCACACTGTATCACATGACTGATCATGCACTGATCACGTGGCTCTCATGCACTGATCACGTGGCTGATCATACAATGATCACGTGGCTACCACGTACTGGTCACGTGACTGATCTTGCACTGATTACATAATTGATCATGCTTTGATCACGTGGCTGATCAAGCACTGAACACGTGGCTATCATGCACTGCTAACGTGGCTGATCATGAAATGATCACGCAGCTACCATGTACTGGTCACGTGACTGATCATGCACTGATCACGTGGCTGATCATGCACTGATCACGTGACTGATCATGCACTGATCACGTGACTGATCATGCACTGATCACGTGGCTATCATGCACTGATCACTTGGCTGGTCATACACTGATCACGTAGCTACCATGTACTGGTCACGTGACTGATCATGCACTGATGACGTAATTGATCATGCACTGATCATGTGCCTGATCATGCACTGATCACGTGACTGATCATGCACTGATCACGTGACTTATCATGCACTGATCACGTGGCTATCATGCACTGATCACATGGCTGTTCATACACTGATCACGTGCCTGATCATGCACTGATCACGTGACTGATCATGCACTGATCACGTGACTGATCATGCACTGATCACGTGGCTATCATGCACTGATCACGTGGCTGATCATGCACTGATCACGTGGCTGATCATACACTGATCACCTGCCTGGTCATGCACAGATCACGTGACTAATCATGAACTGATCACGTAGCAATCACTCACTGATCACCTGGCTGATCATGCACTGATCACGTGGCTATCATGCAATGATCACGTGGCTATCATGCACTGATCACGTGGCTAATCATGCACTGATACCGTGACTGAGCATGGACTGATCAGATGACTATCATGTAGTGATCACGTGACTTAATGGCGCTGACCATGTGACTGATCATGCGCTGATCATGTTTGCTATCATACACTTATCATGTGCCTCTGGAGGCAATAAACAAAGAGCTGAGTAGGCATGAATCAAACAGTCAGCAGGCAATAATCATGGAACTCAGCTGTGAGGAATCATGCTGCTCAGCTGGCAATAATCAAGCATGACAGGCAGGAATCATGCAGCTCAGCTGGCAATTGTCAATCAGATGAGCAGACAGTAATCACGAAGCTCAGCAGGCCCTGATCACGTGACTGAGCATGCACTGTTCACCTGGCTGATCATGCACTGATCACGTGGCTATCAAGCACTTATCACGTGGATATAATGCACTGATCACGTGGCTGATCATACACTGTTCACGTGTCTGACCATGCACTGATCACTTGGCTGATCATACACTGATCACGTAACTGATCATGTACTGCTCACGTAATTGATCATGCACTGATCACGTGGCTGATCATGCACTGATACCGTGACTGAGCATGGACTGATCACATGACTATCATGTAGTGATCACGTGACTTAATGGCGCTGATCATGTGACTGATCATGCGCTGATCATGTTTGCTTTCATACACTGATCATGTGCCTCTGGAGGCAATAAAAAAAGAGCTGAGTAGGCACGAATCAAAGTCAGCAGGCAAAAATCATGGAACTCAACTGTGAGGAATCATGCTGCTCAGCTGGCAATAATCAAGCAGCTGAGCAGGCAGGAATTACACAGCACAGCTGGCAATTGTCAAGCAGATGACAGGCAGGAATCGTGCAGCTCAGCTGGCAATTGTCAAGCAGATGAGCAGACAGGAATCACGCAGCTCAGCAGGCCTTGATCACGTGACTGAGCATGCACTGTTCACGTGGCTGAACATACACTGATCACGTGATTGATCATGCACTGATCACTTGGATATCATGCACTGATCACGTGGCTGATCATACACTGTTCACGTGTCTGACCATGCATTGATCACATGGCTGATCATACACTGCTCACGTAACTGATCATGAACTGATCACGTGGCTGATCATGCAATGATCATGTAGCTACCATGTACTGGTCCCATGAGTGACCATGCACTGCTCACGTAACTGATCATGCAATGATCACGAAGCTGATCATGCACTGGTCACGTGACTGATCATGCACTGATCACGTGGCTGATCATGCACTGATCACGTAGCTATCTTGCACTGATCACTTGGCTGATCATACACTCATCACGGGACTGATCATGCACTGATCACGGCGCTATCATGCACTGTCACATGACTGATCATGCACTGATCACGTGGATGATCATGCACTGATCACGTGACTGATCATGCACTGATCACGTGACTGATCATGCACTGATCACGTGGCTGATCATGCACTGATCACGTGGCTGATCATGCACTGATCACGTGGCTGATCATGCACTGATCACGTGGCTGATCATGCACTGATCACGTGACTGATCATGCACTGATCACGTGGCTATCATGCACTGATCACGTGGCTGATCATGCACTGATCACGTGACTGATCATGCACTGATCACGTGACTGATCATGCACTGATCACGTGACTGATCATGCACTGATCACGTGGCTGATCATGCACTGATCACGTGGCTGATCATGCACTGATCACGTGGCTGATCATGCACTGATCACGTGGCTATCATGCACTACTCACGTGGATGATCATGCAATGATCATGTAGCTACCATGTACAGGTCACGTGAATGATCATACACCCATCAGGTGACTGATCATGCACTGATCACGTGGCTATCATGCACTGATCACGAGACTGATCATGCACTGATCACGTGTATATCATGCACTGATCACATGACTGCCCATGCACTGATCACGTGGATGATCATACACTAATCATGTGACAGATCATGCACTGATCACGTGGCTGATCATGCACTGATACCGTGACTGAGCATGGACTGATCACATGACTATCATGTAGTGATCACGTGACTTAATGGCGCTGATCATGTGACTGATCATGCGCTGATCATGTTTGCTATCATACACTGATCATGTGCCTCTGGAGGCAATAAACAAAGAGCTGAGTAGGCACAAATCAAACAGTCAGCAGGCAATAATCATGGAACTCAGCTGTGAGGAATCATGCTGCTCAGCTGGCAATAATCAAGCAGCTGAGCAGGCAGGAATTACGCAGCACAGCTGGCAATTGTCAAGCAGATGACAGGCAGGAATCATGCAGCTCAGCTGGCAATTGTCAAGCAGATGAGCAGACAGTAATCACGCAGCTCAGCAGGCCCTGATCACGTGACTGAGCATGCACTGTTCACGTGGCTGATCATACACTGATCACGTGATTGATCATGCACTGATCACTTGGATATCATGCACTGATCACGTGGCTGATCATACACTGTTCACGTGTCTGAGCATGCACTGATCACGTGGCTGATCATACACTGCTCACGTAACTGATCATGCACTGATCACGTGGCTGATCATGCACTGATCACGTGGCTGATCATGCACTGATCACGTGGCTATCATGCACTGATCACGTGACTGATCATGCACTGATCACGTGACTGATCATGCACTGATCACGTGGCTGATCATGCACTGATCACGTGACTGATCATGCACTGATCACGTGACTGATCATGCACTGATCACGTGGCTATCATGCACTGATCACGTGGCTGATCATGCACTGATCACGTAGCTACCATGTACTGTCACAGGACTGATCATGCACTGATCACGTGGCTTATCATGCACTGATCATGTGACTGATCATGTGCTGATCATGTTTGGTGTCATACACTGATCATGTGCATCTGGAGGCAATGAACAAAGAGCTGAGTAGGCAGGAATCAGTCAGCAGGCTATAATCATGGAACTCAGCTGTGAGAAATCATGCTGCTCAGCTGGCAATAATCAAGTAGATGAGCAGGCAGGAATTATGCAGCACAGGTGGCAATTGTCAAGCAGATGACAGGCAGGAATCGTACAGCTCAGCTGGCCATTGTCAAGCAGATGAGCAGACAGTAATCACGCAGCTCAGCAGGCCCTGATCACGTGACTGAGCATGCACTGTTCACGTGGCTGATCACACACCTATCACGTGACTGATCATGCACTGATCACGTGGCTATCATGCACTGATCACGTGACTGATCATGCACTGATCACGTAATTGTCATGCACTGATCACGTGGCTATCATGCACTGATCACGTGGCTGATCATGCACTGATCACGTGACTGATCATGCACTGATCACGTGGCTATCATGCACTGATCACGTGGCTGATCATACACTGATCACGGGACTGATCATGCACTGATCACGGGCTATCATGCACTGACACATGACTGATCATGCACTGATCACGTGGATGATCATGCACTGATCACGTGACTGATCATGCACTGATCACGTGACTGATCATGCACTGATCACGTGGCTGATCATGCACTGATCACGTGGCTATCATGCACTGATCACGTGGCTGATCATGCACTGATCACGTAGCTATCATGCACTGATCACGTGACTGATCATGCACTGATCACGTGGCTATCATGCACTGATCACGTGGCTGATCATGCACTGATCACGTGCCTGATCATGCACTGATCACGTGACTGATCATGCACTGATCACGTGGCTATCATGCACTGATCACGTGGCTGATCATGCACTGATCACGTGGCTATCATGCACTGATCACGTGGCTATCATGCACTGATCACGTGGCTGATCATGCACTGATCACGTGGCTATCATGCACTGATCACGTGACTGATCATGCACTGATCACGTGGCTGATCATGCACTGATCACGTGACTGATCATGCACTGATCACGTGGCTGATCACACACTGATCACGTGACTGATCATGCACTGATCACGTGGCTATCATGCACTGATCACGTGGCTGATCATGCACTGATCACGTGGCTGATCATGCACTGATCACGTGGCTATCATGCACTGCTCACGTGGCTGATCATGCACTGATCACGCAGCTATCATGCACTGATCACGTGACTGATCATGCACTGATCATGATTCTGATCATGCACTGATCACGTGACTGATCATGCACTGATCACGTGACTGATCATGCACTGATCACGTGGCTATCATGCACTGATCACGTGGCTGATCATGCACTGATCACGTGGCTATCATGCACTGATCACGTGGCTGATCATGCACTGATCACGTGACTGATCATGCACTGATCACGTGACTGATCATGCACTGATCACTGGCTGATCATGCACTGATCACGTGGCTGATCATGCACTGATCACGTGACTGATCATGCACTGATCACGTGGCTGATCATGCACTGATCACGTGGCTATCATGCACTGATCACGTGGCTGATCATGCACTGATCACGTGGCTGATCATGCACTGATCACGTGGCTATCATGCACTGATCACGTGGCTGATCATGCACTGATCACGTGGCTGATCATGCACTGATCACGTGACTGATCATGCACTGATCACGTGGCTGATCATGCACTGATCACGTGGCTATCATGCACTGATCACGTGACTGATCATGCACTGATCACGTAGCTATCATGCACTGATCACGTGGCTGATCATGCACTGATCACGTGGCTGATCATGCACTGATCACGTGGCTGATCATGCACTGATCACGTGGCTGATCATGCACTGATCACGTGACTGATCATGCACTGATCACGTGGCTGATCATGCACTGATCACGTGGCTATCATGCACTGATCACGTGGCTGATCATGCACTGATCACGTGACTGATCATGCACTGATCACGTGGCTGATCATGCACTGATCACGTGGCTATCATGCACTGATCACGTGGCTGATCATGCACTGATCACGTGGCTGATCATGCACTGATCACGTGGCTATCATGCACTGATCACGTGGCTGATCATGCACTGATCACGTGGCTGATCATGCACTGATCACGTGACTGATCATGCACTGATCACGTGGCTGATCATGCACTGATCACGTGGCTGATCATGCACTGATCACGTGACTGATCATGCACTGATCACGTGGCTGATCATGCACTGATCACGTGGCTGATCATGCACTGATCACGTGACTGATCATGCACTGATCACGTGGCTGATCATGCACTGATCACGTGGCTGATCATGCACTGATCACGTGACTGATCATGCACTGATCACGTGGCTGATCATGCACTGATCACGTGGCTGATCATGCACTGATCACGTGACTGATCATGCACTGATCACGTGGCTATCATGCACTGATCACGTGGCTATCATGCACTGATCACGTAGCTATCATGCACTGATCACGTGACTGATCATGCACTGATCACGTAACTGATCATGCACTGATCACGTGACTGATCATGCACTGATCACGTGACTGATCATGCACTGATCACGTGACTGATCATGCACTGATCACGTGGCTATCATGCACTGCTCACGTGGCTGATCATGCACTGATCACGTAGCTACCATGCACTGATCACGTGACTGATCATGCACTGATCACGTAATTGATCATGCACTGATCACGTGGCTGATCATGCACTGATCACGTGGCTGATCATGCACTGATCACGTGACTGATCATGCACTGATCACGTGGCTATCATGCACTGATCACGTGGCTGATCATGCACTGATCACGTGACTGATCATGCACTGATCACGTGGCTATCATGCACTGATCACGTGGCTGATCATGCACTGATCACGTGCCTGACATGCACTGATCACATGACTGATCATGCACTGATCACGTGACTGATCATGCACTGATCACGTGGCTATCATGCACTACTCACGTGGCTGACCATGCAATGATCATGTAGCTACCATATACAGGTCACGTGACTGATCATACACCCATCAGGTGACTGATCATGCACTGATCACGTGGCTGATCATGCACTGATCACCTGACTGATCATGCACTGATCACGTGACTAATCATGCACTGATCACATAGCTATCATGAAATGATCACCTGGCTGATCATGCACTGATCACGTGGCTGATCATGCACTGATACCGTGACTGAGCATGGACTGATCACATGACTATCATGTAGTGATCACGTGACTTAATGGCGCTGATCATGTGACTGATCATGCGCTGATCATGTTTGCTCTCATACACTGATCATGTGCCTCTGGAGGCAATAAACAAAGAGATGAGTAGGCACGAATCAAACAGTCAGCAGGCAATAATCATGGAACTCAGGTGTGAGGAATCATGCTGCTCAGCTGGCAATAATCAAGCAGCTGAGCAGGCAGGAATTACGCAGCACAGCTGGCAATTGTCAAGCAGATGACAGGCAGGAATCGTGCAGCTCAGCTGGCAATTGTCAAGCAGATGAGCAGACAGTAATCACGCAGCTCAGCAGGCCCTGATCACGTGACTGAGCATGCACTGTTCACGTGGCTGATCATACACTGATCACGTGATGATCATGCACTGATCACTTGGATATCATGCACTGATCACGTGGCTGATCATACACTGTTCACGTGTCTGACCATGCACTGATCACGTGGCTGATCATACACTGCTCACGTAACTGATCATGCACTGATCACGTGGCTATCATGCACTGATCACGTGGCTGAACATGCACTGTTCACGTGGCTGATCACACACTGTCACGTGACATATCATGCACTGATCACGTGGCACTCATGCACTGATCACGTGGCTGATCATACTCTGCTCACGTAACTGATCATGCACACATCACGTGGCTATCATGCACTGCTCACGTGGCTCGTCATGAATGATCACGTAGCTACCATATACTGGTCACGTGACTGATCATGCACTGATCACGTAACTGATCATGCACTGTTCACGTGGCTGATCATGCACTGTCACGTGACTGATCATGCACTGATCACGTGGCATCATGCACTGATCACGTGGCTGATCATGCACTGATCACGTGTCTGACCATGCACTGATCACGTGGCTGATCATGCACTGATCACGTAACTGATCATGCACTGATCACGTGGCATCATGCACTGATCACGTGGCTGATCATACACTGATCACGTGACTGATCATGCACTGATCACGTGGCTATCATGCACTGATCACGTGGCTGATCATGCACTGATCACGTAGCTACCATGCACTGATCACGTGACTGATCATGCACTGATCACGTGACTGATCATGCACTGATCACGTGACTGATCATGCACTGATCACGTGACTGATCATGCACTGATCACGTGGCTATCATGCACTGCTCACGTGGCTGATCATGCAATGATCACGTAGCTACCATGTACTGGTCACGTGACTGATCATGCACTGATCACGTGGCTGATCATGCACTGATCACGTGGCTGATCATGCACTGATCACGTGACTGATCATGCACTGATCACGTAACTGATCATGCACTGATCACGTGGCTGATCATGCACTGATCACGCAGCTATCATGCACTGATCACACGACTGATCATGCACTGATCACATGACTGATCATGCACTGATCACGTGGCTTATCATGCACTGATCATGTGACTGATCATGTGCTGATCATGTTTGGTGTCATACACTGATCATGTGCCTCTGGAGGCAATGAACAAAGAGCTGAGTAGGCAGGAATCAGTCAGCAGGCTATAATCATGGAACTCAGCTCTGAGAAATCATGCTGCTCAGCTGGCAATAATCAAGCAGATGAGCAGGCAGGAATTACGCAGCACAGGTGGCAATTGTCAAGCAGATGACAGGCAGGAATCGTGCAGCTCAGCTGGCAATTGTCAAGCAGATGAGCAGACAGTAATCACGCAGCTCAGCAGGCCCTGATCACGTGACTGAGCATGCACTGTTCACGTGGCTGATCACACACTGATCACGTGACTGATCATGCACTGATCACTTGGCTATCATGCACTGATCACGTGACTGATCATGCACTGATCACGTAATTGTATGCACTGATCACGTGGCTATCATGCACTGATCACGTGGCTGATCATGCACTGATCACGTGACTGATCATGCACTGATCACGTGGCTATCATGCACTGATCACGTGGCTGATCATGCACTGATCACGGGACTGATCATGCACTGATCACGGCGCTATCATGCACTGACTACATGACTCACATGCACTGATCACGTGGATGATCATGCACTGATCACGTGACTGATCATGCACTGATCACGTGACTGATCATGCACTGATCACGTGGCTGATCATGCACTGATCACGTGGCTATCATGCACTGATCACGTGGCTGATCATGCACTGATCACGTAGCTACCATGTACTGGTCACGTGACTGATCATGCACTGATCACGTGGCTATCATGCACTGATCACGTGGCTGATCATGCACTGATCACGTGCCTGATCATGCACTGATCACGTGACTGATCATGCACTGATCACGTGGCTATCATGCACTGATCACGTGGCTGATCATGCACTGATCACGTGGCTATCATGCACTGATCACGTGGCTATCATGCACTGATCACGTGGCTGATCATGCACTGATCACGTGACTGATCATGCACTGATCACGTGACTATCATGCACTGATCACGTGACTTCATGCACTGATCACGTGACTGATCATGCACTGATCACGTGGCTATCATGCACTGATCACGTGGCTATCATGCACTGATCACGTGGCTATCATGCACTGATCACGTGGCTGATCACACACGTATCACGTGACTGATCATGCACTGATCACGTGGCTATCATGCACTGATCACGTGGCTGATCATGCACTGATCACGTAGCTACCATGCACTGATCACGTGACTGATCATGCACTGATCACGTGACTGATCATGCACTGATCACGTGGCTGATCATGCACTGATCACGTGGCTATCATGCACTGATCACGTGGCTGATCATGCAATGATCACGTAGCTACCATGCACTGATCACGTGACTGATCATGCACTGATCACGTAACTGATCATGCACTGATCACGTGGCTGATCATGCACTGATCACGTGGCTGATCATGCACTGATCACGTGACTGATCATGCACTGATCACGTGACTGATCATGCACTGATCACGTGGCTGATCATGCACTGATACCGTGACTGAGCATGGACTGATCACATGACTATCATGTAGTGATCACGTGACTTAATGGCGCTGATCATGTGACTGATCATGCGCTGATCATGTTTGCTATCATACACTGATCATGTGCCTCTGGAGGCAATAAAAAAAGAGCTGAGTAGGCACGAATCAAACAGTCAGCAGGCAATAATCATGGAACTCAGGTGTGAGGAATCATGCTGCTCAGCTGGCAATAATCAAGCAGCTGAGCAGGCAGGAATTACGCAGCACAGCTGGCAATTGTCAAGCAGATGACAGGCAGGAATCATGCAGCTCAGCTGGCAATTGTCAAGCAGATGAGCAGACAGTAATCACGCAGCTCAGCAGGCCCTGATCACGTGACTGAGCATGCACTGTTCACGTGGCTGATCATACACTGATCACGTGATGATCATGCACTGATCACTTGGAAATCATGCACTGATCACGTGGCTGATCATACACTGTTCACCTGTCTGACCATGCACTGATCACGTGGCTGATCATACACTGCTCACGTAACTGATCATGCACTGATCACGTGGCTATCATGCACTGATCACGTGGCTGAAAATGCACTGTTCACGTGGCTGATCACACACCTGTCACGTGACATATCATGCACTGATCACGTGGCACTCATGCACTGATCACGTGGCTGATCATACACTGATCACGTGACTGATCATGCACTGATCACGTGGCTGATCATGCACTGCTCACGTGACTGATCATGCACTGATCACGTGGCACTCATGCACTGATCACGTGGCTGATCATGCACTGATCACGTAACTGATCATGCACTGATCACGTGGCTATCATGCACTGATCACGTGGCTGATCATGCACTGATCACGTAGCTACCATATACTGGTCACGTGCCTGATCATGCACTGATCACGTAAATGATCATGCACTGATCACGTGACTGATCATGCACTGATCACGTGACTGATCATGCACTGATCACGTGGCTATCATGCACTGATCACGTGGCTGATCATGCACTGATCACGTAGCAACCATGTACTGATCACGTGACTGATCATGCACTGATCACGTGATTGATCATGCACTGATCACGTGGCTATCATGCACTGATCACGTGGCTGATCACACATGTGTCACGTGACTGATCATGCACTGATCACGTGGATCTCATGCACTGATCACGTGGCTATCATGCACTGATCACGTGGCTATCATGCACTGATCACGTGGCTGATCATGCAATGATCACGTAGCTATCATGCACTGATCACGTGACTGATCATGCACTGATCACGTAATTGATCATGCACTGATCACGTGGCTGATCATGCACTGATCACGTGGCTGATCACACACGTATCACGTGACTGATCATGCACTGATCACGTGACTGATCATGCACTGATCACGTGGCTATCATGCACTGATCACGTGGATATCATGCACTGATCACGTGGCTGATCATGCACTGATCACGTGACTGATCATGCACTGATCACGTGGCTATCATGCACTGATCACGTGGCTATCATGCACTGATCACGTGGCTGATCATGCACTGATCACGTAGCTATCATGCACTGGTCACGTGACTGATCATGCACTGATCACGTAACTGATCATGCACTGATCACGTGACTGATCATGCACTGATCACATGACTGATCATGCACTGATCACGTGACTGATCATGCACTGATCACGTGGCTATCATGCACTGATCACGTGACTGATCATGCACTGATCACGTCTATATCATGCACTGATCACGTGACTGATCATGCACTGATCACGTGGCTGATCATGCACTGATCACGTGACTATCATGCACTGATCACGTGGCTATCATGCACTGATCACGTGGCTATCATGCACTGATCACGTGGCTGATCATGCACTGATCACGTGGCTATCATGCACTGATCACGTGGCTGATCATGCACTGATCACGCAGCTACCATGCACTGATCACGTGACTGATCATGCACTGATCACGTAACTGATCATGCACTGATCACGTGGCTTATCATGCACTGATCATGTGACTGATCATGTGCTGATCATGTTTGGTGTCATACACTGATCATGTGCCTCTGGAGGCAATGAACATAGAGCTGAGTAGGCAGGAATCAGTCAGCAGGCTAAAATCATGGAACTCAGCTCTGAGAAATCATGCTGCTCAGCTGGCAATAATCAAGTAGATGAGCAGGCAGGAATTACGTAGCACAGGTGGCAATTGTCAAGCAGATGACAGGCAGGAATCGTGCAGCTCAGCTGGCAATTGTCAAGCAGATGAGCAGACAGTAATCACGCAGCTCAGCAGGCCCTGATCACGTGACTGAGCATGCACTGTTCACGTGGCTGATCACACACTGATCACGTGACTGATCATGCACTGATCACGTGGCTATCATGCACTGATCACGTGGCTGATCATGCACTGATCACGTAGCTACCATGCACTGGTCACGTGCTGATCATGCACTGATCACGTAACTGATCATGCACTGATCACGTGACTGATCATGCACTGATCACGTGACTGATCATGCACTGATCACGTGGCTATCATGCACTGCTCACGTGGCTGATCATGCAATGATCACGTAGCTACCATGTACTGATCACGTGACTGATCATGCACTGATCACGTGGCTGATCATGCACTGATCACGTGGCTGATCATGCACTGATCACGTGACTGATCATGCACTGATCACGTGATTGATCATGCACTGATCACGTGGCTGATCATGCACTGATCACGCAGCTATCATGCACTGGTCACGTGACTGATCATGCACTGATCACATGACTGATCATGCACTGATCACGTGGCTTATCATGCACTGATCATGTGACTGATCATGTGCTGATCATGTTTGGTGTCATACACTGATCATGTGCCTCTGGAGGCAATGAACAAAGAGCTGAGTAGGCAGGATTCAGTCAGCAGGCTATAATCATGGAACTCAGCTCTGAGAAATCATGCTGCTCAGTTGGCAATAATCAAGTAGATGAGCAGGCAGGAATTACACAGCACAGGTGGCAATTGTCAAGCAGATGACAGGCAGGAATCGTGCAGCTCAGCTGGCAATTGTCAAGCAGATGAGCAGACAGTAATCACGCAGCTCAGCAGGCCCTGATCACGTGACTGAGCATGCACTGTTCACGTGGCTGATCACACACTGATCACGTGAATGATCATGCACTGATCACTTGGCTATCATGCACTGATCACGTGATTGATCATGCACTGATCACGTAATTGTATGCACTGATCACGTGGCTATCATGCACTGATCACGTGGCTGATCATGCACTGATCACGTGACTGATCATGCACTGATCACGTGGCTATCATGCACTGATCACGTGGCTGATCATGCACTGATCACGGGACTGATCATGCACTGATCACGGGCTATCATGCACTGACTACATGACTCCACATGCACTGATCACGTGGATGATCATGCACTGATCACGTGACTGATCATGCACTGATCACGTGACTGATCATGCACTGATCACGTGGCTGATCATGCACTGATCACGTGGCTATCATGCACTGATCACGTGGCTGATCATGCAATGATCACGTAGCTACCATGTACTGGTCACGTGACTGATCATGCACTGATCACGGAGCTATCATGCACTGATCACGTGGCTGATCATGCACTGATCACGTGCCTGATCATGCACTGATCACGTGACTGATCATGCACTGATCACGTGGCTATCATGCACTGATCACGTGGCTGATCATGCACTGATCACGTGGCTATCATGCACTGATCACGTGGCTATCATGCACTGATCACGTGGCTGATCATGCACTGATCACGTGACTGATCATGCACTGATCACGTGACTATCATGCACTGATCACGTGACTTCATGCACTGATCACGTGACTGATCATGCACTGATCACGTGGCTATCATGCACTGATCACGTGGCTATCATGCACTGATCACGTGGATATCATGCACTGATCACGTGGCTGATCACACACGTATCACGTGACTGATCATGCACTGATCACGTGGCTATCATGCACTGATCACGTGGCTGATCATGCACTGATCACGTAGCTACCATGCACTGATCACGTGACTGATCATGCACTGATCACGTAACTGATCATGCACTGATCACGTGGCTGATCATGCACTGATCACGTGGCTATCATGCACTGATCACGTGGCTGATCATGCAATGATCACGTAGCTACCATGTACTGATCACGTGACTGATCATGCACTGATCACGTAACTGATCATGCACTGATCACGTGGCTGATCATGCACTGATCACGTGGCTGATCATGCACTGATCACGTGACTGATCATGCACTGATCACGTGACTGATCATGCACTGATCACGTGGCTGATCATGCACTGATACCGTGACTGAGCATGGACTGATCACATGACTATCATGTAGTGATCACGTGACTTAATGGCGCTGATCATGTGACTGATCATGCGCTGATCATGTTTGCTATCATACACTGATCATGTGCCTCTGGAGGCAATAAAAAAAGAGCTGAGTAGGCACGAATCAAACCGTCAGCAGGCAATAATCATGGAACTCAGCTGTGAGGAATCATGCTGCTCAGCTGGCAATAATCAAGCAGCTGAGCAGGCAGGAATTACGCAGCACAGCTGGCAATTGTCAAGCAGATGACAGGCAGGAATCATGCAGCTCAGCTGGCAATTGTCAAGCAGATGAGCAGACAGTAATCACGCAGCTCAGCAGGCCCTGATCACGTGACTGAGCATGCACTGTTCACGTGGCTGATCATACACTGATCACGTGATGATCATGCACTGATCACTTGGATATCATGCACTGATCACGTGGCTGATCATACACTGTTCACCTGTCTGACCATGCACTGATCACGTGGCTGATCATACACTGCTCACGTAACTGATCATGCACTGATCACGTGGCTATCATGCACTGATCACGTGGCTGATCATGCACTGTTCACGTGGCTGATCACACACCTGTCACGTGACATATCATGCACTGATCACGTGGCACTCATGCACTGATCACGTGGCTGATCATACACTGATCACGTGTCTGATCATGCACTGATCACGTGGCTGATCATGCACTGCTCACGTGACTGATCATGCACTGATCACGTGGCACTCATGCACTGATCACGTGGCTGATCATGCACTGATCACGTAACTGATCATGCACTGATCACGTGGCTATCATGCACTGATCACGTGGCTGATCATGCAATGATCACGTAGCTACCATATACTGGTCACGTGACTGATCATGCACTGATCACGTAAATGATCATGCACTGATCACGTGACTGATCATGCACTGATCACGTGACTGATCATGCACTGATCACGTGGCTATCATGCACTGATCACGTGGCTGATCATGCACTGATCACGTAGCAACCATGTACTGGTCACGTGACTGATCATGCACTGATCACGTAATTGATCATGCACTGATCACGTGGCTCATCATGCACTGATCACGTGGCTGATCACACATGTGTCACGTGACTGATCATGCACTGATCACGTGGATCATGCACTGATCACGTGGCTATCATGCACTGATCACGTGGCTATCATGCACTGATCACGTGGCTGATCATGCAATGATCACGTAGCAACCATATACTGGTCACGTGACTGATCATGCACTGATCACGTAATTGATCATGCACTGATCACGTGGCTGATCATGCACTGATCACGTGGCTGATCACACACGTATCACGTGACTGATCATGCACTGATCACGTGACTGATCATGCACTGATCACGTGGCTATCATGCACTGATCACGTGGATATCATGCACTGATCACGTGGCTGATCACACACGTATCACGTGACTGATCATGCACTGATCACGTGGCTATCATGCACTGATCACGTGGCTATCATGCACTGATCACGTGGCTGATCATGCACTGATCACGTAGCTATCATGCACTGGTCACGTGACTGATCATGCACTGATCACGTGACTGATCATGCACTGATCACGTGACTGATCATGCACTGATCACGTGACTGATCATGCACTGATCACGTGACTGATCATGCACTGATCACGTGGCTATCATGCACTGATCACGTGACTGATCATGCACTGATCACGTCTATATCATGCACTGATCACATGACTGATCATGCACTGATCACGTGGCTGATCATGCACTGATCACGTGACTATCATGCACTGATCACGTGGCTATCATGCACTGATCACGTGGCTATCATGCACTGATCACGTGGCTGATCATGCACTGATCACGTGGCTATCATGCACTGATCACGTGGCTGATCATGCACTGATCACGCAGCTACCATGCACTGATCACATGACTGATCATGCACTGATCACGTAATTGATCATGCACTGATCACGTGGCTTATCATGCACTGATCATGTGACTGATCATGTGCTGATCATGTTTGGTGTCATACACTGATCATGTGCCTCTGGAGGCAATGAACATAGAGCTGAGTAGGCAGGAATCAGTCAGCAGGCTAAAATCATGGAACTCAGCTCTGAGAAATCATGCTGCTCAGCTGGCAATAATCAAGTAGATGAGCAGGCAGGAATTACGTAGCACAGGTGGCAATTGTCAAGCAGATGACAGGCAGGAATCGTGCAGCTCAGCTGGCAATTGTCAAGCAGATGAGCAGACAGTAATCACGCAGCTCAGCAGGCCCTGATCACGTGACTGAGCATGCACTGTTCACGTGGCTGATCACACACTGATCACGTGACTGATCATGCACTGATCACGTGGCTGATCATGCACTGATCACGTGGCTATCATGCACTGATCACGTGGCTGATCATGCACTGATCACGGGACTGATCATGCACTGATCACGGCTATCATGCACTGATCACATGACTGACATGCACTGATCACGTGGATGATCATGCACTGATCACGTGACTGATCATGCACTGATCACGTGACTGATCATGCACTGATCACGTGGCTGATCATGCACTGATCACGTGGCTATCATGCACTGCTCACGTGGCTGATCATGCAATGATCACGTAGCTACCATGTACTGGTCACGTGACTCATCATGCACTGATCACGTAATTGATCATGCACTGATCATGTGGCTGATCATGCACTGATCACGTGGCTGATCATACACTGATCACGTGACTGATCATGCACTGATCACGTGACTGATCATGCACTGATCACGTGGCTATCATGCACTGATCACTTGGCTGGACATGCACTGATCACGTGCCTGCTCATGCACTGATCACGTGGCTGATCATGCACTGATCACGTGACAGATCATGCACTGATCTCGTGTCTGATCATGCACTGATCACGTGGCTATCATGCACTGCTCACGTGGCTGATCATGCGATGATCACGCAGCTACCATGTACTGGTCACATGACTGATCATGCACTGATCACGTGACAGATCATGCAGTGATCACGTGGCTATCATGCACTACTCACGTGGCTGATCATGCAATGATCATGTAGCTACCATGTACAGGTCACGTGAATGATCATACACCCATCAGGTGACTGATCATGCACTGATCACGTGGCTATCATGCACTGATCACGAGACTGATCATGCACTGATCACGTCTATATCATCCACTGATCACATGACTGCCCATGCACTGATCACGTGGATGATCATACACTAATCATGTGACAGATCATGCACTGATCACGTGGCTGATCATGCACTGATACCGTGACTGAGCATGGACTGATCACATGACTATCATGTAGTGATCACGTGACTTAATGGCGCTGATCATGTGACTGATCATGCGCTGATCATGTTTGGTATCACACACTGATCATGTGCCTCTGGAGGCAATGAACATAGAGCTGAGTAGGCAGGAATCAGTCAGCAGGCTACAATCATGGAACTCAGCTCTGAGAAATCATGCTGCTCAGCTGGCAATAATCAAGTAGATGAGCAGGCAGGAATAATGCAGCACAGGTGGCAATTGTCAAGCAGATGACAGGCAGGAATCCTGCAGATCAGCTGGCAATTGTCAAGCAGATGAGCAGACAGTAATCACGCAGCTCAGCAGGCCCTGATCACGTGACTGAGCATGCACTGTTCACATGGCTGATCACACACCTATCACGTGACTGATCATGCACTGATCATGTGCCTGATCATGCACTGATCACGTAGCTATCTTGCACTGATCACTTGGCTGATCATACACTCATCACGGGACTGATCGTGCACTGATCACAGCGCTATCACGCATTGATTACATGACTCCACATGCACCGATCACGTGGATGATCATGCACTGATCACGTGACTGACCATGCACTGATCACGTGACTGATCAGGCACTGATCAAAAGGCTGATCATGCACTGATCACGTGGCTATCATGCACTGCTCAGGTGGCTGATCTGGCAATGATCACGTAGCTACCATGTACTGGTCACGTGACTCATCATGCACTGATCACGTAATTGATCATGCACTGATCATGTGGCTGATCATGCACTGATCACGTGGCTGATCATACACTGATCACGTGACTGATCATGCACTGATCACGTGACTGATCATGCACTGATCACGTGGCTATCATGCACTGATCACTTGGCTGGACATACACTGATCACGTGCCTGCTCATGCACTGATCACGTGGCTGATCATGCACTGATCACGTGACTGATCATGCACTGATCTCGTGTCTGATCATGCACTGATCACGTGGCTATCATGCACTGCTCACGTGGCTGATCATGCGATGATCACGCAGCTACCATGTACTGGTCACATGACTGATCATGCACTGATCACGTGACTGATCATGCAGTGATCATGTGGCTATCGTGCACTACTCACGTGGCTGATCATGCAATGATCATGTAGCTACCATGTACAGGTCACGTGAATGATCATACACCCATCAGGTGACTGATCATGCACTGATCACGTGGCTATCATGCACTGATCACGAGACTGATCATGCACTGATCACGTCTATATCATCCACTGATCACATGACTGCCCATGCACTGATCACGTGGATGATCATACACTAATCATGTGACAGATCATGCACTGATCACGTGGCTGATCATGCACTGATACCGTGACTGAGCATGGACTGATCACATGACTATCATGTAGTGATCACGTGACTTAATGGCGCTGATCATGTGACTGATCATGCGCTGATCATGTTTGGTGTCACACACTGATCATGTGCCTCTGGAGGCAATGAACATAGAGCTGAGTAGGCAGGAATCAGTCAGCAGGCTACAATCATGGAACTCACCTCTGAGAAATCATGCTGCTCAGCTGGCAATAATCAAGTAGATGAGCAGGCAGGAATAACGCAGCACAGGTGGCAATTGTCAAGCAGATGACAGGCAGGAATCCTGCAGATCAGCTGGCAATTGTCAAGCAGATGAGCAGACAGTAATCACGCAGCTCAGCAGGCCCTGATCACGTGACTGAGCATGCACTGTTCACGTGGCTGATCATACACTGATCACGTGATTGATCATGCACTGATCACTTGGATATCATGCACTGATCACGTGGCTGATCATACACTGTTCACGTGTCTGACCATGCACTGATCACGTGGCTGATCATACACTGCTCACGTAACTGATCATGCACTGATCACGTGGCTATCATGCACTGAATACGTGGCTGAACATGCACTGTTCACGTGGCTGATCACACACCTGTCCCGTGACATATCATGCACTGATCACGTGTCTATCATGCACTGCTCACGTGGCTCGTCATGGAATGATCACGTAGCTATCATATACTGGTCATGTGACTGATCCTACACAGATCACGTAAATGATCATGCACTGTTCATGTGACTGATCATGTACTGATCACGTGACTGATCATGCACTGATCACGTGGCTGATCATGCACTGATCACGTGATTGATCATGCACTTATCATTTGGCTGAGCATGCCCTGATCACGTGGCTGATCATACACTGATCACGTGACTGATCATGCACTGATCACGTGGCTATCATGCACTGATCACTTGGCTGGTCATACACTGATCACGTGACTGATCATGCACTGTTCACGTGACTGATCATGTACAGATCACCTGGATATCATGCACTGATCACGTGGCTGATCACACAAGAATCAGCGTGACTGATCATGCACTGATCACGTAGCTATCTTGCACTGATCACTTGGGTGATCATACACTCATAACGGGACTGATCGTGCACTGATCACGGCGCTATCACGCATTGACTACATGACTCCACATGCACTGATCACGTGGATGATCATGCACTGATCACGTGACTGATCATGCACTGATCACGTGACTGATCATGCACTGATCACATGGCTGATCATGCACTGATCACGTGGCTATCATGCACTGCTCACCTGGCTGATCTGGCAATGATCACGTAGCTACCATGTACTGGTAACGTGACTGATCATGCACTGATCACGTAATTGATCATGCACTGATCATGTGGCTGATCATGCACTGATCACGTGGCTGATCATACACTGATCACGTAACTGATCATGCACTGATTACATGACTGATCATGCACTGATCACGTGGCTATCATACACTGATCACTTGGCTGGACATACAGTGATCACGTGCCTGGTCATGCACTGATCACGTGGCTGTTCATGCACTGATCACGTGACTGATCATGCACTGATCTCGTGTCTGATCATGCACTGATCACGTGGCTATCGTGCACTACTCACGTGGCTGATCCTGCAATGATCATGTAGCTACCATGTACAGGTCACGTGAATGATCATACACCCATCAGGTGACTGATCATGCACTGATCACGTGGCTATCATGCACTGATCACGAGACTGATCATGCACTGATCACGTCTATATTATGCACTGATCACATGACTGCCCATGCACTGATCACGTGGATGATCATACACTAATCATGTGACAGATCATGCACTGATCACGTGGCTGATCATGCACTCATACCGTGACTGAGCATGGACTGATCACATGACTATCATGTAGTGATCACGTGACTTAATGGCGCTGATCATGTGACTGATCATGCGCTGATCATGTTTGCTATCATACATTGATCATGTGCCTCTGGAGGCAATAAACAAAGAGCTGAGTAGGCACGAATCATACAGTCAGCAGGCAATAATCATGGAACTCAGCTGTGAGGAATCATGCTGCTCAGCTGGCAATAATCAAGCAGCTGAGTAGGCAGGAATTACGCAGCACAGCTGGCAATTGCCAAGCAGATGACAGGCAGGAATCGTGCAGCTCAGCTGGCAATTGTCAAGCCGATGAGCAGACAGTATTCACGCAGCTCAGCAGGCCCTGATCACGTGACTGAGCATGCACTGTTCACGTGGCTGATCATACACTGATCACGTGATTGTTCATGCACTGATAACTTGGATATCATGCAGTGATCACGTGGCTGATCATACAGTGTTCACGTGTCTGACCATGCACTGATCAGGCGGCTGATCATACACTGGTCACGAAACTGATCATGCACTGATCACGTGGCTATCATGCACTGAATACGTGGCTTAATATGCACTGTTCACGTGGCTGATCACACACCTGTCACGTGACATATCATACACTTATCACTTGATTGATCATGCACTGATCACTTGGATATCATGCACTGATCACGTGGCTGATCATACACTGTTCACGTGTCTGACCATGCACTGATCACGTGGCTGATCATACACTGCTCACGTAACTGATCATGCACTGATCACGTGGCTATCATGCACGGATCACGTGACTGATCCTGCACTGATCACGTGACTGACCATGCACTGATGAGTTGGCAATCATGCACTGATTACTTGGCTGATCATACACTGATCACGTGACTGATAATTCACTGATCATCTGGCTATCGTGCACTCATTACCTGGATATCGTGCACTGATCACGTGGTTGATCATACACTGATCATGATACTGATCTTGCACTGATCACGTCTGTATCATGCACTGATATCCTGACTGCCCATGCACTAATCACGTGGATAAACATACACTGATCATGTCACAGATCATGCAGTGATCACGTGGCTATCATGCACTGATCACGTGTTTGATCATACACTGTTCACGTGTCTGACCATGCACTGCTCACGAGGCTGATCATACACTGTTCACGTAACTGATCATGCACTGATCACGTGGCTATCATGCACTGATCACGTGGCTGAACATGCACTGTTCACGTGGCTTATCACACACCTGTCACGTGACTGATCATGCACTGATCACGTGGCACTCATGCACTGATCACGTGGCTGATCATATTCTGCTCACGTAACTGATCATGCACACATCAGGTGGCTATCATGCACTTCTCACCTGGCTGGTCATGCAATGTTCACGTAGCTACCATATACTGGTCACGTGACTGATCATGCACAGACCACGTAAATGATCATGAAGTGATCACGTGGCTATCCTGCACTGATCACGTGGATAACATGCACTGATCAGGTGGCTGATCAGACACGTATCACGTGACTGATCATGCACTGATCACGTGGCTATCATGCACTGATCACGTGCCTATCATGCACTGATCACGTGGCTGATCATGCAATGATCACGTAGCTAACATGCACTGGTCACATGTCTGATCATGCACTGATCAGGTAACTGATCATGCACTGATCACCTGACTGATCATGCACAGATCACATGACTGATTATGCACAGATCACGTGACTGATCGTGCACTTATCACGTGGCTATCATGCACTGCTCCCGTGGCTGATCATGCAATGATCACGCAGCTACCATGTACTGGTCACATGACTGATCATGCACTGATCACGTAATTGATCATGCACTGATCACCTGGCTTATCATGCATTGATTATGTGATTCATCATGTGCTGATCATGTTTGATGTCATACACTGATCATGTGCCTCTGGAGGCAATGAACAAAGAGCTGAGTAGGCAGGAATCAGTAGGCAATAATCATGGAACTCAGCTCTGAGAAATCATGCTGCTCAGCTGGCAATAATCAAGTAGATGAGCAGGCAGGAATTATGCAGCACAGCTGGCAATTGTCACGCATATGAGCAGACAGTAATCACGAAGCTCAGTAGGCCCTGATCATGTGACTGAGCATGCACTGTTCACGTCGCTGATCACACAGCTATCACGTGAATGACCATGCACTGATCACATGGCTCTCATGCACAGATCACGTGATTGCGCATGCACTGTTCACGTAATTGTATGCACTGCTCATGTGGCTATCATGCACTGATGACATGGCTGATCGTGCACTGATCATGTGACTGATCATGCACTGATCACGTCTATATCATGCACTGATCACATGACTGCCCATGCACTGATCACGTGGCTGATCATACACTGATCATGCGACAGATCATGCACTGATCACGTGGCTATCATGCACTGCTCACGCGGCTGTTCATGCAATGATCACGTAGCTACCATGTACTGGTCACGTGAGTGATCATGCACTGATCACGTAATTGATTATGCACTGATCAATTGACTTATCATGCACTGTTCAGGTGAGTGATCATGCACTGATCACGTGACTGATCATGCACTGATCTCGTGGCTATCATGCAGAGCTCATGTGGCTGATCATGCAATGATCACCTAGCTACCATATACTGGTCACGTGACTGATCATGCACTGATCACGTAATTGATCATGCACTGATCATGTGGCTGATCATGCACTTATCACGTGGCTGATCATCCACTGGTCACGTGACTGATCATGCACTGATCACGTGACTGATCATGCACTGATCACGTGGCTATCATGCACTGATCACTTGGCTGGTCATACACTGATAACGTGCCTGGTCATGCACAGATTACATGACTGATCATGCATTGAACACGTGACTGATCATGCACTGATCACGTGGCTATCATGCACTACTCACGTGGCTGATCATGCAATGACCATGTAGCTACCATGTACCGGTCAGGTGACTGATCAAACACCCATTAGGTGACAGATCATGCACTGATCACGTCGCTGATCATACACTGATCAACTGCCTGGTCATGCACAGATCACGTGATAAATCATGAACTGATCACATAGCTATCATGAAATGATCACCTGGCTGATCATGCACTGATCACGTGGATGATCATGCACTGATACCGTGACTGAGCATGGACTGATCACATGACTATCATGTAGTGATCACGTGACTTAATGGCTCTGATCATGTGACTGATCATGTGCTGATCATGTTTGCTATCATACACTGATCATGTGCCTCTGGAGGCAAAAAAAAGAGCTGAGTAGGCACGAATCAGACAGTCAGCAGGCAATAATCATGGAACACAGGTGTGAGGAATCATGCTGCTCAGCTGGCAATAATCAAGCAGCTGAGCAGGCAGGAATTACGCAGCACAGCTGGCAATTCTCAAGCAGATGACAGGCAGGAATCATGCAGTTCAGCTGGCAATTGTCAAGCAGATGAGCAGACAGTAATCACGCAGCTCAGCAGGCCCTCATCACGAGACTGAGCATGCACTATTCACGTGGCTGATCATACACTGATCACGTGATGATCATGCACTGATCACTTGGAAATCATGCACTGATCACGTGGCTGATCATACACTGTTCAACTGTCTGACCATGCACTGATCACGTGGCTGATCATACACTGCTCAGGTAACTGATCATGCACTGATCACGTGGCTATCATGCACTGATCTCGTGACTGATCATGCACTGATCACGTAATTGATCATGCACTGATCACCTGGCTTATCATGCATTGATTATGTGACTGATCATGTGCTGATCATGTTTGGTGTCACACACTGATCATGTGCCTCTGGAGGCAATGAACATAGAGCTGAGTAGGCAGGAATCAGTCAGCAGGCTATAATCATGGAACTCACCTCTGAGAAATCATGCTGCTCAGCTGGCAATAATCAAGTAGATGAGCAAGCAGGAATTACGCAGCACAGGTGGCAATTGTCAAGGAGATGACAGGCAGGAATCGTGTAGCTCAGCTGGAAATTGTCAAGCAGATGAGCAGACAGTAATCACGCAGTTCAGCAGGCCCTGATCACATGACTGAGCATGCACTGTTCACGTGGCTGATCACACACCTATCACGTGACTGATCATGCACTGATCATGTGACTGATCATGCACTGACCACTTGGCTGGACATACACTGTTCAGGTGCCTGGTCATGCACTGATCACGTGGTTGATCATGCACTGATCACGTGACTGATCATGCACTGATCTCGTGACTGATCATGCAGTGATCACGTGGCTATCATTCACTACTCACGTGGCTGATCATGCAATGATCATGTAGCTACCATATACAGGTCACGTGAATGATCATACACCCATCAGGTGACTGATCATGCACTGATCACGTGGCTATCATGCACTGATCACGAAACTGGTCATGCACTGATCACCTCTATATCATACACTGATCACATGACTGCCCATGCACTGATCACGTGGATGATCATACACTAATCATGTGACAGATCATGCACTGATCACGTGGCTGATCATGCACTGATACCGTGACTGAGCATGGACTGATCACATGACTATAATGTAGTGATCACGTGACTTAATCCTCTGATCATGTGACTGATCATGCGCTGATCATGTTTGCTATCATACACTGATCATGTGCCTCTGGAGGCAATAAACAAAGAGCTGAGTACGCACGAATCAAACATTCAGCAGGCAATAATCATGGAACTCAGCTGTGAGGAATCATGCTGCTCAGCTGGCAATAATCAAGCAGCTGAGCAGGCAGGAATTGCACAGCACAGCTGGCAATTGTCAAGCATATGACAGGCAGGAATCGTGCAGCTCAGCTGGCAATTGTCAAGCAGATGAGCAGACAGTAATCATGCAGCTCAGCAGGCCCTGACCACGTGATTGAGCATGCACTGTTCACGTGGCTGATCATACACTGATCACTTGATTGATCATGCACTGATCACTTGGATATCATGCACTGATCACGTGGCTGATCATACACTGTTCACGTGTCTGACCATGCACTGTTCACGCGGCTGATCATACACTGCTCATTTAACTGATCATGCACTGATCACGTGGCTATCATGCACTGAATACGTGGCTGAACATGCACTGTTCACGTGGCTCATCACACACCTGTCACGTGACATATCATGCAGTGATCACGTGGCACTCATGCACTGATCACGTGGCTGATCATACTCTGCTCACGTAACTCATCATGCACACATCACGTTTCTATCATTCACTGCTCACGTGGCTCCTCATGGAATGATCACGTAGCTACCATATACTGGTCACGTGACTGATCATGCACAGATCACGTTAATGATCATGCACTGTTCACGTGACTGATCATGTACTGATCACGTGACTGATCATGCCCTGATCACGTGGCTGATCATGCACTGATCACGTAATTGATCATGCACTTCTAATTTGGCTGATCATGCACTGATCACGTGGCTGATCATACACTGATCACGTGACTGATCATGCACTGATCACGTGGCTATCATGCACTGCTAACGTTGCTCATCATGAAATGATCACGCAGCTACCACGTGCTGGTCACGTGACTGATCATGCACTGATCATGTGGCTGATCATGCACTGATCACGTGACTGATCATGCACTCATCACGTGACTGATCATGCACTGATCACGTGGCTATAATGCACTGATCACTTGGCTGGTAATACACTGATCACACATCTACCATGTACTGGTCACGTGACTGATCATGCACTGATGACGTAATTGATCATGCACTGATCATGTGGCTGATTATGCACTGATCACTTGACTGATCATGCACTGATCACGTGACTTATCATGCACTGATCACGTGGCTATCATGCACTGATCACATGGCTGGTCATACACTGATCACGTGCCTGGTCATGCACAGATTTCATGACTGATCATGCACTGATCACGTCACTGATCATGCACTGATCACGTGGCTATCATGCACTACTCACGTGGCTGATCATGCAATGATCATGTAGCTACCATGTACCAGTCACGTGACTGATCATACACCCATCAGGTGACTGATCATGCACTGATCACGTGGCTATCATGCACTGTTCACGTGGCTGATCATACACTGATCACCTGCCTGGTCATGCACAGATCGCGTGACTAATCTTGAACTGATCACCTAGCAATCATTCACTGATCACCTGGCTGATCATGCACTGATCACGTGGCTATCATGCAATGATCACGTGGCTATCATGCACTGATCACGTAGCTGATCATGCACTGATACCGTGACTGAGCATGGACTGATCACATGACTATCATTTAGTGATCACCTGACTTAATGGCGCTGACCATGTGACTGATCATGCACTGAGCATGTTTGCTATCATACACTGATCATGTGCCTCTGGAGGCAGTAAACAAAGAGCTGAGTAGGTATGAATCAAACAGTCAGCAGGCAATAATCATGAAACTCAGCTGTGAGGAATCATGCTGCTCAGCTGGCAATAATCAAGCAGCTGAGCAGGCAGGAATTACACAGCACAGCTGGCAATTGTCAAGCAGATGACAGGCAGGAATCATGCAGCTCAGCTGGCAATTGTCAAGCAGATGAGCAGACAGTAATCACGCAGCTCAGCAGGCCCTGATCACGTGACTGAGCATGCACTGTTCACGTGGCTGATCATACACTGATCACGTGATTGATCAAGCACTGATCACTTGGATATCATGCACTGATCACGTGGCTAATCATACAGTGTTCACGTGTCTGACCATGCACTGATCACGTGGCTGATCATACACTGCTCACGTAACTGATCATGCACTGATCACGTAATTGATCATGCACTGATCACGTGGCTGATCATGCAATGATCACCTAGCTACCATGTACTGGTCCCGTGAGTGATCATGCACTGATCACGTAATTGATCATGCACAGATCACGTGGCTGATCATACTCTGCTCACGTAACTGATCACGCACACTTCACGTGGCTATCATGCACTTCTCACCTGGCTGGTCATGCAATGTTCACGTAGCTACCATATACTGGTCACGTGACTGATCATGCTCAGATCACTTAAATGATCATGAACTGTTCAGTTGACTGATCATGTACTGATCACGTGACTGATCATGCACTGATCACGTGGCTATCATGCACTGCTCACGTGGCTGATCATGCAATGATCACGTAGCAACCATGTACTGGTCACGTGACTGATCATGCACTGATCACGTAATTAATCCTGCACTGATCACCTGACTCATCATGCACTGATCACGTGGCTGATCACACACATATCACGTGACTGATCATGCACTGATCACGTGGATATCATGCACTGATCACGTGTTCGATAATATACTGTTCACGTGTCTGACCATGCACTGCTCACGTGGCTGATCATACACTGTTCACGTAACTGATCATGCACTGATCACGTGGATATCATGCACTGATCAAGTGGCTGAACATGCACTGTTCACGTGCCTTATCACACACCTGTCACGTGACTGATCATGCACTGATCAGGTGGCACTCATGCACTGATCACGTGGCTGATCATATTCTGCTCACGTAACTGATCATGCACACATCAGGTGGCTATCATGCACTTCTCACCTGGCTGGTCATGAAATGTTCACGTAGCTACAATATACTGGTCACGTGACTGATCTTGCACAGATCACGTAAATGATCATGCACTGTTCACGTGACTGATCATGTACTGATTACGTGACTGATCACGAACTGATCACGTGGCTATCATGCACTGCTAACGTGGCTGATCAAGAAATGATCACGCAGCTACCATGTACTGGTCACGTGACTGATCATGCACTGATCACGTGGTTGATCATGCACTGATCACGTGACTGATCATGCACTGATCACGTGGCTATCATGCACTGATCACCTGGCTGGTCATGCACTCATCACGCAGCTACCATGTACTGGTCACCTGACTGATCATGCACTGATGACGTAATTGATCATGCACTGACCATGTGGCTTTTCATGCACTGATCACTTGACTGATCATGCACTGATCACGTGAATTATCATGCACTGATCACGTGGCTATCATACACTGATCACATGGCTGGTCATACACTGATCACGTGCCTTGTCATGCACAGATTACATCACTTATCATGCACTGATCACGTCACTGATCATGCACTGATCACGTGGCTATCATGCACTACTCACGTGGCTGATCATGCAATGATCATGTAGCTACCATGTACCCGTCACGTGACTGATCATACACCCATCAGGTGACTGATCATGCACTGATCACGTGGCTATCATGCACTGTTCACGTGGCTGATCATACACTGATCACCTGCCTGGTCATGCACAGATCACGTGACTAATCATGAACTGATCATGTAGCAATCATTCACTGATCACCTGGCTGATCATTCACTGATCACGTGGGTATCATGCAATGATCACGTGGCTATCAGGCACTGATCACGTGGCTGAACATGCACTGTTCACGTGGCTGATCACACACCTGTCACGTGACATATCATGCACTGATCACGTGGCACTCATGCACTGATCACGTGGCTGATCATACTCTGCTCTCCTTACTCATCATGCACACATCACGTTTCTATCATGCACTGCTCACGTGGCTCGTCATGGAATGATCACGTAGCTACCATATACTGGTCACGTGACTGATCATGCACAGATCACGTAAATGATCACGCACTGTTCACGTGACTGATCATGTACTGATCACATGACTGATCATGCACTGATCACGTGGCTGATCATGCACTGATACCGTGACTGAGCATGGACTGATCACATGACTATCATGGTGTGATCACGTGACTTAATGGTGCTGATCATGTGACTGATCATGCGATGATCATGTTTGCTATCATACACTGATCATGTGCCTCTGGAGGCAATAAACAAAGAGCTGAGTAGGCACGAATCAAACAGTCAGCCGGCAATAATCATGGAACACAGCTGTGAGGAATCATGCTGCTCAGCGGGCAATAATCAAGCAGCTGAGCAGGCAGGAATTATACAGCACAGCTGGCAATTGTCAAGCAGATGACAGGCAGGAATCATGCAGCTCAGCTGGCAATTGTCAAGCAGATGAGCAGACAGTAATCACGCAGCTCAGCAGGCCCTGATCACGTGACTGAGCATGCACTGTTCACCTGGCTGATCATACACTGATCACGTGATTGATCAAGCACTGATCACTTGGATATCATGCATTGATCACGTGGCTAATCATGCAGTGTTCACGTGTCTGACGATGCACTGATCACGTGGCTGATCATACACTCCTCACGTAACTGATGATGCACTGATCACGTAATTGATCATGCACTGATCACGTGGCTGATCATGCAATGATCACGTAGCTACCATGTACTGGTCCCGGGAGTGATCATGCACTGATCACGTAATTGATCATGCACTGATCACGTGGCTGATCATGTACTGAACACTTGACTGATCATGCAATGATCACGTGACTGTTCATGCACTGATCACGTGGCTATCATGCACTGCTCACGGGCTGATCATGCAGTGATCACGCAGCTACCATGCACTGGTCACATGACTGATCATGCACTAATCACGTAATTGATCATGCACTGATCACCTGGCTTATCATGCATTGATCATGTGACTGATCATGTGCTGATCATGTTTGGTGTCACACACTGATCATGTGCATCTGGAGGCAACGAACAAAGAGCTGAGAAGGCAGGAATCAGTCAGCAGGCTATAATCATGGAACTCAGCTCTGAGAAATCATGCTGCTCAGCTGGCAATAATCAAGTAGATGAGCAGGCAGGAATTATGCAGCACAGGTGGCAATTGTCAAGGAGATGGCAGGCAGGAATCGTACAGCTCAGCTGGCAATTGTCAAGCAGATGAGCAGACAGTAATCACGGAGCTCAGCACGCCCTGATCACGTGACTGAGCATGCACTGTTCACGTCGCTGATCACACACCTATCACGTGAATGATCATGCACTGATCACGTGGCTCTCATGCACTGATCACGTGATTGCACATGCACTGATCACGTAATTGTATGCACTGCTCACGTGGCTATCATGCACTGATGACGTGGCTGATCATGCACTGATCATGTGACTGATCATGCACTGATCAGGTAGCTATCTTGCACTAATCACTTGGCTGATCATACACTCTTCACGGGACTGATCGTGCACTGATTACGGCGCTATAATGCATTGCCTACATGACTCTACATGCACTGATCACGTGGATGATCATGCACTGATCACGTGACTGACCATGCACTGATCACGTGACTGATTATGCACTGATCACGTGGCTGATCATGCACTGATCATGTGGCTATCATGCACTGCTCACGTGGCTGATCATGCTCAGATCACGTAAATGATCATGCACTGTTCAGTGGACTGATCATGTACTGATCACGTGACTGATCATGCAATTATCACGTGGCTATCATGCACTGCTCACGTGGCTGATCATGCAAAGTTCACGTAGCAACCATGTACTGGTCACGTGACTGATCATGCACTGATCACGTAATTAATCCTGCACTGATCACCTGACTCATCATGCACTGATCACGTGGCTTATCACACACGTATCACGTGACTGATCATGCAATGATCACGTGGCTATCATGCACTAATCACGTGGCTATCATTCACTGATCACATGGATATCATGCACTGATCACGTGGCTGATCACACACGTATCACATGACTGATCATGCACTGATCACGTGTCTATCATGCACTGATCACGTAATTGATCATGCAATGATCACGTGGCTGATCATGCACTGAACACGTGAATAATCATGCACTGATCACGTGACTGATCATGCACTGATCACGTGGCTATCATGCACTGTTAACTTGGCTGATCATGCAATGATCACGCCGCTACCATGTACTGGTCACGTGACTGATCATGCAGTGATGACGTAATTCATCATGCACTGATCATGTGGCTGATCATGCACTGATCACGTGACTGATCATGCACTGATCACGTGACTTATCATGCACTGATCACGTGGCTATCATGCACTGATCACTTGGCTGGTCATACAGTGATCACGCAGCTACCATGTACTGGTTCCGTGACTTATCATGCACTGATGACGTAATTGATCATGCACTGATCATGTGGCTGATCATGCACTGATCACGTGACTGATCATGCACTGATCACGTGGCTGATCATGCACTGATCACGTGGCTATCATGCACTGATCACTTGGCTGGTCATACAGTGATCATGCAGCTACCATGTACTGGTCCCGTGACTGATCATGCACTGATGACGTAATTGATCATGCACTGATCATGTGGCTGATCATGCACTGATCACGTGACTGATCATGCATTGATCACGTGGCTGATCATGCACTGATCACGTGGCTATCATGCACTTATCACATGGCTGGTCATACACTTATCATATAGCTACCATGAACCGGTCACGTGAATGATCATACACCCATCAGGTGATTGATCATGCACTGATCACGTGGCTAACATGCACTGACCGCAAGACTGAAAATGCACCTATCACGTCTAATCATGCACTGATCACATGACTGCCCATGCACTGATCACCCGGATGATCATACACTCATCACGGGACTGATGATGCACTGATCATGGCGCTATCATGCATTGTCTACATGACTCCACATGCAATGCTCACGTGCATGATCATGCACTGATCAGGTGACTGACCATGCACTGATCAGGTGACTGACCATGCACTGATCACGTGACTGATCATGCACTGATCACGTAATTGATCATGCACTGATCATTTGGCCGACCATGCACTGATCACGTGGCTGATCATACACTGATTACGTGACTGATCATGCACTGATCACATGACTGATCATCCACTGATCAGTTGGCTATCATGCACTGATTACTTGGCTGATCATACACTGATCACGTGACTGATAATGCACTGATCATCTGGCTATCATGCACTCATTAGCTGGCTATCGTGCACTGATCACGTGGTTGATCATACACTGATCACGAGACTGATCATGCACTAATCACGTCTATATCATGCACTGATCACATGACTGCCCATGCACTGATCACCCGGATGATCATACACTGATCATGTGACAGATCATGCACTGATCACGTGGCTATCATGCACTGCTCACGCGGCTGTTCATTCAATGATCACGTAGCTACCATGTACTGGTCAAGTGACTGATCATGCACTGATCACGTAATTGATCATGAACTTATCATGTGGCTGATCATGCACTGATCACGTGGCTGATTATTCTCTGATCACGTGACTGATCATGCACTGATCACGTGACTGATCATGCACTGATGACGTGGCTATCATGCACTGATCACGTGGCTATCATGCACTGATCACGTGGCTCATCATGCAATGATCACGTAGCTACCATGCACTGGTCACGTGACTGATCATGCACTGATCAGGTAATTGATCATGCACTGATCACGTGACTGATCATGCATAGATCACGTGACCGATCATGCACAGAACACGTGACTGATCATGCACTGATCACGTGGCTATCATGCACTGCTCACGTGGCTGATCATGCAATGATCACGCAGCTACCATGTACAGGTCACATGACTGATCATGCACTGATCACATAATTGATCATGCACTGATCACCTGGCTTATCATGCATTGATCATGTGACTGATCATGTGCTGATCATGTTTGGTGTCACACACTGATCATGTGCCTCTGGAGGCAATGAACATAGAGCTGAGTAGGCAGGAATCAGTCAGCAGGCTATAATCGTGGAACTCAGCTCTGAGAAATCATGCTGCTCAGCTGGCAATAATCAAGTAGATGAGCAGGCAGAAATTACGCAGCCCAGGTGGCAATTGTCAAGGAGATGACAGGCAGGAATCATGCAGCTCAGCTGGAAATTGTCAAGCAGATGAGCAGACAGTAATCACGCAGCTCAGCAGGCCCTGATCACGTGACTGAGCATGCACTGTTCACATGGCTGATCACACACATATCACGTGACTGATCATGCACTGATCATGTGACTGATCATGCACTGATCACGTAGCTATCTTGCACTGATCACTTGGCTGATCATACACTCATCACGGGACTGATCGTGCACTGATCACGTGACTGATCATGCACTGATCACATGGCTGATCATGCACTGATCACGTGGTTATTATGCACTGCTCTCGTGGCTGATCTGGCAATGATCACGTAGCTACCAAATACTGGTCACGTGACTGCTCAAGCACTGATCACGTAATTGATCATGCACTGATCACGTGGCTGATCATGCACTGATCACGTAATTGATCATGCACTTATCATTTGGCTGATCATGCACTGATCACGTGGCTGATCATACACTGATAACGTGACTGATCATGCACTGATCACGTGACTGATCATGCACTGATCACGTGGCTATCATGCACTGATCACTTGGCTCGTCATACACTGATCACATGACTGATCATGTACTGTTCACGTGAATGATCATGTACAGATCATGTGAATAATCATGAAGTGATCACGTGGCTATCCTGCACTGATCACGTGGATAACATGCACTGATCACGTGGCTGATCACACACGTATCACTTGACTGATCATGCACTGATCACGTGGCTATCATGCACTGATCACGTGGCTATCATGCACTGATCACTTGGCTGGACATACACTGATCACGTGCCTGGTCATGCACTGATCACGTGGCTGATCATGCACTGATCACGTGACTGATCATGTACTGATCACGTGATTGATCATGCACTGATCACGTGTGTATCATGCACTGCTTACGTGGCTGATCATACAATGTTCACATAGCTACCATATACTGGTCACATGACTGATCATGCACTGATCACGTAATTGATCATGCACTGATCAAGTGGCTGATCATACACTGATCACGTGACTGATCATGCACTCTTCACGAGACTCATCATGCACTGATCACGTGGCTATCATGCACTGATCACGTGGCTGATCATACACTGTTCACGTGACTGATCATGCACTGTTTACGAGACTGATCATGCACTGATCACGTAGATATCATGCACTAATCACGTGTTTGATCATACACTGTTCACGTGTCTGACCATGCACTGCTCACGTGGCTGATCATACACTGTTCACGTAACTGATCATGCACTGATCACGTGGATATCATGCACTGATCACGTGGCTGAACATGCACTGTTCACGTGGCTGATCACACACCTGTCACGTGACTGATCATGCACTGATCTCGTGGCACTCATGCACTGATCACGTGGGTGATCATATTCTACTCACGTAACTGATCATGCACACATCAGGTGGCTATCATGCACTTCTCACCTGGCTGGTCATGCAATGTTCACGTAGCTACCATATACTGGTCACGTGACTGATCATGCACAGATCACGTAAATGATCATGCACTGTTCACGTGACTGATCATGTACTGATCACGTGACTGATCACGCACTGATCACGTGGCTATCATGCACTGCTCACGTGCCTGATCATGCAATGGTAACGTAGCAACCATGTACTGGTCACGTGACTGATCATGCACTGATCACGTAATTAATCCTGCACTGATCATCTGACTCATCATGCACTGATCACGTGGCTGATCACACACATATCACGTGACTGATCATGCACTGATCACGTGGTTATCATGCACTGGTCACGTGGCTGATCATGCAATGATCATGTAGCTACCATGTACTGGTCACGTGACTGATCTTGCACTGATCACGTAATTGATCATGCACTGATCACGTGGCTATCATGCACTGCTAACGTGGCTGATCAAGAAATGATCACGCAGCTACCATGTGCTGGTCACGTGACTGATCGTGCATGGATCATGTGGCTGATCATACACTGTTCACGTGTCTGACCATGCACTGATCACGTGGCTGATCATACACTGATCACGTAACTGATCAAGCACTGATCACGTAATTGATCATGCTCTGATCACGTGGCTGATCCTGCAATGATCACATAGCTACCATGTACTGGTCCCGTGAGTGATCATGCACTGATCACGTAATTGATCATGCACTGATCACGTGGCTAATCATGCACTGAACACGTGACTGATCATGCACTGATCACGTGGCTGATCATGCACTGATCTCGTGTCTGATCATGCACTGATCACGTGGCTATCATGCACTGCTCACGTGGTTGATCATGCGATGTTCACGCAGGTACCATGTACTGGTCACGTGACTGATCATGCACTGATCACGTGACTGATCATGCAGTGATAACGTGGCTATCGTGCACTACTCACGTGGCTGATCATGCAATGATCATGTAGCTACCATGTACAGGTCACGTGAATGATCATACACTCATCAGGTGACTGATCATGCACTGATCACGTGGCTATCATGCACTGATCACGAGACTGATCATGCACTGATCACGTCTATATCATGCACTGATCACATGACTGCCCATGCACTGATCACGTGGATGATCATACACTAATCATGTGACAGATCATGCACTGATCACGTGGCTGATCATGCACTGATACCGTGACTGAGCATGGACTGATCACATGACTATCATGTAGTGATCACGTGACTTAATGGTGCTGATCATGTGACTGATCATGCGCTGATCATGTTTGCTATCATACACTGATCATGTGCCTCTGGAGGCAATAAACAAAGAGCTGAGTAGGCACGAATCATACAGTCAGCAGTCAATAATCATGGAACTCAGCTGTGAGGAATCATGCTGCTCAGCTGGCAATAATCAAGCAGCTGAGCAGGCATGAATTATGCAGCACAGCTGGCAATTGTCAAGCAGATGACAGGCAGGAATCGTGCAGCTCAGCTGGCAATTGTCCAACAGATGAGCAGACAGTAATCACGCAGCTCAGCAGGCCCTGATCACGTGACTGAGCATGCACTGTTCACGTGGCTGATCATACACTGATCACGTGATTGATCATGCACTGATCACTTGGATATCATGCACTGATCACGTGGCTGATCATACACTGTTCACGTGTCTGACCATGCAGCTGATCACGTGGCTGGTCATACACTGCTCACGTAACTGATCATGCACTGATCACGTGGCTATCATGCACTGAATACGTGGCGGAACATGCACTGTTCACGTGGCTGATCACACACCTGTCACGTGACATATCATGCACTGATCACGTGGCACTCATGCACTGATCACGTGGCTGATCATACTCTGCTCATGTAACTCATCATGCACACATCATGTGGCTATCATGCACTGCTCACGTGGTTCGTCATGAAATGATCACGTAGCTACCATATACTGGTCACGTGACTGATCATGCACAGATCACGTAAATGATCATGCACTGTTAACGTGACTGATCATGTACTGATCACGTGACTGATCATGCACTGATCACGTGGCTATCATGCTCTGCTCACGTGGCTGATCATGCAACGTTCACGTAGCAACCATGTACTGGTCTCGTGACTGATCATGCACTGATCACGTAATTGATCCTGCACTGATCACGTGGCTCATCCCGCACTGATCCGGTGGCTGATCACACACGTATCACGTGACTGATCATGTATAGATCACATGACTAATCATGAAGTGATCACGTGGCTATCCTGCACTGATCACGTGGATATCAGGCACTGATCACGTGGCTGATCACACACGTATGACGTGACTGGTCATGCACTGATCACGTGGCTGATCATGCACTGATCACGTGACTGATCATGCACACATCACGTGGCTATCATGCACTGCTCACGTGGCTGGTCATGCAATGATCACGTAGCTACCATATACTAGTCACGTGACTGATCATGCACAGATCACGTAAATGAACATGCACTGTTCCCGTGACTGATCATGTACTGATCACGTGACTGATCATGCACTGATCACGTGGCTATCATAGTCTCCTCACGTGGGTGATCATGCAATGATCACGTAGCAACCATGTACTGGTCACCTGAATGATCATGCACTGATCATGTAATTGCTCCAGCACTGATCACGTGGCTCATCATGCACTGATCACGTGACTGTTCTCGCACTGATCACTTGACTGATCATGCACTGATCACGTGGCTATAATGCCCTGATTACGTGGCTGATCATACCCTTTTCACGTGCCTGGTCATGCACAGATCAGGTGACTAATCATGAACTTATCCCGTGGCTATATTGCACTAATCACGTGGCTGATCATACACTGTTCAAGTTCCTGATCATGCACAGATCACGTGACTAATCATGAACTTATCACGTGGCTATAATTCACTGATCACGTGAATATCATACACTGATTACGTGCTTGTCAGGCACAGATCACGTGACTAATCATGAACTGATCACGTAGGTATCATGCACTGATCACGTGGCTGATCATACACTGCTCACGTAGCTGATCATGCACTGATCACGTGTCTATCCTGCAGTGCTCACGTGACTGATCCTGTAATAATCACGTAGCTTACATATACTGGTCACGTGCCTGATCATGCAATGGTAATGTAATTGATCATGCACTGATCACGTGACTGATCATGTACTGATCACGTGATTGATCATGCACTGATCACGTGTGTATCATGCACTGCTTACGTGGTTGATCATACAATGTTCACATAGCTACCATATACTGGTCACATGACTGATCATGCACCTATCACGTAAATGATCATGCACTGATCAAGTGGCTGATCATACACTGATCACGTGACTGATCATGCACTCTTCACGAGACTCATCATGCACTGATCACGTGGCTATCATGCACTGATCATGTGGCTGATCATACACTGTTCACGTGTCTGATCATGCACTGTTCACGAGACTGATCATGCACTGATCACGTGGATATCATGCACTAATCGCGTGTTTGATCATACACTGTTCACGTGTCTGACCATGCACTGCTCACATGGCTGATCATACACTGTTCACGTAACTGATCATGCACTGATCACGTAGATATCATGCACTGATCACGTGGCTGAACATGCACTGTTCACGTGGCTGATCACACACCTGTCACGTGACTGATCATGCTCTGATCACGTGGCACTCATGCACTGATCACGTGGGTGATCATATTCTGCTCACGTAACTGATCATGCACACATCAGGTGGCTATCATGCACTTCTCACCTGGCTGGTCATGCAATGTTCACGTAGCTACCATATACTGGTCACGTGACTGATCATGCACAGATCACGTAAATGATCATGCACTGTTCACGTGACTGATCATGTACTGATCACGTGACTGATCACGCACTGATCACGTGGCTATCATGCACTGCTCACATGGCTGATCGTGCAATGGTAACGTAGCAACCATGTACTGATCACGTGACTGATCATGCACTGATCACGTAATTAATCCTGCACTGATCACCTGACTCATCATGCACTGATCACGTGGCTGATCACACACTGATCACGTGACTGATCATGCAATGATCACGTGGTTATCATGCACTGATCCCGTGGCTATCATTCACTGATCACGTGGATATCATGCACGGATCACATGGTTGATCACACACGTATCACGTGACTGATCATGCACTGATCACGTGGCTATCATGCACTGATCACGTGGCCGATCATGCAATGATCACGTAGCTACCATGTACTGTTCAATTGACTGATCTTGCACTGATCACTTAATTGATCATGCACTGATCACGTGGCTATCATGCACTGATCACGTGGCTGATCATGAAATGATCACGCAGCTACCATGTGCTGGTCACGTGACTGATCGTGCATGGATCATGTGGCTAATCATACACTGTTCACGTGTCTGACCATGCACTGATCACGTGGCTGATCATGCACTGCTCACGCAACTGATCATGCACTGATCACGTAATTGATCATGCACTGATCACGTGGCTGATCCTGCAATGATCACGTAGCTACCATGTACTGGTCCTGTGAGTGATCATGCACTGATCACGTAATTGATCATGCACTGATCACGTGGCTGATCATGCACTGAACACGTGTCTGACCATGCACTGATCACGTGTCTGGTCATACACTGCTCACGTAACTGATCATGCACTGATCACGTGGCTATCATGCACTGAATACGTGGTGGAACATGCACTATTCACGTGGCTGATCACACACCTGTCACGTGACATATCATGCACTGATCACGTGGCACTCATGCACTGATCACGAGGCTGATCATACTCTGCTCACGTAACTCATCATGCACACATCATGTGGCTATCATGCACTGCTCACGTGGTTCGTCATGAAATGATCACGTAGCTACCATATACTGGTCACGTGACTGATCATGCACAGATCACGTAAATGATCATGCACTGTTCACGTGCCTGATCATGTACTGATCACATGACTGATCATGCACTGATCACGTGGCTATCATGCTCTGCTCACGTGGCTGATCATGCAACGATCACGTAGCAACCATGTACTGGTCTCGTGACTGATCATGCACTGATCACGTAATTGATCCTGCACTGATCACGTGGCTCATCACGCACTCATCCGGTGGCTGATCACACACGTATCACGAGACTGATGATGTATAGATCACATGACTAATCATGAAGTGATCACGTGGCTATCCTGCACTGATCACGTGGATATCAGGCACTGATCACGTGGCTGATCACACACGTATCACGTGACTGGTCATGCACTGATCACGTGGCTATCCTGCACTGATCACGTGGATATCAGGCACTGATCACGTGGCTGATCACACACGTATCACGTGACTGGTCATGCACTGATCACGTGGCTGATCATGCACTGATCACATGACTGATCATGCACACATCACGTGGCTATCATGCACTGCTCACGTAGCTGGTCATGCAATGATCACGTAGCTACCATATACTAGTCACGTGACTGATCATGCACAGATCACGTAAATGAACATGCACTGTTCCCGTGACTGATCATGTACTGATCACGTGACTGATCATGCACTGATCACGTGGCTATCATGGTCTCCTCACGTGGGTGATCAGGCAATGATCACGTAGCAACCATGTAGTGGTCACCTGACTGATCATGCACTGATCATGTAATTGATCCAGCACTGATCACGTGGCTCATCATGCACTGATCACGTGACTGTTCTCGCACTGATCACTTGACTGATCATGCACTGATCACGTGGCTATAATGCCCTGATTACGTGGCTGATCATACCCTTTTCACGTGCCTGGTCATGCACAGATCACGTGACTAATCATGAACTTATCCCGTGGCTATAATGCACTAATCACGTGGCTGATCATACACTGTTCACGTGTCTGATCATGCACTGATCACGTGGCTGATCATACACTGCTCACGTAGCTGATCATGCACTGATCACGTGTCTATCTTGCAGTGCTCACGTGACTGATCCTGTAATAATCACGTAGCTTACATATACTGGTCACGTGCCTGATCATGCAATGGTAATGTAATTGATCATGCACTGATCACGTGACTGATCATGTACTGATCACGTGATTGATCATGCACTGATCACGTATGTATCATGCACTGCTTAATTGGCTGATCATACAATGTTCACATAGATACCATATACTGGTCACATGACTGATCATGCACTGATCACGTAATTGATCATGCACTGATCAAGTGGCTGATCATACACTGATCACGTGACTGATCATGCACTCTTCACGAGACTCATCATGCACTGATCACGTGACTGTTCATGCACTGATCACGTGGCTGATCATACACTGTTCACGTGACAGATCATGCACTGTTCACGAGACTGATCATGCACTGATCACGTGGATATCATGCACTGATCACGTGGCTGATCATAAACTGTTCACGTGACTGATCATGCACTGTTCACGAGATTGATCATGCACTGATCACGTGGATATAATGCACTAATCACGTGTTTGATCATACACTGTTCACGTGTCTGACCATGCACTGCTCACGTGGCTGATCATACACTGTTCACGTAACTGATCATGCAATGATCACGTGGATATCATGCACTATTCACGTGGCTGAACATGCACTGTTCACGTGTCTGATCACACACCTGTCACGTGACTGATCATGCACTGATCACGTGGCACTCATGCACTGATCACGTGGGTGATCATATTCTGCTCACGTAACTGATCATGCACACATCAGGTGGCTATCATGCACTTCTCACCTGGCTGGTCATGCAATGTTCACGTAGCTACCATATACTGGTCACGTGACTGATCATGCACAGATCACGTAAATGATCATGCACTGTTCACGTGACTGATCATGCACTGTTCACGTGGCTGATCATGCACTGATCACGTGGCTATCATGCACTGCTCACGTGGCTGATCATGCAATGGTAACGTAGCAACCATGTACTGGTCACGTGACTGATCATGCACTGATCACGTAATTAATCCTGCACTGATCACCTGACTCATCATGAACTGATCACGTGGCTGATCACACACGTATCACGTGAAAGATCATGCACTGATCACGTGGCTATCATGCACTGATCACGTGGCTGATCAAGCACTGATCACGTGGCTGATCATGCACTGATCACGTAACTGATCATGCACTGATCACGTGGCTGATCAAGCACTGATCACGTGGCTATCATGCACTGCTAACGTGGCTGATCATGAAATGATCACGCAGCTACCATGTGCTGGTCACGTGACTGATCGTGCATGGATCATGTGGCTAATCATACACTGTTCACGTGTCTGACCATGCACTGATCACGTGTCTGATCATACACTGCTCACGTAACTGATCAAGCACTCATCAGGTAATTGATCTTGCACTGATCACGTGGCTGATCCTGCAATGATCACGTAGCTACCATGTACTGGTCCTGTGAGTGATCATGCACTGATCACGTGGCTGATCATGCACTGAACACGTGACTGATCATGCACTGATCACGTGGCTGATCATGCACTGTTCTCGTGTCTGATCATGCACTGATCACGTGGCTATCATGCACTGCTCACGTGGCTGATCATGCGATGATCACGCAGGTACCATGTACTGGTCACGTGACTGATCATGCACTGATCACGTGACTGATCATGCAGTGATAACATGGCTATCGTGCACTACTCACGTGGCTGATCATGCAATGTTCATGTAGATACAATGTACAGGTCACTTGAATGATCATACACCCATCAGGTGACTGATCATGCACTGATCACGTGGCTATCATGCACTGATCTCGAGACTGATAATGCACTGATCACGTCTATATCATGCACTGATCACATGACTGTCCATGCACTGATCACGTGCATGATCATACACTAATCATGTGACAGATCATGCACTGATCACGTGGCTGATCATGCACTGATACCGTGACTGAACATGGACTGATCACATGACTATCATGTAGTGATCACGTGACTTAATGGCGCTGATCATGTGACTGATCATGCGCTAATCATGTTTGCTATCATACACTGATCATGTGCCTCTGGAGGCAATAAACAAAGAGCTGAGTAGGCACGAATCATACAGTCAGCAGTCAATAATCATGGAACTCAGCTGTGAGGAATCATGCTGCTCAGCTGGCAATAATCAAGCAGCTGAGCAGGCATGAATTACCCAGCACAGCTGGCAATTGTCAAACAGATGACAGGCAGGAATCGTGCAGCTCAGCTGGCAATTGTCCAACAGATTAGCAGACAGTAATCACGCAGCTCAGCAGGCCCTGATCACGTGACTGAGCATGCACTGTTCACGTGGCTGATCATACATTGATCACGTGATTGATCATGCACTGATCACTTGGATATCATGCACTGATCACGTGGCTGATCATACACTGTTCACGTGTCTGACCATGCAGTGATCACGTGTCTGGTCATACACTGCTCACGTAACTGATCATGTACTGATCACGTGGCTATCATGCACTGAATACGTGGCGGAACATGCACTGTTCACGTGGCTGATCACACACCTGTCACGTGACATATCATGCACTGATCACGTGGCACTCATGCACTGATCACGTGGCTGATCATACTCTGCTCATGTAACTCATCATGCACACATCATGTGGCTATCATGCACTGCTCACGTGGTTCGTCATGAAATGATCAGGTAGCTACCATATACTGGTCACGTGACTGATCATGCACAGATCACGTAAATTATCATGCACTGTTCACGTGACTGATCATGTACTGATCACGTGACTGATCATGCACTGATCACGTGGCTATCATGCTTCGCTCACGTGGCAGATCATGCAACGATCACGTAGCAACCATGTACTGGTCTCGTGACTGATCATGCACTGATCATGTAATTGATCCTGCACTGATCACGTGGCTCATCACGCACTGATCCGGTGGCTGATCACACACGTATCACGTGACTAATCATGTATAGATCACATGACTAATCATGAAGTGATCACGTGGCTATCCTGCACTGATCACGTGGATATCAGGCACTGATCACTGGATGATCAGACACGTATCACGTGACTGATCATGCACTGATCACGTGGCTATCATGCACTGATATCATGCACTGGTCACGTGGCTTATCACACACGTATCACGTGACTGATCATGCACTGATCACGTGGCTATCATGCACAGATCACGTGGTTGATCATGCAATGATCACGTAGATACCATGTACTGGTCACGTGACTGATCAAGCACTGATCACGTGGCTGATCATGCACTGATCATGTGACTGATCATGCACTGATCACGTGGCTATTATGCACTGGTCACGTGGCTGATCATGCAATGATCACGCAGCTACAATGTACTGATCACATGACTGATCATGCACTATCACGTAATTGATCACGCACTGATCACCTGGCTTATCATGGATTGATTATGTGATTCATCATGTGCTGATCATGTTTGGTGTCATACACTGATCATGTGCCTCTGGAGGCAATGAACAAAGAGCTGAGTAGGCAGGAATCAGTAGGCAATAATCATGGAACTCAGCTCTGAGAAATCATGCTGCTCAGCTGGCAATAATCAAGTAGATGAGCAGGCAGGAATTATGCAGCACAGGTGGCAATTGTCAAGGAGATGGCAGGCAGGAATCGTACAACTCAGCTGGCAATTGTCAAGCAGATTAGCAGACAGTAATCTCGAAGCTCAACAGGCCCTGATGACGTGACTGAGCATGCACTGTTCACGTCGCTGATCACACACCTATCACGTGAATGACCATGCACTGATCACGTGGCTCTCATAAACTGATGATGTGGCTCATCATGCACTGATCATGTGACTGATCATGCACTGATCACGTAGCTATCTTGCACTGGTCACTTGGCTGATCATACACTCATCACGGGACTGATCGTGCACTGATTGCGGCGCTATCATGCATTGACTACATGACTCCACATGCACTGATCACGTGCATGATCATGCACTGATCACGTGACCTACCATGCACTGATCACGTGACTGATCATGCACTGATCACGTGGCTATCATGCACTGATCATTTGGCTGGTCATACACTGATCATGTGCCTGGTCATGCACTGATCATGTGGCTGATCATGCACTGATCACGGGACTGATCATGCACTGATCACGTGGCTATCATGCACAGATCACATGGCTGATCATGCAATGATCACGTAGCTACCATATACTGGTCACGTGACGGATCATGCACTGATCACGTGGCTGATCATGCACTGATCACGTGACTGATCATGCACAGTTCACGAGACTCATCATGCACTGATCACGAGGATATCATGCACTGATCACGTATTTGATCATACAATGTTCTCGTGTCTAACCATGCACTGCTCACGTGGCTGATCATACACTGTTCACGTAACTGATAATGCACTGATCACGTGGATATCATGCATTGATCACGTGGCTGAACATGCACTGTTCACGTGGCTTACCACACACCTGTCACGTGACTGATCATGTACTGATCACACGGCACTCATGCACTGATCACGTGGCTGATCATACTCTGCTCACGTAACTGATCATGCACACATCACGTGGCTATCATGCACTTCTCACCTGGCTGGTCATGCAATGTTCACGTAGCTGCCATATACTGGTCACGTGACTGATCATGCTCAGATCACGTAAATGATGATGCACAGTTCAGTTGACTGATCATGTACTGATCACGTGACTGATCATGCACTGATCACGTGGCTATGATGCACTGCTCACGTGGCTGATCATGCAAAGATCACGTAGCAACCATGTACTGGTCACGTGACTGATCATGCACTGATCACGTAATTAATCCTGCACTGATCACCTGACTCATCATGCACTGATCACGTGGCTGATCACACACGTATCACGTGACTGATCATGCACTGATCACGTGGCTATCATGCACTAATCACGTGGCTATCATTCACTGATCACGTGGACACCATGCACTGATCACGTCGCTGATCACACACGTATCACATGACTGATCATGCACTGATCACGTGGCTATCATGCACTGATCACGTGGCTATCATGCACTGATCACGTGGCTAATCATGCAATGATCACGTAACTACCATGTACTGGTCACGTGACTGATCATGCACTGATCACGTAATTGATCATGCACTGAACACGTGAATAATCATGCACTGATCACGTGACTGATCATGCACTGATCACGTGGTTATCATGCACTGCTAACTTGGCTGATCATGCAATGATCACGCAGCTACCATGTACTGGTCACGTGACTGATCATGCACTGATGACGTAATTGATCATGCACTGATCATGTGGCTGATCATGCACTGATCACGTGACTGATCATGCACTGATCACGTGACTGATCACGCACTGATCACGTGGCTATCATGCACTCATCACTTGGCTGGTCATACACTGATCACGCAGCTACCATGTACTGGTCACGTGACTGATCATGCACTGACCACGAGACTGATCATGCACTGATCATGTGGCTATCATGCACTGATCACATGACTGCCCATGTACTGATCACGTGGATGATCATACACTAATCATGTGACAGATCATGCACTGATCACGTGTCTGATCATGCACTGATACCGTGACTGAGCATGGACTGATCACATAACTATCATGTACTGATCACGTGACTTAATGGTGCTGATCATGCGCTGATCATGTTTGCTATCATACACTGAACATGTGCCTCTGGAGGCAATAAACAAAGAGCTGAGTAGGCACGAATCAAACAGTCAGCAGGCAATAATCATGGAACTCAGCTGTGAGGAATCATGCTGCTCAGGTGGCAATAATCTAGCAGCTGAGCAGGCAGGAATTACACAGCACAGCTGCAATTGTCAAGCAGATGAGCAGACAGTAATCGTGCAGCTCAGCAGGCCCTGATCATGTGACTGAGCATGCACTGTTCACGTGGCTGATCATACACTGATCACGTGATGGATCATGCACTGATAACTTGGATATCATGCACTGATCACGTGGCTGATCATACACTGTTCTCGTGGCTGATCACACACCTGTCACATGACATATCATGCACTGATCACGGGACACTCATGCACTGATCACGTGGCTGATCATACTCTGCTCACGTAACTGATCATGCACACATCACGTGGCTATCATACACTGATCAGGTGGCTGAACATGCACTGTTCACGTGGCTGATCACGCACCTGTCACATGACATATCATGCACTGATCACGTGACACTCATGCACTGATCACGTGGCTGATCATACTCTGCTCACGTAACTGATCATGCACACATCACGTGGCTATCATGCACTGCTCACGTGGTTCGTCATGCAATGATCACGTAGCTACAATATACTGGTCACGTGACTCATTATGCACAGATTATGTAAATGATCATGCACTGTTCACATGACTGATCATGTACTGATCACGTGACTATCATGCCCTGCTCACGTGGCTCATCATGCAATGATCACGTAGCAACCATGTACTGGTCACGGGACTGATCATGCACTCATCACGTAATTGATCCTGCACAGATCACGTGGCTCATCATGCACTGATCACGTGGCTTATCACACATGTATCACGTGACTGATCATGCAGTGATTACGTAGCTCTCATGCACTGATCACGTGGCTATCATGCACTGATCATGTGGATATCATGCACTGATCACGTGGCTATCATGCACTGACCATGAGACTGAAAATGCACCTATCACGTCTAATCATGCACTGATCACATGACTGCCCATGCACTGATCATGTGGATGATCATACACTAATCATGTGACAGATCATGCACTGATCACGTGGCTGACCAGGCACTGATCACGTGGCTGATCATACACTTATCACGTGATTGATCATGCACTGATCACCTGGATATCATGCACTGATCACGTGGCTGATCATACACTGTTCACATGTCTGACCATGCACTAATCATGTGGCTGATCATACACTGTTCACGTAACTGATCATGCACTGATCACGTGGCTATCATGCACTGATCAAGTGGCTATCATGCACTGATCACGTGGCTGATCATGCAATGATCATGAAGCTACCATGTACCGGTCACGTGACCGATCATACACCCATCAGGTGACTGATCATGCACTGATCACGTGGCTATCATGCACTGTCCATGTGGCTGATCATACACTGATCACCTGCCTGGTCATGCACAGATCAGGTGACTAATCATGAACTGATTACGTAGCTATCGTGTACTGATCACCTGGCAGATCATGCACTGATCATGTGGCTATCGTGCAATGATTACGTGGCTATCATGCACTGATCATGTGCCTGGTCATGCACTGCTACCGTGACTGAGCATGGACTGATCACATGACTATCATGTAGTGATCACGTGACTTAATGGCGCTGATCACGTGACTGATCATGCACTGATCACGTGGCTATCATGCACTGCTCACGTGGTTCTTCATGGAATGATCACGTAGCAACCATATACTGGTCACGTGACTGATCATGCACAGATCACTTAAATGATCATGCACTGTTCACGTGACTGATCATGTACTGATCATGTGATTGATAATGCACTGATCACGTGGCTATCATACACTGTTCACGTGGCTGATCATGCAATGATCACGTAGCTACCATGCACTGCTCACGTGACTGATCATGCACTGATCACGTGGCTATCATGCACTGATATCATGCACTGGTCACGTGGCTGATCACGCACGTATCATTTGAATAATCATGCACTGATCACGTGACTGATCATGCACTGATCACGTGGCTGATCATGCACTGATCACGTGGCTATCATACACTTCTCACGTGGCTGATCATGCAATGATCACGTAGCTACCATGCACTGGTCACTTGACTGATCATGCACTGCTCAGGTAATTGATCATGCACTGATCACGTGACTGATCATGCACAGATCACGTGACTGATTATGCACTGATCACGTGGCTATCATGCACTGCTCACGTGGCTGATCATGCGATGATCACGCAGCTACCATGTACTGGTCACATGACTGATCATGCACTGATCACGTGACTGATCATGCAGTGATCACGTGGCTATCGTGCACTACTCACGTGGCTGATCATGCAATGATCATGTAGCTACCATGTAGAGGTCACGTGAATGATCATACACCCATCAGGTGACTGATCATGCACTGATCACGTGGCTATCATGCACTGATCACGAGACTGATCATGCACTGATCACGTCTATATCATCCGCTGAGTACATGACTGCCCATGCACTGATCACTTGGCTGATCATATACTGCTCAGGTAACTGATCATGCACTGATCACGTGGCTATCATGCACTGATCACGTGGCTGAACATGCACTGTTCACGTGGCTGATCACGCACCAGTCACGTGACATATCATGCACTGATCACGTGGCACTCATGCACCGATCACGTGGCTGATCATACTCTGCTCACGTAACTGATCATGCACACATCACGTGGCTATCATGCACTGCTCACGTGGATCTTCAAGGAATGATCACGTAGCTACCATATACTGGTCACGTGACTGATCATGCACAGATCACGTCAATGATCATGCACTGTTCAAGTGACTGATCATGTACTGATCACGTGACTGATCATGCACTGATCACGTGGCTATCATGCTCTGCTCACGTGGCTGATCATGCAAGGATCACGTAGCAACCATGTACTGGTCTCGTGACTGATCATGCACTGATCACGTAATTGATCCTGCACTGATCACGTGGCTCATCATGCACTGATCACGTGGCTGATCACACATGTATCGCTTGACTGATCATGCACTGATCACGTGGCTCTCATGCACCGATCATGTGGCTATCATGCACTGATCACGTGGCTATCATGCCCTGATCACGTGGCTGATCACGCAATGATCACGTAGCAACCATATACTGGTCATGTGGCTGATCACATAATTGATCCTGCACTGATCACATGGCTCATCACGCACTGATCCGGTGGCTGATCACACACGTATCACGTGACTTATCATGTACAGATCACGTAAATAATCATGAAGTGATCACGTGGCTATCCTGCACTGATCACGTGGATAACATGCACTGATCACGTGGCTGATCACACACGTATCTCTTGACTGATCATGAACTGATCACGTGGCTATCATGCACTGATCACGTGGCTATCATGCACTGCTCACGTGGCTGATCATGCAATGATCACTTAGCTACCATGTACTGGTCACGTGACTGATCATGCACTGATCAGGTAACTGATCATGCACTGTTCCCGTGATTGATCATGTACTGATCACGTGACTGATCATGCACTCATCACGTGGCTATCATGCTCTCCTCATGTGGGTGATCATGCAATGATCACGTAGCAACAATGTACAGGTCACCTGACTGATCATGCACTGATCATGTAATTGATCCAGCACTGATCACGTGGCTCATCATGCACTGATCACGTGACTCTTCGGGCACTGATCACTTGACTGATCATGCACTGATCACGTGGTTATCATGCACTGATCACGTGGCTATCATTCACTGATCACGTGGATATCATGCACGGATCACGTGGCTGATCACACACGGATCACGTGACTGATCATGCACTGATCACGTGTCTATCATGCAGTGCTCACGTGACTGATCCTGCAATGATCATGTAGCTTACATGTACTGGTCACGTGACTGATCATGCAATGGTAACGTAATTGATCATGCACTGATCACGTGACTGATCATGTACTGATCACGCGATTGATCATGCACTGATCACGTGTCTATCATGCACTGCTTACGTGGCTGATCATACAATGTTCACATGGCTACATTGTACTGGTCACATGACTGATCATGCACTGATCACGTAATTGATCATGCACTGATCAAGTGGCTGATCATACACTGATCACGTGACTGATCATGCACTCTTCATGAGACTCATCATGCACTGATCACGTGGCTATCATGCACTGATCACGTGGCTGATCATACAATGATCACGTGACTGATCATGCACTGTTCACGAGACTGATCATGCACCGATCACGTGGCTATCATGCACTGATCACGTGGCTGATCATACACTGATAACTTGACTGATCATGCACTGTTCACGTAACTGATCATGCACTGATCACGTGGATATCATGCACTGATCACGTGGCTGAACATGCACTGTTCACGTGGCTTATCACACACCTGTCACGTGACTGATCATGCACTGATCACGTGGCACTCATGCACTGATCACGTGGCTGATCATATTCTGCTCACGTAACTGATCATGCACACATCAGGTGGCTATCATGCACTTCTCACCTGGCTGGTCATGCAATGTTCACGTAGCTACCATATACTGGTCACGTGACTGATCATGCACAGGTCACGTAAATTATCATGCACTGTTCACGTGACTGATCATGTACTGATCACGTGACTGATCACGCACTGATCAAATGGCTATCATGCACTTCTCACGTGGCTGATCATGCAATGATCACGTAGCAACCATGTACTGGTCACGTGACTGATCATGCACTGATCACGTAATTAATCCTGCACTGATCACCTGACTCATCATGCACTGATCACGTGGCTGATCACACACGTATCATGTGACTGACCATGTACAGATCACGTAAATAATCATGAAGTGATCACGTGGCTATCCTGCACTGATCACGTGGATAACATGCACTGATCACGTGGCTGATCACACACGTATCACGTGACTGATCATGCACTGATCACGCGGTTATCATGCACTGATCACGTGGCTATCATTCACTGATCACATGGATATCATGCATGGATCACGTGGCTGATCATACACGGATCACGTGACTGATCATGCACTGATCACGTGGCTGTCATGCACTGATCACGTGGCTGATCATGCAATGATCACGTAGCTACCATGTACTGGTCACGTGACTGATCTTGCACTGATCACGTGATTGATCCTGCACTGATCACGTGGCTCATCATGCACTGATCACGTGTCTGATCAAACATGTATCACGTGACTGATCATGCACTGATCACGTGGCTCATCATGCACTGATCATGTGGCTATCATGCACTGATCACGTGGCTATCATGCCCTGATCACGTGGCTGATCACGCAATGATCACGTAGCAACCATGTACTGGTCACGTGACTGATCATGCACTGATCAGGTAACTGATCATGCACTGTTCCCGTGATTGATCATGTACTGATCACGTGACTGATCATGTACTCATCACGTGGCTATCATGCTCTCCTCACGTGGGTGATCATGCAATGATCACGCAGCAACAATGTACAGGTCACCTGACTGATCATGCACTGATCATGTAATTGATCCAGCACTGATCACGTGGCCATCATGCACTGATCACGTGACTCTTCGGGCACTGATCACTTGACTGATCATGCACTGATCACGTGGTTATCATGCACTGATCACGTGGCTATCATTCACTGATCACGTGGATATCATGCACGGATCACGTGGCTGATCACACACGTATCACGTGACTGATCATGCACTGATCACGTGTCTATCATGCAGTGCTCACGTGACTGATCCTGCAATGATCATGTAGCTTACATGTACTGGTCACGTGACTGATCATGCAATGGTAACATAATTGATCATGCACTGATCACGTGACTGATCATGTACTGATCACGTGATTGATCATGCACTGATCACGTGTCTATCATGCACTGCTTACATGGCTGATCATACAATGTTCACATGGCTACATTGTACTGGTCACATGACTGATCATGCACTGATCACGTAATTGATCATGCAGTGATCAAGTGGCTGATCATACACTGATCACGTGACTGATCATGCACTCTTCATGAGACTCATCATGCACTGATCACGTGGCTATCATGCACTGATCACGTGGCTGATCATACACTGATCACGTGACTGATCATGCACTCTTCACGAGACTCATCATGCACTGATCACGTGGCTATCATGAACTGATCACGTGGCTGATCATACAATGATCACGCGACTGATCATGCACTGTTCACGAGACTGATGATGCACTGATCACGTGGCTATCATGCACTGATCACGTGGCTGATCATACACTGTCAACGTGACTGATCATGCACTGTTCACGTAACTGATCATGCACTGAACACGTGTATATCATGCACTGATCACGTGGCAGAACATGCACTGTTCACGTGGCTTATCACACACCTGTCACGTGACTGATCATGCACTGATCACGTGGCACTCATGCACTGATCACGTGGCTGATCATATTCTGCTCACGTAACTGATCATGCACACATCAGGAGGCTATCATGCACTTCTCACCTGGCTGGTCATGCAATGTTCACGTAGCTACCATATACTTGTCACGTGACTGATCATGCACAGATCACGTAAATTATCATGCACTGTTCACGTGACTGATCATGTACTGATCACGTGACTGATCACGCACTGATCAAATGGCTATCATGCACTTCTCACGTGGCTGATCATGCAATGATCACGTAGCAACCATGTACTGGTCACGTGACTGATCATGCACTGATCACGTAATTAATCCTGCACTGATCACCTGACTCATCATGCACTGATCACGTGGCTGATCACACACGTATCACGTGACTGATCATGCACTGATCACGTGGTTATCATGCACTGATCACGTGGCTATCATTCACTGATCACATGGATATCATGCACGGATCACGTGGCTGATCATACACGTATCACGTGACTGATCATGCACTGATCACGTGGCTATCATGCACTGATCAAGTGGCTGTCATGCACTGATCACGTGGCTGATCATGCAATGATCACGTAGCTACCATGTACTGGTCACGAGACTGATCTTGCACTGATCACGTGATTGATCATGCACTGATCACGTGGCTGATCAAGCACTGATCACGTGGCTATCATGCACTGATCACGTGGCTGATCATGAAATGATCACGCAACTACCATGTGCTGGTCAGGTGACTGATCATGCACTGATCACGTGACTGATCATGCACTGATCACGTGACTGATCATGCACTGATCACGTGGCTATCATGCACTGATCACTTGGCTGGTCATGCACTGATCACGCAGCTACCATGTACTGGTCACGTGGCTGATCATGCACTGATGATGTAATTGATCATGCACTGATCATGTGGCTGATCATGCACTGATCACGTGGCTGATCATGCACTAATCACGTGGCTGGTCATACACTGATCACGTGCCTGGTCATGCACAGATTACATGACTGCTCATGCACTGATCACGTCACAGATCATGCACTGATCACCTGGCTATCATGCACTACTCACGTGGCTGATCATGCAATGATCATGTAGGTACCATGTGCCGGTCACGTGACTGATCATACACCCATCAGGTGAGGGATCATGCACTGATCACGTGGCTATCATGCACTGATCACGAGACTGATCATGCACTGATCACGTCTATATCATTCACTGATCACATGACTGCACATACACTGATCACGTGGATGATCATACACTAATCATGTGACAGATCATGCACTGATCACGTGGCTGATCATGCACTGATACCGTGACTGAGCATGGACTGATCACATGACTATCATGTAGTGATCACGTGACTTAATGGCACTGATCATGTGACTGATCATGCGCTGATCATGTTTGCTATCATACACTGATCATGTGCCTCTGGAGGCAATAAACAAAGAGCTGAGTAGGCACGAATCAAACAGTCAGCAGGCAATAATCATGGAACTCAGCTGTGAGGAATCATGCTGCTCAGCTGGCAATAATCAAGCAGCTGAGCAGGCAGGAATTACGCAGCACAGCTGGCAATTGTCAAGCACATGACAGGCAGGAATCGTGCAGCTCAGCTGGCGATTGTCAAGCAGATGAGCAGACAGTAATCACGCAGCTCAGCAGGCCCTGATCACGTGACTGAGCATGCACTGTTCACGTGGCTGATCATACACTGATCACGTGATTGATCATGCACTAATCACTTGGATATCATGCACTGATCACGTGGCTGACTATACAATGTTCACGTGTCTGACCTTGCACTGATCACGTGGCTGATCATACACTGCTCACGTAACTGATCATGCACTGATCACGTGGCTATCATGCACTGAATACGTGGCTGAACATGCACTGTTCACGTGGCTGATCACACACCTGTCACGTGACATATCATGCACTGATCACGTGGCACTCATGCACTGATCACGTGGCTGATCATACTCTGCTCACGTAACTCATCATGCACACATCACGTGGCTATCTTGCACTGCTCACGTGGCTCGTCATGGAATGATCATGTGATTGATAATGCACTGATCACGTGGCTATCATGCACTGATCACGTGGCTGATCATGCACTGATCACGTACTGATCATGTACTGATCACGTGACTGATCATGCACTGATCACGTGGCTGATCATGCACTGATCACGTGGCTGATCATGCACTGATCACGTGGCTGATCATGCACGATCACGTGACTGATCATGCACTGATCACGTGACTGATCATGCACTGATCACGTGGCTATCATGCACTGATCACGTGGATATCATGCACTGATCACGTGGCTGATCACACATGATCACGTGACTGATCATGCACTGATCACGTGGCTATCATGCACTGATCACGTGGCTGATCATGCACTGATCACGTAGCTATCATGCACTGATCACGTGACTGATCATGCACTGATCACGTGGCTGATCATGCATGATCACGCAGCTATCATGCACTGATCACATGACTGATCATGCACTGATCACGTGACTGATCATGCACTGATCACGTGGCTATCATGCACTATCACGTGGCTGATCATGCAATGATCATGTAGCTACCATGTACTGGTCACGTGACTGATCATGCACTGATCACGTGACTGATCATGCACTGATCACGTGGCTATCATGCACTGATCACGTGACTGATCATGCACTGATCACGTCTATATCATGCACTGATCACATGACTGCCCATGCACTGATCACGTGGCTGATCATACACTGATCACGTGACTGATCATGCACTGATCACGTGGCTATCATGCACTGATCACGTGGCTGATCATGCACTGATCACGTGGCTGATCATGCACCTGTCACGTGACTATCATGCACTGATCACGTGGCATCATGCACTGATCACGTGGCTGATCATATACTGATCACGTAACTGATCATGCACTGATCACGTGGCTATCATGCACTGATCACGTGGATCTTCATGGAATGATCACGTAGCAACCATATACTGGTCACGTGACTGATCATGCACTGATCACGTGAATGATCATGCACTGATCACGTGACTGATCATGCACTGATCACGTGACTGATCATGCACTGATCACGTGGCTATCATGCACTGATCACGTGGCTGATCATGCACTGATCACGTAGCAACCATGCACTGATCACGTGACTGATCATGCACTGATCACGTAATTGATCATGCACTGATCACGTGGCTGATCATGCACTGATCACGTGGCTGATCACACATGATCACGTGACTGATCATGCACTGATCACGTGGCTATCATGCACTGATCACGTGGCTGATCATGCACTGATCACGTGGCTATCATGCACTGATCACGTGGCTGATCATGCACTGATCACGTAGCAACCATGTACTGATCATGTGACTGATCACATAATTGATCATGCACTGATCACGTGGCTGATCATGCACTGATCACGTGGCTGATCATGCACTGATCACGTGACTGATCATGCACTGATCACGTGACTGATCATGCACTGATCACGTGGCTATCATGCACTGATCACGTGGCTATCATGCACTGATCACGTGGCTGATCACACACTGATCACGTGACTGATCATGCACTGATCACGTGGCTATCATGCACTGATCACGTGGCTATCATGCACTGATCACGTGGCTGATCATGCACTGATCACGTAGCTATCATGCACTGATCACGTGACTGATCATGCACTGATCACGTAACTGATCATGCACTGATCACGTGACTGATCATGCACTGATCACGTGACTGATCATGCACTGATCACGTGGCTATCATGCACTGCTCACGTGGCTGATCATGCAATGATCACGTAGCTACCATGTACTGGTCACGTGACTGATCATGCACTGATCACGTAATTGATCATGCACTGATCACGTGGCTGATCATGCACTGATCACGTGACTGATCATGCACTGATCACGTGACTGATCATGCACTGATCACGTGGCTATCATGCACTGATCACGTGGCTATCATGCACTGATCACGTGGATATCATGCACTGATCACGTGGCTGATCATGCACTGATCACGTGACTGATCATGCACTGATCACGTGGCTATCATGCACTGATCACGTGACTGATCATGCACTGATCACGTAGCTACATGCACTGATCACGTGACTGATCATGCACTGATCACGATTGATCATGCACTGATCACGTGACTGATCATGCACTGATCACGTGACTGATCATGCACTGATCACGTGGCTATCATGCACTGATCACGTGGCTGATCATGCAATGATCACGTGGCTACATGTACTGGTCACGTGACTGATCATGCACTGATCACGTAATTGATCATGCACTGATCACGTGGCTGATCATGCACTGATCACGTGACTGATCATGCACTGATCACGTGACTGATCATGCACTGATCACGTGGCTATCATGCACTGATCACGTGGCTGATCATGCACTGATCACGTGACTGATCATGCACTGATCACGTGACTGATCATGCACTGATCACGTGGCTGATCATGCACTGATCACGTGGCTGATCATGCACTGATCACGTGACTGATCATGCACTGATCACGTAACTGATCATGCACTGATCACGTGGCTATCATGCACTGATCACGTGGCTGATCATGCACTGATCACGTGGCTGATCACACACTGTCACGTGACTGATCATGCACTGATCACGTGGCACTCATGCACTGATCACGTGGCTGATCATACACTGCTCACGTAACTGATCATGCACACATCAGGTGGCTATCATGCACTGCTCACGTGGCTGATCATGCAATGATCACGTAGCTACCATATACTGGTCACGTGACTGATCATGCACTGATCACGTAAATGATCATGCACTGATCACGTGACTGATCATGCACTGATCACGTGACTGATCATGCACTGATCACGTGGCTATCATGCACTGCTCACGTGGCTGATCATGCAATGATCACGTAGCAACCATGTACTGGTCACGTGACTGATCATGCACTGATCACGTAATTGATCATGCACTGATCACGTGGCTCATCATGCACTGATCACGTGGCTGATCACACACTATCACGTGACTGATCATGCACTGATCACGTGACTAATCATGCACTGATCACGTGGCTATCATGCACTGATCACGTGGATATCATGCACTGATCACGTGGCTGATCACACACTATCACGTGACTGATCATGCACTGATCACGTGGCTATCATGCACTGATCACGTGGCTGATCATGCACTGATCACGTGGCTATCATGCACTGATCACGTGGCTGATCATGCACTGATCACGTGACTGATCATGCACTGATCACGTGGCTGTCATGCACTGATCACGTGGCTGATCATGCACTGATCACGTAGCTACCATGCACTGATCACGTGACTGATCATGCACTGATCACGTGACTGATCATGCACTGATCACGTGGCTGATCATGCACTGATCACGTGGCTGATCATGCATGATCACGTGACTGATCATGCACTGATCACGTGGCTGATCATGCACTGATCACGTGGCTGATCATGCACTGATCACGTGGCTATCATGCACTGATCACGTGGCTGATCATGCACTGATCACGTAGCTATCATGCACTGATCACGTGACTGATCATGCACTGATCACGTGACTGATCATGCACTGATCACGTGACTGATCATGCACTGATCACGTGACTGATCATGCACTGATCACGTGGCTATCATGCACTGATCACGTGGCTGATCATGCAATGATCACGCAGCAACATGTACTGGTCACGTGACTGATCATGCACTGATCACGTAATTGATCATGCACTGATCACGTGGCTATCATGCACTGATCACGTGACTGATCATGCACTGATCACGTGACTGATCATGCACTGATCACGTGGCTATCATGCACTGATCACGTGGCTATCATGCACTGATCACGTGGATATCATGCACTGATCACGTGGCTGATCACACACTGATCACGTGACTGATCATGCACTGATCACGTGGCTATCATGCACTGATCACGTGACTGATCATGCATGATCACGTAGCTACATGCACTGATCACGTGACTGATCATGCACTGATCACGTAACTGATCATGCACTGATCACGTGACTGATCATGCACTGATCACGTGACTGATCATGCACTGATCACGTGGCTATCATGCACTGATCACGTGGCTGATCATGCACTGATCACGTGGCTACATGTACTGATCACGTGACTGATCATGCACTGATCACGTAATTGATCATGCACTGATCACGTGGCTGATCATGCACTGATCACGTGACTGATCATGCACTGATCACGTGACTGATCATGCACTGATCACGTGGCTATCATGCACTGATCACGTGGCTGATCATGCACTGATCACGTGACTGATCATGCACTGATCACGTGACTGATCATGCACTGATCACGTGGCTATCATGCACTGATCACGTGGCTGATCATGCACTGATCACGTGACTGATCATGCACTGATCACGTGACTGATCATGCACTGATCACGTGGCTATCATGCACTGATCACGTGGCTGATCATGCACTGATCACGTGACTGATCATGCACTGATCACGTGACTGATCATGCACTGATCACGTGGCTATCATGCACTGATCACGTGGCTGATCATGCACTGATCACGTGGCTGATCACACACTGTCACGTGACTGATCATGCACTGATCACGTGGCACTCATGCACTGATCACGTGGCTGATCATACACTGATCACGTAACTGATCATGCACTGATCACGTGGCTATCATGCACTGCTCACGTGGCTGATCATGCAATGATCACGTAGCTACCATATACTGTCACGTGACTGATCATGCACTGATCACGTAAATGATCATGCACTGATCACGTGACTGATCATGCACTGATCACGTGACTGATCATGCACTGATCACGTGGCTATCATGCACTGATCACGTGGCTGATCATGCAATGATCACGTAGCAACCATGTACTGGTCACGTGACTGATCATGCACTGATCACGTAATTGATCATGCACTGATCACGTGACTGATCATGCACTGATCACGTGGCTGATCACACACGTATCACGTGACTGATCATGCACTGATCACGTGGCTATCATGCACTGATCACGTGGCTATCATGCACTGATCACGTGGATATCATGCACTGATCACGTGGCTGATCATGCACTGATCACGTGACTGATCATGCACTGATCACGTGGCTATCATGCACTGATCACGTGGCTGTCATGCACTGATCACGTGGCTGATCATGCACTGATCACGTAGCTATCATGCACTGATCACGTGACTGATCATGCACTGATCACGTAATTGATCATGCACTGATCACGTGGCTGATCATGCACTGATCACGTGGCTATCATGCACTGATCACGTGGCTGATCATGCACTGATCACGTGGCTATCATGCACTGATCACGTGACTGATCATGCACTGATCACGTGACTGATCATGCACTGATCACGTGACTGATCATGCACTGATCACGTGGCTATCATGCACTGATCACGTGGCTGATCATGCACTGATCACGTGCTATCATGCACTGATCACGTGGCTGATCATGCACTGATCACGTGACTGATCATGCACTGATCACGTGGCTGATCATGCACTGATCACGTGGCTGATCATGCACTGATCACGTGGCTGATCATGCACTGATCACGTGCCTGATCATGCACTGATCACATGACTGATCATGCACTGATCACGTGACTGATCATGCACTGATCACGTGGCTATCATGCACTACTCACGTGGCTGATCATGCAATGATCATGTAGGTACCATGTACAGGTCACGTGACTGATCATACACCCATCAGGTGACTGATCATGCACTGATCACGTGGCTATCATGCACTGATCACGAGACTGATCATGCACTGATCACGTCTATATCATGCACTGATCACATGACTGCCCATGCACTGATCACGTGGATGATCATACACTAATCATGTGACAGATCATGCACTGATCACGTGGCTGATCATGCACTGATACCGTGACTGAGCATGGACTGATCACATGACTATCATGTAGTGATCACGTGACTTAATGGCGCTGATCATGTGACTGATCATGCGCTGATCATGTTTGCTATCATACACTGATCATGTGCCTCTGGAGGCAATAAACAAAGAGCTGAGTAGGCACGAATCAAACAGTCAGCAGGCAATAATCATGGAACTCAGCTGTGAGGAATCATGCTGCTCAGCTGGCAATAATCAAGCAGCTGAGCAGGCAGGAATTACGCAGCACAGCTGGCAATTGTCAAGCACATGACAGGCAGGAATCGTGCAGCTCAGCTGGCAATTGTCAAGCAGATGAGCAGACAGTAATCACGCAGCTCAGCAGGCCCTGATCACGTGACTGAGCATGCACTGTTCACGTGGCTGATCATACACTGATCACGTGATTGATCATGCACTGATCACTTGGATATCATGCACTGATCACGTGGCTGATCATACACTGTTCACGTGTCTGACCATGCACTGATCACGTGGCTGATCATACACTGCTCACGTAACTGATCATGCACTGATCACGTGGCTATCATGCACTGATCACGTGGCTGAACATGCACTGTTCACGTGGCTGATCACACACCTGACACGTGACATATCATGCACTGATCACGTGGCACTCATGCACTGATCACGTGGCTGATCATACTCTGCTCACGTAACTCATCATGCACACATCACGTGGCTATCATGCACTGCTCACGTGGCTCGTCATGGAATGATCACGTGACTGATCATGCACTGATCACGTGGCTATCATGCACTGATCACGTGGCTGATCATGCAACGATCACGTAGCAACCATGTACTGGTCACGTGACTGATCATGCACTGATCACGTGATTGATCATGCACTGATCACGTGGCATCATGCACTGATCACGTGGCTGATCATGCACGATCACGTGACTGATCATGCACTGATCACGTGACTGATCATGCACTGATCACGTGGCTATCATGCACTGATCACGTGGATATCATGCACTGATCACGTGGCTGATCACACATGTATCACGTGACTGATCATGCACTGATCACGTGGCTATCATGCACTGATCACGTGGCTGATCATGCACTGATCACGTGGCTATCATGCACTGATCACGTGACTGATCATGCACTGATCACGTGGCTGATCATGCACTGATATCATGCACTGATCACGTGGCTGATCACACTGATCACGTGACTGATCATGCACTGATCACGTGGCTATCATGCACTGATCACGTGGCTGATCATGCACTGATCACGTAGCTACCATGTACTGATCACGTGACTGATCATGCACTGATCACGTGGCTGATCATGCACTGATCACGGGACTGATCATGCACTGATCACGTGGCTGATCATGCACTGATCACGTGGCTGATCATGCACTGATCACGTGACTGATCATGCACTGATCACGTGGCTATCATGCACTGATATCATACACTGGTCACGTGGCTGATCATGCACTGATCACGTGACTGATCATGCACTGATCACGTGGCTGATCATGCACTGATCACGTGGCTGATCATGCACTGATCACGTGGCTATCATGCACTGATCACGTGACTGATCATGCACTGATCACGTGGCTGATCATGCACTGATCACGTGACTGATCATGCACTGATCACGTGGCTGATCATGCACTGATCACGTGGCTATCATGCACTGCTCACGTGGCTGATCATGCAATGATCACGTAGCTACCATGTACAGGTCACGTGAATGATCATACACCCATCAGGTGACTGATCATGCACTGATCACGTGGCTATCATGCACTGATCACGAGACTGATCATGCACTGATCACGTCTATATCATCCACTGATCACATGACTGCCCTTGCACTGATCACGTGGATGATCCTACACTAATCATGTGACAGATCATGCACTGATCACGTGGCTGATCATGCACTGATACCGTGACTGAGCATGGACTGATCACATGACTATCATGTAGTGATCACGTGACTTAATGGCGCTGATCATGTGACTGATCATGCGCTGATCATGTTTGCTATCATACACTGATCATGTGCCTCTGGAGGCAATAAACAAAGAGCTGAGTAGGCACGAATCAAACAGTCAGCAGGCAATAATCATGGAACTCAGCTGTGAGGAATCATGCTGCTCAGCTGGCAATAATCAAGCAGCTGAGCAGGCAGGAATTACGCAGCACAGCTGGCAATTGTCAAGCAGATGACAGGCAGGAATCGTGCAGCTCAGCTGGCAATTGTCAAGCAGATGAGCAGACAGTAATCACGCAGCTCAGCAGGCCCTGATCACGTGACTGAGCATGCACTGTTCACGTGGCTGATCATACACTGATCACGTGATTGATCATGCACTGATCACTTGGATATCATGCACTGATCACGTGGCTGATCATACACTGTTCACGTGTCTGACCATGCACTGATCACGTGGCTGATCATACACTGCTCACGTAACTGATCATGCACTGATCACGTGGCTATCATGCACTGATCACGTGGCTGATCATGCACTGATCACGTGGCTGATCACACACTGTCACGTGACTGATCATGCACTGATCACGTGGCTATCATGCACTGATCACGTGGCTGATCATGCACTGATCACGTAGCTATCATGCACTGATCACGTGACTGATCATGCACTGATCACGTGGCTGATCATGCACTGATCACGTGACTGATCATGCACTGATCACGTGGCTGATCATGCACTGATCACGTGGCTGATCATGCACTGATCACGTGACTGATCATGCACTGATCACGTGACTGATCATGCACTGATCACGTGGCTATCATGCACTGATATCATGCACTGATCACGTGGCTGATCACACTGATCACGTGACTGATCATGCACTGATCACGTGGCTATCATGCACTGATCACGTGGCTGATCATGCACTGATCACGTGGCTATCATGCACTGATCACGTGACTGATCATGCACTGATCACGTGGCTGATCATGCACTGATCACGTGACTGATCATGCACTGATCACGTGGCTATCATGCACTGATCACGTGGCTGATCATGCAATAATCACGCAGTTACCATGTACTGGTCACATGACTGATCATGCACTGATCACGTGATTCATCATGCACTGATCACGTGGCTTATCATGCACTGATCATGTGACTGATCATGTGCTGATCATGTTTGGTGTCATACACTGATCATGTGCCTCTGGAGGCAATGAACATAGAGCTGAGTAGGCAGGAATCAGTCAGCAGGCTATAATCATGGAACTCAGCTCTGAGAAATCATGCTGCTCAGCTGGCAATAATCAAGTAGATGAGCAGGCAGGAATTACGCAGCACAGGTGGCAATTGTCAAGCAGATGACAGGCAGGAATCGTGCAGCTCAGCTGGCAATTGTCAAGCAGATGAGCAGACAGTAATCACGCAGCTCAGCAGGCCCTGATCACGTGACTGAGCATGCACTGATCACGTGGCTGATCATACACTGATCACGTGACTGATCATGCACTGATCATGTGACTGATCATGCACTGATCACGTGGCTATCATGCACTGATCACGTGGCTGATCATGCACTGATCACGGGACTGATCATGCACTGATCATGGCACTATCATGCACTGACTACATGACTGACATGCACTGATCACGTGGCTGATCATGCACTGATCACGTGACTGATCATGCACTGATCACGTGACTGATCATGCACTGATCACGTGGCTGATCATGCACTGATCACGTGGCTATCATGCACTGATCACGTGGCTGATCATGCAATGATCACGTAGCTACCATGCACTGATCACGTGACTGATCATGCACTGATCACGTAACTGATCATGCACTGATCACGTGACTGATCATGCACTGATCACGTGACTGATCATGCACTGATCACGTGGCTATCATGCACTGATCACGTGGCTGATCATGCACTGATCACGTGTCTGATCATGCACTGATCACGTGGCTGATCATGCACTGATCACGTGACTGATCATGCACTGATCACGTGGCTATCATGCACTGATCACGTGGCTGATCATGCACTGATCACGTGGCTGATCATGCACTGATCACGTGACTGATCATGCACTGATCACGTGGCATCATGCACTGATCACGTGGCTGATCATGCACTGATCACGTGACTGATCATGCACTGATCACGTGGCTATCATGCACTGATCACGTGGCTGATCATGCAATGATCACGTAGCTACCATATACTGATCACGTGACTGATCATGCACTGATCACGTGACGATCATGCACTGATCACGTGACTGATCATGCACTGATCACGTGACTGATCATGCACTGATCACGTGGCTATCATGCACTGATCACGTGGCTGATCATGCACTGATCACGTGGCTACCATGCACTGGTCACGTGACTGATCATGCACTGATCACGTAATTGATCATGCACTGATCACGTGACTGATCATGCACTGATCACGTGGCTGATCATGCACTGATCACGTGGCTATCATGCACTACTCACGTGGCTGATCATGCAATGATCATGTAGCTACCATGTACTGGTCACGTGACTGATCATACACCCATCAGGTGATGATCATGCACTGATCACGTGGCTGATCATGCACTGATCACGTGACTGATCATGCACTGATCACGTGACAAATCATGCACTGATCACATAGCTATCATGAACTGATCACCTGGCTGATCATGCACTGATCACGTGGCTGATCATGCACTGATACCGTGACTGAGCATGGACTGATCACATGACTATCATGTACTGATCACGTGACTTAATGGCGCTGATCATGTGACTGATCATGCGCTGATCATGTTTGCTATCATACACTGATCATGTGCCTCTGGAGGCAATAAACAAAGAGCTGAGTAGGCACGAATCAAACAGTCAGCAGGCAATAATCATGGAACTCAGGTGTGAGGAATCATGCTGCTCAGCTGGCAATAATCAAGCAGCTGGGCAGGCAGGAATTACGCAGCACAGCTGGCAATTGTCAAGCAGATGACAGGCAGGAATCGTGCAGCTCAGCTGGCAATTGTCAAGCAGATGAGCAGACAGTAATCACGCAGCTCAGCAGGCCCTGATCACGTGACTGAGCATGCACTGTTCACGTGGCTGATCATACACTGATCACGTGATGATCATGCACTGATCACTTGGATATCATGCACTGATCACGTGGCTGATCATACACTTTTCACGTGTCTGACCATGCACTGATCACGTGGCTGATCATACACTGCTCACGTAACTGATCATGCACTGATCACGTGGCTATCATGCACTGATCACGTGGCTGAACATGCACTGTTCACGTGGCTGATCACACACCTGTCACGTGACATATCATGCACTGATCACGTGGCACTCATGCACTGATCACGTGGCTGATCATACTCTGCTCACGTAACTGATCATGCACACATCACGTGGCTATCATGCACTGCTCACGTGGCTCGTCATGGAATGATCACGTAGCTACCATATACTGGTCACGTGACTGATCATGCACAGATCACGTAAATGATCATGCACTGTTCAAGTGACTGATCATGTACTGATCACGTGACTGATCATGCACTGATCACGTGGCTATCATGCTCTGCTCACGTGGCTGATCATGCAATGATCACGTAGCAACCATGTACTGGTCACGTGACTGATCATGCACTGATCACGTAATTGATCCTGCACTGATCACGTGGCTCATCATGCACTGATCACGTGGCTGATCACACATGTATCACGTGACTGATCATGCACTGATCACGTGGCTATCATGCACTGATCACGTGGCTATCATGCACTGATCACGTGGCTATCATGCACTGATCACGTGGCTGATCATGCACTGATCACGTGGCTATCATGCACTGATCACGTGACTGATCATGCACTGATCACGTGGCTGATCATGCACTGATCACGTGGCTGATCATGCACTGATCACGTGGCTGATCATGCACTGATCACGTGACTGATCATGCACTGATCACGTGACTGATCATGCACTGATCACGTGGCTATCATGCACTGATCACGTGGCTGATCACACACGATCACGTGACTGATCATGCACTGATCACGTGGCTGATCATGCACTGATCACGTGGCTATCATGCACTGATCACGTGGCTGATCATGCACTGATCACGTGACTGATCATGCACTGATCACGTGACTGATCATGCACTGATCACGTGACTGATCATGCACTGATCACGTGACTGATCATGCACTGATCACGTGGCTGATCATGCACTGATCACGCAGCTACCATGCACTGATCACATGACTGATCATGCACTGATCACATGACTGATCATGCACTGATCACTGGCTTATCATGCACTGATCATGTGACTGATCATGTGCTGATCATGTTTGGTGTCATACACTGATCATGTGCCTCTGGAGGCAATGAACAAAGAGCTGAGTAGGCACGAATCAGTCAGCAGGCTATAATCATGGAACTCAGCTGTGAGAAATCATGCTGCTCAGCTGGCAATAATCAAGCAGATGAGCAGGCAGGAATTACGCAGCACAGCTGGCAATTGTGAAGCAGATGACAGGCAGGAATCGTGCAGCTCAGCTGGCAATTGTCAAGCAGATGAGCAGACAGTAATCACGCAGCTCAGCAGGCCCTGATCACGTGACTGAGCATGCACTGTTCACTTGGCTGATCACACACCTATCACGTGACTGATCATGCACTGATCACGTGACTGATCATGCACTGATCACTTGGATATCATGCACTGATCACGTGGCTGATCATACACTATCACGTGTCTGACCATGCACTGATCACGTGGCTGATCATACACTGCTCACGTAACTGATCATGCACTGATCACGTGGCTATCATGCACTGATCACGTGGCTGAACATGCACTGATCACGTGGCTGATCACACACTGTCACGTGACATATCATGCACTGATCACGTGGCACTCATGCACTGATCACGTGGCTGATCATACACTGCTCACGTAACTCATCATGCACACATCACGTGGCTATCATGCACTGCTCACGTGGCTCGTCATGGAATGATCACGTAGCTATCATATACTGGTCACGTGACTGATCATGCACTGATCACGTAAATGATCATGCACTGTTCACGTGACTGATCATGTACTGATCACGTGACTGATCATGCACTGATCACGTGGCTGATCATGCACTGATCACGTGGCTGATCATGCACTGATCACGTGGCTGATCATGCACTGATCACGTGATGATCATGCACTGATCACGTGAATATCATGCACTGATCACGTGGCTGATCATGCACTGATCACGTGTCTGATCATGCACTGATCACGTGGCTGATCATGCACTGATCACGTGACTGATCATGCACTGATCACGTGGCTATCATGCACTGATCACGTGGCTGATCATGCACTGATCACGTGGCTGATCACACACTGTCACGTGACTATCATGCACTGATCACGTGGCACTCATGCACTGATCACGTGGCTGATCATACACTGATCACGTAACTGATCATGCACATCACGTGGCTATCATGCACTGATCACGTGGCTGATCATGCAATGATCACGTAGCTACCATATACTGGTCACGTGACTGATCATGCACTGATCACGTAAATGATCATGCACTGATCACGTGACTGATCATGCACTGATCACGTGACTGATCATGCACTGATCACGTGGCTATCATGCACTGATCACGTGGCTGATCATGCACGATCACGTAGCAACCATGTACTGGTCACGTGACTGATCATGCACTGATCACGTAATTGATCATGCACTGATCACGTGGCTCATCATGCACTGATCACGTGCTGATCAGACACGTATCACGTGACTGATCATGCACTGATCACGTGACTGATCATGCACTGATCACGTGGCTATCATGCACTGATCACGTGGATATCATGCACTGATCACGTGGCTGATCACACATGATCACGTGACTGATCATGCACTGATCACGTGGCTATCATGCACTGATCACGTGGCTGATCATGCACTGATCACGTAGCTATCATGCACTGATCACGTGACTGATCATGCACTGATCACGTGGCTGATCATGCACTGATATCATGCACTGATCACGTGGCTGATCACACACTGATCACGTGACTGATCATGCACTGATCACGTGGCTATCATGCACTGATCACGTGGCTGATCATGCACTGATCACGTGACTATCATGCACTGATCACGTGACTGATCATGCACTGATCACGTGGCTGATCATGCACTGATCACGTGGCTGATCATGCACTGATCACGTGACTGATCATGCACTGATCACGTGACTGATCATGCACTGATCACGTGGCTATCATGCACTGATATCATGCACTGATCACGTGGCTGATCACACACGTATCACGTGACTGATCATGCACTGATCACGTGGCTATCATGCACTGATCACGTGGCTGATCATGCAATGATCACGTAGCTACCATGCACTGGTCACGTGACTGATCATGCACTGATCACGTAACTGATCATGCACTGATCACGTGACTGATCATGCACTGATCACGTGACTGATCATGCACTGATCACGTGGCTATCATGCACTGATCACGTGGCTGATCATGCAATGATCACGCAGCTACCATGTACTGGTCACGTGACTGATCATGCACTGATCACGTAATTGATCATGCACTGATCACGTGGCTTATCATGCACTGATCATGTGACTGATCATGTGCTGATCATGTTTGGTGTCATACACTGATCATGTGCCTCTGGAGGCAATGAACATAGAGCTGAGTAGGCAGGAATCAGTCAGCAGGCTATAATCATGGAACTCAGCTCTGAGAAATCATGCTGCTCAGCTGGCAATAATCAAGCAGATGAGCAGGCAGGAATTACGCAGCACAGGTGGCAATTGTCAAGCAGATGACAGGCAGGAATCGTGCAGCTCAGCTGGCAATTGTCAAGCAGATGAGCAGACAGTATCACGCAGCTCAGCAGGCCCTGATCACGTGACTGAGCATGCACTGTTCACGTGGCTGATCACACACTGATCACGTGACTGATCATGCACTGATCACGTGACTGATCATGCACTGATCACGTAGCTATCATGCACTGATCACGTGGCTGATCATGCACTGATCACGGGACTGATCATGCACTGATCACGTGCTATCATGCACTGACACATGACTGATCATGCACTGATCACGTGGCTGATCATGCACTGATCACGTAGCTACCATGCACTGATCACGTGACTGATCATGCACTGATCACGTAATTGATCATGCACTGATCACGTGGCTGATCATGCACTGATCACGTGGCTGATCATGCACTGATCACGTGACTGATCATGCACTGATCACGTGGCTATCATGCACTGATCACGTGGCTGACATACACTGATCACGTGCCTGATCATGCACTGATCACGTGGCTGATCATGCACTGATCACGTGACTGATCATGCACTGATCACGTGTCTGATCATGCACTGATCACGTGGCTATCATGCACTGCTCACGTGGCTGATCATGCAATGATCACGCAGCTACCATGTACTGGTCACATGTCTGATCATGCACTGATCACGTGACTGATCATGCAGTGATCACGTGGCTATCATGCACTACTCACGTGGCTGATCATGCAATGATCATGTAGCTACCATGTACAGGTCACGTGAATGATCATACACCCATCAGGTGACTGATCATGCACTGATCACGTGGCTATCATGCACTGATCACGAGACTGATCATGCACTGATCACGTCTATATCATCCACTGATCACATGACTGCCCATGCACTGATCACGTGGATGATCATACACTAATCATGTGACAGATCATGCACTGATCACGTGGCTGATCATGCACTGATACCGTGACTGAGCATGGACTGATCACATGACTATCATGTAGTGATCACGTGACTTAATGGCGCTAGCCATGTGACTGATCATGCGCTGATCATGTTTGCTATCATACACTGATCATGTGCCTCTGGAGGCAATAAACAAAGAGCTGAGTAGGCACGAATCAAACAGTCAGCAGGCAATAATCATGGAACTCAGCTGTGAGGAATCATGCTGCTCAGCTGGCAATAATCAAGCAGCTGAGCAGGCAGGAATTACGCAGCACAGCTGGCAATTGTCAAGCAGATGACAGGCAGGAATCGTGCAGCTCAGCTGGCAATTGTCAAGCAGATGAGCAGACAGTAATCACGCAGCTCAGCAGGCCCTGATCACGTGACTGAGCATGCACTGTTCACGTGGCTGATCATACACTGATCACGTGATTGATCATGCACTGATCACTTGGATATCATGCACTGATCACGTGGCTGATCATACACTGTTCACGTGTCTGACCATGCACTGATCACGTGGCTGATCATACACTGCTCACGTAACTGATCATGCACTGATCACGTGGCTATCATGCACTGATCACGTGGCTGAACATGCACTGTTCACGTGGCTGATCACACACCTGTCACGTGACATATCATGCACTGATCACGTGGCACTCATGCACTGATCACGTGGCTGATCATACTCTGCTCACGTAACTGATCATGCACACATCACGTGGCTATCATGCACTGATCACGTGGCTCGTCATGGAATGATCACTGAGCTACCATATACTGGTCACGTGACTGATCATGCACTGATCACGTGGCTATCATGCACTGATATCATGCACTGATCACGTGGCTGATCATGCACTGATCATGTGACTGATCATGCACTGATCACGTGGCTATCATGCACTGATCACGTGACTGATCATGCACTGATCACGTGGCTGATCATGCACTGATCACGTGGCTATCATGCACTGATCACGTGGCTGATCATGCACTGATCACGTAGCTACCATGCACTGATCACGTGACTGATCATGCACTGATCACGTGGCTGATCATGCACTGATCACGTGACTGATCATGCACTGATCACGTGGCTGATCATGCACTGATCACGTGGCTATCATGCACTGATCACGTGGCTGATCATGCAATGATCACGTAGCTACCATGCACTGATCACGTGACTGATCATGCACTGATCACGTAATTGATCATGCACTGATCACGTGACTGATCATGCACTGATCACGTGACTGATCATGCACTGATCACGTGGCTGATCATGCACTGATCACGTGACTGATCATGCACTGATCACGTGGCTGATCATGCACTGATCACGTGGCTATCATGCACTGATCACGTGGCTGATCATGCACTGATCACGTGGCTATCATGCACTGATCACGTGGCTGATCATGCACTGATCACGTGGCTATCATGCACTGATCACGTGGCTGATCATGCACTGATCACGCAGCTACCATGCACTGGTCACATGACTGATCATGCACTGATCACATAACTGATCATGCACTGATCACGTGGCTTATCATGCACTGATCATGTGACTGATCATGTGCTGATCATGTTTGGTGTCATACACTGATCATGTGCCTCTGGAGGCAATGAACATAGAGCTGAGTAGGCAGGATTCAGTAAGCAGGCTATAATAATGGAACTCAGTTCTGAGAAATCATGCTGCTCAGCTGACAATAATCAAGTAGATGAGCAGGCAGGAATTACGCAGCACAGGTGGCAATTGTCAAGCAGATGACAGGCAGGAATCGTGCAGCTCAGCTGGCAATTGTCAAGCAGATGAGAAGACAGTAATCACGCAGCTCAGCAGGCCCTGATCACGTGACTGAGCATGCACTGATCACGTGGCTGATCACACACTGATCACGTGACTGATCATGCACTGATCATGTGACTGATCATGCACTGATCACGTGGCTGATCATGCACTGATCACGGGACTGATCATGCACTGATCACGGGCTATCATGCATTGACTACATGACTGATCATGCACTGATCACGTGACTGATCATGCACTGATCACGTGGCTATCATGCACTACTCACGTGGCTGATCATGCAATGATCATGTAGCTACCATGTACAGGTCACGTGAATGATCATACACCCATCAGGTGACTGATCATGCACTGATCACGTGGCTATCATGCACTGATCACGAGACTGATCATGCACTGATCACGTCTATATCATGCACTGATCACATGACTGCCCATGCACTGATCACGTGGATGATCATACACTAATCATGTGACAGATCATGCACTGATCACGTGGCTGATCATGCACTGATACCGTGACTGAGCATGGACTGATCACATGACTATCATGTAGTGATCACGTGACTTAATGGCGCTGATCATGTGACTGATCATGCGCTGATCATGTTTGCTATCATACACTGATCATGTGCCTCTGGAGGCAATAAACAAAGAGCTGAGTAGGCACGAATCATACAGTCAGCAGGCAATAATCATGGAACTCAGCTGTGAGGAATCATGCTGCTCAGCTGGCAAAATCAAGCAGCTGAGCAGGCAGGAATTACACAGCACAGCTGGCAATTGTCAAGCAGATGACAGGCAGGAATCGTGCAGCTCAGCTGGCAATTGTCAAGCAGATGAGCAGACAGTAATCACGCAGCTCAGCAGGCCCTGATCACGTGACTGAGCATGCACTGTTCACGTGGCTGATCATACACTGATCACGTGATTGATCATGCACTGATCACTTGGATATCATGCACTGATCACGTGGCTGATCATACACTGTTCACGTGTCTGACCATGCACTGATCACGTGGCTGATCATACACTGCTCACGTAACTGATCATGCACTGATCACGCACTGATCACGTGGCTATCATGCACTGATCACGTGGCTGAACATGCACTGATCACGTGGCTGATCACACACTGTCACGTGACATATCATGCACTGATCACGTGGCACTCATGCACTGATCACGTGGCTGATCATACACTGATCACGTAACTGATCATGCACACATCACGTGGCTATCATGCACTGATCACGTGGCTATCATGCACTGATATCATGCACTGTCACGTGATGATCACACACTCATCGTGACTGATCATGCACTGATCACGTGGCTATCATGCACTGATCACGTGGCTGATCATGCACTGATCACGTAGCTATCATACTGATCACGTGACTGATCATGCACTGATCACGTATCTGATCATGCACTGATCACGTGACTGATCATGCACTGATCACGTGGCTGATCATGCACTGATCACGTGGCTATCATGCACTGATCACGTGGCTGATCATGCACTGATCACGTAGCTATCATGCACTGATCACGTGACTGATCATGCACTGATCACGTGGCTGATCATGCACTGATCACGTGACTGATCATGCACTGATCACGTGGCTGATCATGCACTGATCACGTGACTGATCATGCACTGATCACGTGGCTGATCATGCACTGATCACGTGGCTATCATGCACTGATCACGTGGCTGATCATGCAATGATCACGTAGCTACCATGCACTGGTCACGTGACTGATCATGCACTGATCACGTAACTGATCATGCACTGATCACGTGACTGATCATGCACTGATCACGTGACTGATCATGCACTGATCACGTGGCTATCATGCACTGATCACGTGGCTGATCATGCAATGATCACGCAGCTACCATGTACTGGTCACGTGACTGATCATGCACTGATCACGTAATTGATCATGCACTGATCACGTGGCTTATCATGCACTGATCACGTGACTGATCATGTGCTGATCATGTTTGGTGTCATACACTGATCATGTGCCTCTGGAGGCAATGAACAAAGAGCTGAGTAGGCAGGAATCAGTCAGCAGGCTATAATCATGGAACTCAGCTCTGAGAAATCATGCTGCTCAGCTGGCAATAATCAAGTAGCTGAGCAGGCAGGAATTACGCAGCACAGGTGGCAATTGTCAAGCAGATGACAGGCAGGAATCGTGCAGCTCAGCTGGCAATTGTCAAGCAGATGAGCAGACAGTAATCACGCAGCTCAGCAGGCCCTGATCACGTGACTGAGCATGCACTGTTCACGTGGCTGATCACACACTGATCACGTGACTGATCATGCACTGATCACGTGACTGATCATGCACTGATCACGTGACTGATCATGCACTGATCACGTGGCTGATCATGCACTGATCACGTGGCTATCATGCACTGATCACGTGGCTGATCATGCACTGATCACGTAGCTATCATGTACTGATCACGTGACTGATCATGCACTGATCACGTAATTGATCATGCACTGATCACGTGGCTGATCATGCACTGATCACGTGGCTGATCATGCACTGATCACGTGACTGATCATGCACTGATCACGTGACTGATCATGCACTGATCACGTGGCTATCATGCACTGATCACGTGGCTGACATACACTGATCACGTGCCTGATCATGCACTGATCACGTGGCTGATCATGCACTGATCACGTGACTGATCATGCACTGATCACGTGTCTGATCATGCACTGATCACGTGGCTATCATGCACTGCTCACGTGGCTGATCATGCATGATCACGCAGCTACCATGTACTGGTCACATGACTGATCATGCACTGATCATCATGTGATCACGTGGCTATCATGCACTACTCACGTGGCTGATCATGCAATGATCATGTAGCTACCATGTACAGGTCACGTGAATGATCATACACCCATCAGGTGACTGATCATGCACTGATCACGTGGCTATCATGCACTGATCACGTGACTGATCATGCACTGATAACGTCTATATCATCCACTGATCACATGACTGCCCATGCACTGATCACGTGGATGATCATAGAGTAATCATGTGACAGATCATGCACTGATCACGTGGCTGATCATGCACTGATACCGTGACTGAGCATGGACTGATCACATGACTATCATGTAGTGATCACGTGACTTAATGGCGCTGATCATGTGACTGATCATGCGCTGATCATGTTTGCTATCATACACTGATCATGTGCCTCTGGAGGCAATGAACAAAGATCTGAGTAGGCACGAATCATACAGTCAGCAGGCAATAATCATGGAACTCAGCTGTGAGGAATCATGCTGCTCAGCTGGCAATAATCAAGCAGCTGAGCAGGCAGGAATTACACAGCACAGCTGGCAATTGTCAAGCAGATGACAGGCAGGAATCGTGCAGCTCAGCTGGCAATTGTCAAGCATATGAGCAGACAGTAAATACGCAGCTCAGCAGGCCCTGATCAGCTGACTGAGTATGCACTGTTCACGTGGCTGCTCAGACACTGATCACGTGATTGATCATGCACTGATCACGTGGATATCATGCACTGATCACGTGGCTGATCACACATGATCACGTGACTGATCATGCACTGATCACGTGGCTATCATGCACTGATCACGTGGCTGATCATGCACTGATCACGTAGCTATCATGCACTGATCACGTGACTGATCATGCACTGATCACGTGGCTGATCATGCACTGATCACGTGGCTGATCATGCACTGATCACGTGGCTGATCATGCACTGATCACGTGACTGATCATGCACTGATCACGTGGCTATCATGCACTGATATTATGCACTGATCACGTGGCTGATCACACACTGATCACGTGACTGATCATGCACTGATCACGTGGCTATCATGCACTGATCACGTGGCTGATCATGCACTGATCACGTAGCTACCATGCACTGATCACGTGACTGATCATGCACTGATCACGTGGCTGATCATGCACTGATCACGTGGCTGATCATGCACTGATACCGTGACTGATCATGCACTGATCACGTGACTATCATGTAGTGATCACGTGACTTAATGGCGCTGATCATGTGACTGATCATGCGCTGATCATGTTTGCTATCATACACTGATCATGTGCCTCTGGAGGCAATAAACAAAGAGCTGAGTAGGCACGAATCATACAGTCAGCAGGCAATAATCATGGGACTCAGCTGTGAGGAATCATGCTGCTCAGCTGGCAATAATCAAGCAGCTGAGCAGGCAGGAATTACGCAGCACAGCTGGCAATTGTCAAGCAGATGACAGGCAGGAATCGTGCAGCTCAGCTGGCAATTGTCAAGCAGATGAGCAGACAGTAATCACGCAGCTCAGCAGGCACTGATCACGTGACTGAGCATGCACTGTTCACGTGGCTGATCATACACTGATCACGTGATTGATCATGCACTGATCACTTGGATATCATGCACTGATCACGTGGCTGATCATACACTGTTCACGTGTCTGACCATGCACTGATCACGTGGCTGATCATACACTGCTCACGTAACTGATCATGCACTGATCACGTGGCTATCATGCACTGATCACGTGGCTGAACATGCACTGATCACGTGGCTGATCACACACCTGTCACGTGACATATCATGCACTGATCACGTGGCACTCATGCACTGATCACGTGGCTGATCATACACTGCTCACGTAACTGATCATGCACACATCACGTGGCTATCATGCACTGCTCACGTGGCTGATCATGGAATGATCACGTAGCTACCATATACTGGTCACGTGACTGATCATGCACTGATCACGTAAATGATCATGCACTGTTCACGTGACTGATCATGTACTGATCGCGTGACTGATCATGCACTGATCACGTGGCTATCATGCACTGCTCACGTGGCTGATCATGCAATGATCACGTAGCAACCATGTACTGGTCACGTGACTGATCATGCACTGATCACGTAATTGATCATGCACTGATCACGTGGCTCATCATGCACTGATCACGTGGCTGATCAGACACGTATCACGTGACTGATCATGCACTGATCACGTGACTGATCATGCACTGATCACGTGGCTATCATGCACTGATCACGTGGATATCATGCACTGATCACGTGGCTGATCACACATGATCACGTGACTGATCATGCACTGATCACGTGGCTATCATGCACTGATCACGTGGCTGATCATGCACTGATCACGTGGCTATCATGCACTGATCACGTGGCTGATCATGCACTGATCACGGGACTGATCATGCACTGATCACGGGCTATCATGCATTGACTATATGACTCCACATGCACTGATCACGTGGCTGATCATGCACTGATCACGTGACTGATCATGCACTGATCACGTGACTGATCATGCACTGATCACGTGGCTGATCATGCACTGATCACGTGGCTATCATGCACTGATCACGTGGCTGATCATGCACTGATCACGTAGCTACCATGCACTGATCACGTGACTGATCATGCACTGATCACGTGACTGATCATGCACTGATCACGTGGCTGATCATGCACTGATCACGTGACTGATCATGCACTGATCACGTGACTGATCATGCACTGATCACGTGGCTATCATGCACTGATCACGTGGCTGATCATGCATGATCACGCAGCTACCATGCACTGATCACGTGACTGATCATGCACTGATCACGTGACTGATCATGCACTGATCACGTGGCTATCATGCACTGATCACGTGGCTGATCATGCATGATCACGTAGCTACCATGTACTGGTCACGTGACTGATCATGCACTGATCACGTGACTGATCATGCACTGATCACGTGGCTATCATGCACTGATCACGTGACTGATCATGCACTGATCACGTCTATATCATGCACTGATCACGTGACTGATCATGCACTGATCACGTGGATGATCATGCACTGATCACGTGACTGATCATGCACTGATCACGTGGCTGATCATGCACTGATCACGTGGCTGATCATGCACTGATCACGTGGCTGATCATGCACTGATCACGTGGCTGATCATGCACTGATCACGTGACTGATCATGCACTGATCACGTGGCTATCATGCACTGATATCATGCACTGATCACGTGGCTGATCACACACGATCACGTGACTGATCATGCACTGATCACGTGGCTATCATGCACTGATCACGTGGCTGATCATGCACTGATCACGTAGCTACCATGCACTGATCACGTGACTGATCATGCACTGATCACGTGGCTGATCATGCACTGATCACGTGGCTATCATGCACTGATCACGTGGCTGATCATGCAATGATCACGTAGCTACCATGCACTGGTCACGTGACTGATCATGCACTGATCACGTAACTGATCATGCACTGATCACGTGACTGATCATGCACTGATCACGTGACTGATCATGCACTGATCACGTGACTGATCATGCACTGATCACGTGGCTATCATGCACTGATCACGTGGCTGATCATGCACTGATCACGTGGCTATCATGCACTGATCACATGACTGATCATGCACTGATCACATGACTGATCATGCACTGATCACGTGGCTTATCATGCACTGATCATGTGACTGATCATGTGCTGATCATGTTTGGTGTCATACACTGATCATGTGCCTCTGGAGGCAATGAACAAAGAGCTGAGTAGGCACGAATCAGTCAGCAGGCTATAATCATGGAACTCAGCTCTGAGAAATCATGCTGCTCAGCTGGCAATAATCAAGTAGATGAGCAGGCAGGAATTACGTAGCACAGGTGGCAATTGTCAAGCAGATGACAGGCAGGAATCGTGCAGCTCAGCTGGCAATTGTCAAGCAGATGAGCAGACAGTAATCACGCAGCTCAGCAGGCCCTGATCACGTGACTGAGCATGCACTGTTCACGTGGCTGATCACACACTGATCACGTGACTGATCATGCACTGATCACGTGGCTATCATGCACTGATCACGTGGCTGATCATACACTGATCACGGGACTGATCATGCACTGATCACGTGCTATCATGCATTGACTACATGACTGATCATGCACTGATCACGTGGCTGATCATGCACTGATCACGTGACTGATCATGCACTGATCACGTGACTGATCATGCACTGATCACGTGGCTGATCATGCACTGATCACGTGGCTATCATGCACTGATCACGTGGCTGATCATGCAATGATCACGTAGCTACCATGTACTGGTCACGTGACTGATCATGCACTGATCACGTAATTGATCATGCACTGATCACGTGGCTGATCATGCACTGATCACGTGGCTGATCATGCACTGATCACGTGACTGATCATGCACTGATCACGTGGCTATCATGCACTGATCACGTGGCTGACATACACTGATCACGTGGCTGATCATGCACTGATCACGTGGCTGATCATGCACTGATCACGTGTCTGATCATGCACTGATCACGTGGCTATCATGCACTGCTCACGTGGCTGATCATTCAATGATCACGCAGCTACCATGTACTGGTCACATGACTGATCATGCACTGATCACGTGACTGATCATGCAGTGATCACGTGGCTATCGTACACTACTCACGTGGCTGATCATGCAATGTTCATGTAGCTATCATGTACAGGTCACGTGAATGATCATACCCATAAGGTGACTGATCATGCACTGATCACGTGGCTATCATGCACTGATCACGAGACTGATCATGCACTGATCACGTCTATACCATGCACTGATCACATGACTGCCCATGCACTGATCACGTGGATGATCATACACTAATCATGTGACAGATCATGCACTGATCACGTGGCTGATCATGCACTGATACCGTGACTGAGCATGGACTGATCACATGACTATCATGTAGTGATCAGGTGACTTAATGGCGCTGATCATGTGACTGATCATGCGATGATCATGTTTGCTATCATACACTGATCATGTGCCTCTGGAGGCAATAAACAAAGAGCTGAGTAGGCACGAATCAAACAGTCAGCAGGCAATAATCATGGAACTCAGCTGTGAGGAATCATGCTGCTCAGCTGGCAATAATCAAGCAGCTGAGCAGGCAGGAATTACGCAGCACAGCTGGCAATTGTCAAGCAGAGGACAGGCAGGAATCGTGCAGCTCAGCTGGCAATTGTCAAGCAGATGAGCAGACAGTAATCACGCAGCTCAGCAGGCCCTGATCACGTGACTGAGCATGCACTGTTCACGTGGCTGATCATACACTGATCACGTGATTGATCATGCACTGATCACTTGGATATCATGCACTGATCACGTGGCTGATCATACAGTGTTCACGTGTCTGACCATGCACTGATCACGTGGCTGATCATACAGTGTTCATGTGTCTGACCATGCACTGATCACGTGGCTGATCATACACTGATAACTGATCATGCACTGATCACGTGGCTATCATGCACTGATCACGTGGCTGAACATGCACTGATCACGTGGCTGATCACACACCTGTCACGTGACATATCATGCACTGATCACGTGGCACTCATGCACTGATCACGTGGCTGATCATACACTGCTCACGTAACTCATCATGCACACATCACGTGGCTATCATGCACTGCTCACGTGGTTCTTCATGGAATGTTCACGAAGCTACCATATACTGGTCACGTGACTGATCATGCACTGATCACGTAAATGATCATGCACTGTTCAAGTGACTGATCATGTACTGATCACGTGACTGATCATGCACTGATCACGTGGCTATCATGCTCTGCTCACGTGGCTGATCATGCAACCATCACGTAGCAACCATGTACTGGCCTCGTGACTGATCATGCACTGATCACGTAATTGATCCTGCAATGATCACGTGGCTCATCATGCACTGATCACGTGGCTGATCACACACGTATCACGTGACTGATCATGCACTGATCACGTGACTAATCATGCACTGATCACGTGGCTATCATGCACTGATCACGTGGATATCATGCACTGATCACGTGGCTGATCACATGTATCACGTGACTGATCATGCACTGATCACGTGGCTATCATGCACTGATCACGTGGCTGATCATGCACTGATCACGTACTGATCATGTACTGATCACGTGACTATCATGCACTGATCACGTGGCTGATCATGCACTGATCACGTGACTGATCATGCACTGATCACGTGGCTGATCATGCACTGATCACGTGACTGATCATGCACTGATCACGTGGCTGATCATGCACTGATCACGTGACTGATCATGCACTGATCACGTGACTGATCATGCACTGATCACGTGGCTATCATGCACTGATATTATGCACTGATCACGTGGATGATCATGCACGATCATGTGACTGATCATGCACTGATCACGTGGCTATCATGCACTGATCACGTGGCTGATCATGCACTGATCACGTAGCTACCATGTACTGTCACGTGACTGATCATGCACTGATCACGTGGCTGATCATGCACTGATCACGTGACTGATCATGCACTGATCACGTGGCTGATCATGCACTGATCACGTGGCTATCATGCACTGATCACGTGGCTGATCATGCACTGATCACGTAGCTACCATGCACTGATCACGTGACTGATCATGCACTGATCACGTAATTGATCATGCACTGATCACGTGACTGATCATGCACAGATCACGTGACTGATCATGCACTGATCACGTGGCTGATCATGCACTGATACCGTGACTGAGCATGGACTGATCACATGACTATCATGTAGTGATCACGTGACTTAATGGCGCTGATCATGTGACTGATCATGCGCTGATCATGTTTGCTATCATACACTGATCATGTGCCTCTGGAGGCAATAAACAAAGAGCTGAGTAGGCACGAATCAAACAGTCAGCAGGCAATAATCATGGAACTCAGCTGTGAGGAATCATGCTGCTCAGCTGGCAAAATCAAGCAGCTGAGCAGGCAGGAATTACGCAGCACAGCTGGCAATTGTCAAGCAGATGACAGGCAGGAATCGTGCAGCTCAGCTGGCAATTGTCAAGCAGATGAGCAGACAGTAATCACGCAGCTCAGCAGGCCCTGATCACGTGACTGAGCATGCACTGTTCACGTGGCTGATCATACACTGATCACGTGATTGATCATGCACTGATCACTTGGATATCATGCACTGATCACGTGGCTGATCATACACTGTTCACGTGTCTGACCATGCACTGATCACGTGGCTGATCATACACTGCTCACGTAACTGATCATGCACTGATCACGTGGCTATCATGCACTGATCACGTGGCTGAACATGCACTGATCACGTGGCTGATCACACACCTGTCACGTGACATATCATGCACTGATCACGTGGCACTCATGCACTGATCACGTGGCTGATCATACACTGCTCACGTAACTGATCATGCACACATCACGTGGCTATCATGCACTGCTCACGTGGCTCTTCATGGAATGATCACGTAGCTACCATATACTGGTCACGTGACTGATCATGCACTGATCACGTAAATGATCATGCACTGTTCACGTGACTGATCATGTACTGATCACGTGACTGATCATGCACTGATCACGTGGCTATCATGCACTGCTCACGTGGCTGATCATGCAACGATCACGTAGCAACAATGTACTGGTCACGTGACTGATCATGCACTGATCACGTAATTGATCATGCACTGATCACGTGGCTCATCATGCACTGATCACGTGGCTGATCAGACACGTATCACGTGACTGATCATGCACTGATCACGTGACTGATCATGCACTGATCACGTGGCTATCATGCACTGATCACGTGGATATCATGCACTGATCACGTGGCTGATCACACATGTATCACGTGACTGATCATGCACTGATCACGTGGCTATCATGCACTGATCACGTGGCTGATCATGCACTGATCACGTAGCTACCATGCACTGGTCACGTGACTGATCATGCACTGATCACGTGGCTGATCATGCACTGATCACGTGACTGATCATGCACTGATCACGTGGCTGATCATGCACTGATCACGTGGCTGATCATGCACTGATCACGTGACTGATCATGCACTGATCACGTGGCTATCATGCACTGATATTATGCACTGATCACGTGGCTGATCACACACTGATCACGTGACTGATCATGCACTGATCACGTGGCTATCATGCACTGATCACGTGGCTGATCATGCACTGATCACGTAGCTACCATGCACTGATCACGTGACTGATCATGCACTGATCACGTGGCTGATCATGCACTGATCACGTGGCTGATCATGCACTGATACCGTGACTGAGCATGGACTGATCACATGACTATCATGTAGTGATCACGTGACTTAATGGCGCTGATCATGTGACTGATCATGCGCTGATCATGTTTGCTATCATACACTGATCATGTGCCTCTGGAGGCAATAAACAAAGAGCTGAGTAGGCACGAATCATACAGTCAGCAGGCAATAATCATGGGACTCAGCTGTGAGGAATCATGCTGCTCAGCTGGCAATAATCAAGCAGCTGAGCAGGCAGGAATTACGCAGCACAGCTGGCAATTGTCAAGCAGATGACAGGCAGGAATCATGCAGCTCAGCTGGCAATTGTCAAGCAGATGAGCAGACAGTAATCACGCAGCTCAGCAGGCACTGATCACGTGACTGAGCATGCACTGTTCACGTGGCTGATCATACACTGATCACGTGATTGATCATGCACTGATCACTTGGATATCATGCACTGATCACGTGGCTGATCATACAATGTTCACGTGTCTGACCATGCACTGATCACGTGGCTGATCATACACTGCTCACGTAACTGATCATGCACTGATCACGTGGCTATCATGCACTGATCACGTGGCTGAACATGCACTGATCACGTGGCTGATCACACACCTGTCACGTGACATATCATGCACTGATCACGTGGCACTCATGCACTGATCACGTGGCTGATCATACACTGCTCACGTAACTGATCATGCACACATCACGTGGCTATCATGCACTGCTCACGTGGCTCTTCATGGAATGATCACGTAGCTACCATATACTGGTCACGTGACTGATCATGCACTGATCACGTAAATGATCATGCACTGTTCACGTGACTGATCATGTACTGATCGCGTGACTGATCATGCACTGATCACGTGGCTATCATGCACTGCTCACTTGGCTGATCATGCAACGATCACGTAGCAACAATGTACTGGTCACGTGACTGATCATGCACTGATCACGAATTGATCCTGCACTGATCACGTGGCTCATCATGCACTGATCACGTGGCTGATCAGACACGTATCACGTGACTGATCATGCACTGATCACGTGACTGATCATGCACTGATCACGTGGCTATCATGCACTGATCACGTGGATATCATGCACTGATCACGTGGCTGATCACACATGTATCACGTGACTGATCATGCACTGATCACGTGGCTATCATGCACTGATCACGTGGCTGATCATGCACTGATCACGTAGCTATCATGCACTGATCACGTGGCTGATCATGCACTGATCACGGGACTGATCATGCACTGATCACGGGCTATCATGCATTGACTATATGACTCACATGCACTGATCACGTGGATGATCATGCACTGATCACGTGACTGATCATGCACTGATCACGTGACTGATCATGCACTGATCACGTGGCTGATCATGCACTGATCACGTGGCTATCATGCACTGATCACGTGGCTGATCATGCAATGATCACGTAGCTACCATGTACTGTCACGTGACTGATCATGCACTGATCACGTAATTGATCATGCACTGATCACGTGGCTGATCATGCACTGATCACGTGGCTGATCATGCACTGATCACGTGACTGATCATGCACTGATCACGTGGCTATCATGCACTGATCACGTGGCTGGACATACACTGATCACGTGCCTGATCATGCACTGATCACGTGGCTGATCATGCACTGATCACGTGACTGATCATGCACTGATCACGTGTCTGATCATGCACTGATCACGTGGCTATCATGCACTGCTCACGTGGCTGATCATGCGATGATCACGCAGCTACCATGTACTGGTCACATGACTGATCATGCACTGATCACGTGACTGATCATGCAGTGATCACGTGGCTATCATGCACTACTCACGTGGCTGATCATGCAATGATCATGTAGCTACCATGTACAGGTCACGTGAATGATCATACACCCATCAGGTGACTGATCATGCACTGATCACGTGGCTATCATGCACTGATCACGAGACTGATCATGCACTGATCACGTCTATATCATGCACTGATCACATGACTGCCCATGCACTGATCACGTGGATGATCATACACTAATCATGTGACAGATCATGCACTGATCACGTGGCTGATCATGCACTGATACCGTGACTGAGCATGGACTGATCACATGACTATCATGTAGTGATCAGGTGACTTAATGGCGCTGATCATGTGACTGATCATGCGATGATCATATTTGCTATCATACACTGATCATGTGCCTCTGGAGGCAATAAACAAAGAGCTGAGTAGGCACGAATCAAACAGTCAGCAGGCAATAATCATGGAACTCAGCTGTGAGGAATCATGCTGCTCAGCTGGCAATAATCAAGCAGCTGAGCAGGCAGGAATTACGCAGCACAGCTGGCAATTGTCAAGCAGATGACAGGCAGGAATCGTGCAGCTCAGCTGGCAATTGTCAAGCAGATGAGCAGACAGTAATCACGCAGCTCAGCAGGCCCTGATCACGTGACTGAGCATGCACTGTTCACGTGGCTGATCATACACTGATCACGTGATTGATCATGCACTGATCACTTGGATATCATGCACTGATCACGTGGCTGATCATACAGTGTTCATGTGTCTGACCATGCACTGATCACGTGGCTGATCATACACTGCTCACGTAACTGATCATGCACTGATCACGTGGCTATCATGCACTGATCACGTGGCTGAACATGCACTGCTCACGTGGCTGATCACACACCTGTCACGTGACATATCATGCACTGATCACGTGGCAATCATGCACTGATCACGTGGCTGATCATACACTGCTCACGTAACTCATCATGAACACATCACATGGCTATCATGCACTGCTCACGTGGTTCGTCATGGAATGATCACGAAGCTACCATATACTGGTCACGTGACTGATCATGCACAGATCACGTAAATGATCAGGCACTGTTCAAGTGTCTGATCATGTACTGATCACGTGACTGATCATGCACTGATCACGTGGCTATCATGCTCTGCTCACGTGGCTGATCATGCAACGATCACGTAGCAACCATGTACTGGTCACGTGACTGATCATGCACTGATCACGTAATTGATCCTGCACTGATCACGTGGCTCATCATGCACTGATCACGTGGCTGATCACACATGTATCACGTGACTGATCATGCACTGATCACGTGACTAATCATGCACTGATCACGTGGCTATCATGCACTGATCACGTGGATATCATGCACTGATCACGTGGCTGATCACACATGTATCACGTGACTGATCATGCACTGATCACGTGGCTATCATGCACTGATCACGTGGCTGATCATGCAATGATCACGTAGCTACCATGTACTGGTCACGTGACTGATCATGCACTGATCACGTGGCTGATCATGCACTGATCACGTGACTGATCATGCACTGATCACGTGGCTGATCATGCACTGATCACGTGGCTGATCATGCACTGATCACGTGACTGATCATGCACTGATCACGTGGCTATCATGCACTGATATCATGCACTGATCACGTGGCTGATCACACACTGATCACGTGACTGATCATGCACTGATCACGTGGCTATCATGCACTGATCACGTGGCTGATCATGCACTGATCACGTAGCTATCATGCACTGATCACGTGACTGATCATGCACTGATCACGTGACTGATCATGCACTGATCACGTGACTGATCATGCACTGATCACGTGACTGATCATGCACTGATCACGTGACTGATCATGCACTGATCACGTGGCTACCATGCACTGATCACGTGGCTGATCATGCAATGATCACGCAGCTACCATGTACTGGTCACATGACTGATCATGCACTGATCACGTAACTGATCATGCACTGATCACCTGGCTTATCATGCATTGATCATGTGACTGATCATGTGCTGATCATGTTTGGTGTCACACACTGATCATGTGCCTCTGGAGGCAATGAACAAAGAGCTGAGTAGGCAGAATCAGTCAGCAGGCTATAATCATGGAACTCAGCTATGAGAAATCATGCTGCTCAGCTGGCAATAATCAAGTAGATGAGCAGGCAGGAATTACGTAGCACAGGTGGCAATTGTCAAGCAGATGACAGGCAGGAATCGTGCAGCTCAGCTGGCAATTGTCAAGCAGATGAGCAGACAGTAATCACGCAGCTCAGCAGGCCCTGATCACGTGACTGAGCATGCACTGTTCACGTGGCTGATCACACACTGATCACGTGACTGATCATGCACTGATCACGTGGCTATCATGCACTGATCACGTGGCTGATCATACACTGATCACGGGACTGATCATGCACTGATCACGTGCTATCATGCACTGACTACATGACTGATCATGCACTGATCACGTGGCTGATCATGCACTGATCACGTGACTGATCATGCACTGATCACGTGACTGATCATGCACTGATCACGTGGCTGATCATGCACTGATCACGTGGCTATCATGCACTGCTCACGTGGCTGATCATGCAATGATCACGTAGCTACCATGTACTGGTCACGTGACTGATCATGCACTGATCACGTAATTGATCATGCACTGATCACGTGGCTGATCATGCACTGATCACGTGGCTGATCATGCACTGATCACGTGACTGATCATGCACTGATCACGTGGCTATCATGCACTGATCACGTGGCTGATCATGCACTGATCACGTGGCTGATCATGCACTGATCACGTGGCTGATCATGCACTGATCACGTGACTGATCATGCACTGATCACGTGGCTATCATGCACTGCTCACGTGGCTGATCATGCAATGATCACGCAGCTACCATGTACTGGTCACATGACTGATCATGCACTGATCACGTGACTGATCATGCAGTGATCACGTGGCTATCGTACACTACTCACGTGGCTGATCATGCAATGTTCATGTAGCTACCATGTACAGGTCACGTGAATGATCATACACCCATAAGGTGACTGATCATGCACTGATCACGTGGCTATCATGCACTGATCACGAGACTGATCATGCACTGATCACGTCTATACCATGCACTGATCACATGACTGCCCATGCACTGATCACGTGGATGATCATACACTAATCATGTGACAGATCATGCACTGATCACGTGGCTGATCATGCACTGATACCGTGACTGAGCATGGACTGATCACATGACTATCATGTAGTGATCACGTGACTTAATGGCGCTGATCATGTGACTGATCATGCGCTGATCATGTTTGCTATCATACACTGATCATGTGCCTCTGGAGGCAATAAACAAAGAGCTGAGTAGGCACGAATCAAACAGTCAGCAGGCAATAATCATGGAACTCAGCTGTGAGGAATCATGCTGCTCAGCTGGCAATAATCAAGCAGCTGAGCAGGCAGGAATTACGCAGCACAGCTGGCAATTGTCAAGCAGATGACAGGCAGGAATCGTGCAGCTCAGCTGGCAATTGTCAAGCAGATGAGCAGACAGTAATCACGCAGCTCAGCAGGCCCTGATCACGTGACTGAGCATGCACTGTTCACGTGGCTGATCATACACTGATCACGTGATTGATCATGCACTGATCACTTGGATATCATGCACTGATCACGTGGCTGATCATACAGTGTTCACGTGTCTGACCATGCACTGATCACGTGGCTGATCATACACTGCTCACGTAACGGATCATGCACTGATCACGTGGCTATCATGCACTGAATACGTGGCTGAACATGCACTGCTCACGTGGCTGATCACACACCTGTCACGTGACATATCATGCACGGATCACGTGGCAATCATGCACTGATCACGTGGCTGATCATACACTGCTCACGTAACTCATCATGAACACATCACATGGCTATCATGCACTGCTCACGTGGTTCGTCATGGAATGATCACGAAGCTACCATATACTGGTCACGTGACTGATCATGCACAGATCACGTAAATGATCATGCACTCTTCACGTGACTGATCATGTACTGATCACGTGACTGATCATGCACTGATCACGTGGCTATCATGCTCTGCTCACGTGTCTGATCATGCAACGATCACGTAGCAACCATGTACTGGTCACGTGACTGATCATGCACTGATCACGTAATTGATCCTGCACTGATCACGTGGCTCATCATGCACTGATCACGTGGCTGATCACACACGTATCACGTGACTGATCATGCACTGATCACGTGACTGATCATGCACTGATCACGTGGCTATCATGCACTGATCACGTGGATATCATGCACTGATCACGTGGCTGATCACACATGATCACGTGACTGATCATGCACTGATCACGTGACTGATCATGCACTGATCACGTGGCTGATCATGCAATGATCACGCAGCTACCATGTACTGGTCACATGACTGATCATGCACTGATCACGTAATTGATCATGCACTGATCACGTGGCTTATCATGCACTGATCATGTGACTGATCATGTGCTGATCATGTTTGGTGTCACACACTGATCATGTGCCTCTGGAGGCAATGAACATAGAGCTGAGTAGGCACGAATCAGTCAGCAGGCTATAATCATGGAACTCAGCTCTGAGAAATCATGCTGCTCAGCTGGCAATAATCAAGCAGATGAGCAGGCAGGAATTACGCAGCACAGGTGGCAATTGTCAAGCAGATGACAGGCAGGAATCGTGCAGCTCAGCTGGCAATTGTCAAGCAGATGAGCAGACAGTAATCACGCAGCTCAGCAGGCCCTGATCACGTGACTGAGCATGCACTGTTCACGTGGCTGATCACACACTGATCACGTGACTGATCATGCACTGATCACGTGACTGATCATGCACTGATCACGTAGCTATCATGCACTGATCACGTGGCTGATCATACACTGATCACGGGACTGATCATGCACTGATCACGGCGCTATCATGCATTGACTACGTGACTCCACATGCACTGATCACGTGGCTGATCATGCACTGATCACGTGACTGATCATGCACTGATCACGTGACTGATCATGCACTGATCACGTGGCTGATCATGCACTGATCACGTGGCTATCATGCACTGCTCACGTGGCTGATCTGGCAATGATCACGTAGCTACCATGTACTGGTCACGTGACTGATCATGCACTGATCACGTAATTGATCATGCACTGATCACGTGGCTGATCATGCACTGATCACGTGGCTGATCATGCACTGATCACGTGACTGATCATGCACTGATCACGTGGCTATCATGCACTGATCACGTGGCTGATCATGCACTGATCACGTGACTGATCATGCACTGATCACGTGGCTGATCATGCACTGATCACGTGACTGATCATGCACTGATCACGTGGCTGATCATGCACTGATCACGTGACTGATCATGCACTGATCACGTGTCTGATCATGCACTGATCACGTGGCTATCATGCACTGCTCACGTGGCTGATCATGCATGATCACGCAGCTACCATGTACTGGTCACATGACTGATCATGCACTGATCACGTGACTGATCATGCAGTGATCACGTGGCTATCATGCACTACTCACGTGGCTGATCATGCAATGATCATGTAGCTACCATGTACAGGTCACGTGAATGATCATACACCCATCAGGTGACTGATCATGCACTGATCACGTGGCTATCATGCACTGATCACGAGACTGATCATGCACTGATCACGTCTATATCATGCACTGATCACATGACTGCCCATGCACTGATCACGTGGATGATCATACACTAATCATGTGACAGATCATGCACTGATCACGTGGCTGATCATGCACTGATACCGTGACTGAGCATGGACTGATCACATGACTATCATGTAGTGATCACGTGACTTAATGGCGCTGATCATGTGACTGATCATGCGCTGATCATGTTTGCTATCATACACTGATCATGTGCCTCTGGAGGCAATAAACAAAGAGCTGAGTAGGCACGAATCAAACAGTCTGCAGGCAATAATCATGGAACTCAGCTGTGAGGAATCATGCTGCTCAGCTGGCAATAATCAAGCAGCTGAGCAGGCAGGAATTACGCAGCACAGCTGGCAATTGTCAAGCAGATGACAGGCAGGAATCGTGCAGCTCAGCTGGCAATTGTCAAGCAGATGAGCAGACAGTAATCACGCAGCTCAGCAGGCCCTGATCACGTGACTGAGCATGCACTGTTCACGTGGCGGCTCATACACTGATCACGTGATTGATCATGCACTGATCACTTGGATATCATGCACTGATCACGTGGCTGATCATACAGTGTTCACGTGTCTGACCATGCACTGATCACGTGGCTATCATGCACTGAATACGTGGCTGAACATGCACTGCTCACGTGGCTGATCACACACCTGTCACGTGACATATCATGCACGGATCACGTGGCACTCATGCACTGATCACGTGGCTTATCATACACTGCTCACGTAACTCATCATGCACACATCACGTGGCTATCATGCACTGCTCACGTGGTTCGTCATGGAATGATCACGAAGCTACCATATACTGGTCACGTGACTGATCATGCACTGATCACGTAAATGATCATGCACTGTTCAAGTGTCTGATCATGTACTGATCACGTGACTGATAATGCACTGATCACGTGGCTATCATGCTCTGCTCACGTGGCTGATCATGCAACCATCACGTAGCAACCATGTACTGGCCTCGTGACTGATCATGCACTGATCACGTAAATGATCATGCACTGATCACGTGGCTCATCATGCACTGATCACGTGGCTGATCACACACGTATCACGTGACTGATCATGCACTGATCACGTGACTAATCATGCACTGATCACGTGGCTATCATGCACTGATCACGTGGATATCATGCACTGATCACGTGGCTGATCACGCATGTATCACGTGACTGATCATGCACTGATCACGTGGCTATCATGCACTGATCACGTGGCTGATCATGCAATGATCACGTACTTAACATGTACTGGTCACGTGACTGATCATGCACTGATCACGTGGCTGATCATGCACTGATCACGTGGCTGATCATGCACTGATCACGTGGCTGATCATGCACTGATCACGTGACTGATCATGCACTGATCACGTGACTGATCATGCACTGATCACGTGGCTATCATGCACTGATATTATGCACTGATCACGTGGATGATCACACACGTATCATGTGACTGATCATGCACTGATCACGTGGCTATCATGCACTGATCACGTGGCTGATCATGCAATGATCACGTAGCTACCATGTACTGTCACGTGACTGATCATGCACTGATCACGTGGCTGATCATGCACTGATCACGTGACTGATCATGCACTGATCACGTGGCTGATCATGCACTGATCACGTGGCTATCATGCACTGATCACGTGGCTGATCATGCACTGATCACGTAGCTATCATGCACTGGTCACGTGACTGATCATGCACTGATCACGTAATTGATCATGCACTGATCACGTGACTGATCATGCACTGATCACGTGACTGATCATGCACTGATCACGTGGCTGATCATGCACTGATACCGTGACTGAGCATGGACTGATCACATGACTATCATGTAGTGATCACGTGACTTAATGGCGCTGATCATGTGACTGATCATGCGCTGATCATGTTTGCTATCATACACTGATCATGTGCCTCTGGAGGCAATAAACAAAGAGCTGAGTAGGCACGAATCATACAGTCAGCAGGCAATAATCATGGGACTCAGCTGTGAGGAATCATGCTGCTCAGCTGGCAATAATCAAGCAGCTGAGCAGGCAGGAATTACGCAGCACAGCTGGCAATTGTCAAGCAGATGACAGGCAGGAATCGTGCAGCTCAGGTGGCAATTGTCAAGCAGATGAGCAGACAGTAAACACGCAGCTCAGCAGGCCCTGATCACGTGACTGAGCATGCACTGTTCACGTGGCTGATCATACACTGATCACGTGATTGATCATGCACTGATCACTTGGATATCATGCACTGATCACGTGGCTGATCATACACTGTTCACGTGTCTGACCATGCACTGATCACGTGGCTGATCATACACTGCTCACGTAACTGATCATGCACTGATCACGTGGCTATCATGCACTGATCACGTGGCTGAACATGCACTGTTCACGTGGCTGATCACACACCTGTCACGTGACATATCATGCACTGATCACGTGGCACTCATGCACTGATCACGTGGCTGATCATACACTGCTCACGTAACTCATCATGCACACATCACGTGGCTATCATGCACTGCTCACGTGGTTCGTCATGGAATGATCACGAAGCTACCATATACTGGTCACGTGACTGATCATGCACAGATCACGTAAATGATCATGCACTGTTCACGTGACTGATCATGTACTGATCACGTGACTGATCATGCACTGATCACGTGGCTATCATGCTCTGCTCACGTGGCTGATCATGCAACGATCACGTAGCAACCATGTACTGGTCACGTGACTGATCATGCACTGATCACGTAATTGATCCTGCACTGATCACGTGGCTCATCATGCACTGATCACGTGGCTGATCACACACGTATCACGTGACTGATCATGCACTGATCACGTGACTAATCATGCACTGATCACGTGGCTATCATGCACTGATCACGTGGATATCATGCACTGATCACGTGGCTGATCACACATGTATCACGTGACTGATCATGCACTGATCACGTGGCTATCATGCACTGATCACGTGGCTGATCATGCACTGATCACGTAGCTACCATGTACTGGTCACGTGACTGATCATGCACTGATCACGTGGCTGATCATGCACTGATCACGTGACTGATCATGCACTGATCACGTGGCTGATCATGCACTGATCACGTGGCTGATCATGCACTGATCACGTGAATGATCATGCACTGATCACGTGGCTATCATGCACTGATATCATGCACTGATCACGTGGCTGATCATGCACTGATCACGTGACTGATCATGCACTGATCACGTGGCTATCATGCACTGATCACGTGGCTGATCATGCAATGATCACGTGCTACCATGCACTGATCACGTGACTGATCATGCACTGATCACGTGGCTGATCATGCACTGATCACGTGGCTGATCATGCACTGATACCGTGACTGAGCATGGACTGATCACATGACTATCATGTAGTGATCACGTGACTTAATGGCGCTGATCATGTGACTGATCATGCGCTGATCATGTTTGCTATCATACACTGATCATGTGCCTCTGGAGGCAATAAACAAAGAGCTGAGTAGGCACGAATCATACAGTCAGCAGGCAATAATCATGGGACTCAGCTGTGAGGAATCATGCTGCTCAGCTGGCAATAATCAAGCAGCTGAGCAGGCAGGAATTACGCAGCACAGCTGGCAATTGTCAAGCAGATGACAGGCAGGAATCGTGCAGCTCAGCTGGCAATTGTCAAGCAGATGAGCAGACAGTAATCACGCAGCTCAGCAGGCCCTGATCACGTGACTGAGCATGCACTGTTCACGTGGCTGATCATACACTGATCACGTGATTGATCATGCACTGATCACTTGGATATCATGCACTGATCACGTGGCTGATCATACACTGGTCACGTGTCTGACCATGCACTGATCACGTGGCTGATCATACACTGCTCACGTAACTGATCATGCACTGATCACGTGGCTATCATGCACTGAATACGTGGCTGAACATGCACTGTTCACGTGGCTGATCACACACCTGTCACGTGACATATCATGCACTGATAACGTGGCACTCATGCACTGATCACGTGGCTGATCATACACTGCTCACGTAACTCATCATGCACACATCACGTGGCTATCATGCACTGCTCACGTGGTTCGTCATGGAATGTTCACGAAGCTACCATATACTGGTCACGTGACTGATCATGCACAGATCACGTAAATGATCATGCACTGTTCACGTGACTGATCATGTACTGATCACGTGACTGATCATGCACTGATCACGTGGCTATCATGCTCTGCTCACGTGGCTGATCATGCAACGATCACGTAGCAACAATGTACTGGTCTCGTGACTGATCATGCACTGATCACGTAATTGATCCTGCACTGATCACGTGGCTCATCACGCACTGATCCGGTGGCTGATCACACACGTATCACGTCACTGATCATGCACAGATCACGTGACTAATCATGCACTGATCACGTGGCTATCATGCACTGATCACGTGGATATCATGCACTGATCACGTGGCTGATCACACATGTATCACGTGACTGATCATGCACTGATCACGTGGCTATCATGCACTGATCACGTGCATCACTGATCATCAGCTATCATGCACTGATCACGTGGCTGATCATGCACTGATCACGTGACTGATCATGCACTGATCACGGCGCTATCATGCACTGACTATATGACTGCACATGCACTGATCACGTGGATGATCATGCACTGATCACGTGACTGATCATGCACTGATCACGTGACTGATCATGCACTGATCACGTGGCTGATCATGCACTGATCACGTGGCTATCATGCACTGATCACGTGGCTGATCATGCACTGATCACGTAGCTACCATGCACTGATCACGTGACTGATCATGCACTGATCACGTGATTGATCATGCACTGATCACGTGGCTGATCATGCACTGATCACGTGGCTGATCATGCACTGATCACGTGACTGATCATGCACTGATCACGTGGCTATCATGCACTGATCAAGTGGCTGGACATACACTGATCACGTACCTGATCATGCACTGATCACGTGGCTGATCATGCACTGATCACGTGTCTGATCATGCACTGATCACGTGGCTATCATGCACTGCTCACGTGGCTGATCATGCAATGATCACGCAGCTACCATGTACTTGTCACATGACTGATCATGCACTGATCACGTGACTGATCATGCACTGATCACGTGGCTATCATGCACTACTCACGTGGCTGATCATGCAATGTTCATGTAGCTACCATGTACAGGTCACGTGAATGATCATACACCCATAAGGTGACTGATCATGCACTGATCACGTGGCTATCATGCACTGATCACGTGACTGATCATGCACTGATCACGTCTATACCATGCACTGATCACATGACTGCCCATGCACTGATCACGTGTATGATCATACACTAATCATGTGACAGATCATGCACTGATCACGTGGCTGATCATGCACTGATACCGTGACTGAGCATGGACTGATCACATGACTATCATGTAGTGATCAGGTGACTTAATGGCGCTGATCATGTGACTGATCATGCGCTGATCATGTTTGCTATCATACACTGATCATGTGCCTCTGGAGGCAATAAACAAAGAGCTGAGTAGGCACGAATCAAACAGTCAGCAGGCAATAATCATGGAACTCAGCTGTGAGGAATCATGCTGCTCAGCTGGCAATAATCAAGCAGCTGAGCAGGCAGGAATTACGCAGCACAGCTGGCAATTGTCAAGCAGATGACAGGCAGGAATCGTGCAGCTCAGCTGGCAATTGTCAAGCAGATGAGCAGACAGTAATCACGCAGCTCAGCAGGCCCTGATCACGTGACTGAGCATGCACTGTTCACGTGGCTGATCATACACTGATCACGTGATTGATCATGCACTGATCACTTGGATATCATGCACTGATCACGTGGCTGATCATACACTGTTCACGTGTCTGACCATGCACTGATCACGTGGCTGATCATACACTGCTCACGTAACTGATCATGCACTGATCACGTGGCTATCATGCACTGATCACGTGGCTGAACATGCACTGATCACGTGGCTGATCACACACCTGTCACGTGACATATCATGCACTGATCACGTGGCACTCATGCACTGATCACGTGGCTGATCATACACTGCTCACGTAACTGATCATGCACACATCACGTGGCTATCATGCACTGCTCACGTGGCTGATCATGGAATGATCACGTAGCTACCATATACTGGTCACGTGACTGATCATGCACTGATCACGTAAATGATCATGCACTGTTCAAGTGACTGATCATGTACTGATCACGTGACTGATCATGCACTGATCACGTGGCTATCATGCACTGCTCACGTGGCTGATCATGCAACGATCACGTAGCAACCATGTACTGGTCACGTGACTGATCATGCACTGATCACGTAATTGATCATGCACTGATCACGTGGCTCATCATGCACTGATCACGTGGCTGATCAGACACGTATCACGTGACTGATCATGCACTGATCACGTGACTGATCATGCACTGATCACGTGGCTATCATGCACTGATCACGTGGATATCATGCACTGATCACGTGGCTGATCATGCATGATCACGTGACTGATCATGCACTGATCACGTGGCTATCATGCACTGATCACGTGGCTGATCATGCACTGATCACGTACTGATCATGCACTGATCACGTGACTGATCATGCACTGATCACGTGGCTGATCATGCACTGATCACGTGACTGATCATGCACTGATCACGTGGCTGATCATGCACTGATCACGTGACTGATCATGCACTGATCACGTGACTGATCATGCACTGATCACGTGGCTATCATGCACTGATATTATGCACTGATCACGTGGATGATCATGCACGTATCACGTGACTGATCATGCACTGATCACGTGGCTATCATGCACTGATCACGTGGCTGATCATGCACTGATCACGTAGCTACCATGTACTGTCACGTGACTGATCATGCACTGATCACGTGGCTGATCATGCACTGATCACGTGGCTGATCATGCACTGATCACGTGACTGATCATGCACTGATCACGTGACTGATCATGCACTGATCACGTGGCTATCATGCACTGATCACTTGGCTGACATGCACTGATCACGTGACTGATCATGCACTGATCACGTGGCTGATCATGCACTGATCACGTGACTGATCATGCACTGATCACGTGTCTGATCATTCACTGATCACGTGGCTATCATGCACTGCTCACGTGGCTGATCATGCATGATCACGCAGCTACCATGTACTGGTCACATGACTGATCATGCACTGATCACGTGACTGATCATGCAGTGATCACGTGGCTATCATGCACTACTCACGTGGCTGATCATGCAATGATCATGTAGCTACCATGTACAGGTCACCTGAATGATCATACACCCATCAGGTGACTGATCATGCACTGATCACGTGGCTATCATGCACTGATCACGAGAATGATCATGCACTGATAACGTCTATATCATGCACTGATCACATGACTGCCCATGCACTGATCACGTGGATGATCATACAGTAATCATGTGACAGATCATGCACTGATCACGTGGCTGATCATGCACTGATACCGTGACTGAGCATGGACTGATCACATGACTATCATGTAGTGATCACGTGACTTAATGGCGCTGATCATGTGACTGATCATGCGCTGATCATGTTTGCTATCATACACTGATCATGTGCCTCTGGAGGCAATAAACAAAGATCTGAGTAGGCACGAATCATACAGTCAGCAGGCAATAATCATGGAACTCAGCTGTGAGGAATCATGCTGCTCAGCTGGCAATAATCAAGCAGCTGAGCAGGCAGGAATTACGCAGCACAGCTGGCAATTGTCAAGCAGATGACAGGCAGGAATCGTGCAGCTCAGCTGGCAATTGTCAAGCAGATGAGCAGACAGTAATCACGCAGCTCAGCAGGCCCTGATCACGTGACTGAGCATGCACTGTTCACGTGGCTGATCATACACTGATCACGTGATTGATCATGCACTGATCACGTAATGATCATGCACTGATCACGTGACTGATCATGCACTGATCACGTGACTGATCATGCACTGATCACGTGGCTATCATGCACTGATCACGTGGCTGATCATGCACTGATCACGTGTCTGACCATGCACTGATCACGTGGCTGATCATACACTGCTCACGTAACTGATCATGCACTGATCACGTGGCTATCATGCACTGATCACGTGGCTGAACATGCACTGATCACGTGGCTGATCACACACCTGTCACGTGACATATCATGCACTGATCACGTGGCACTCATGCACTGATCACGTGGCTGATCATACACTGCTCACGTAACTGATAATGCACTTATCACGTGGCTATCATGCACTGCTCACGTGGTTCGTCATGGAATGATCACGAAGCTACCATATACTGGTCACGTGACTGATCATGCACTGATCACGTAAATGATCATGCACTGTTCACGTGACTGATCATGTACTGATCACGTGACTGATCATGCACTGATCACGTGGCTATCATGCACTGCTCACTTGGCTGATCATGCAACGATCACGTAGCAACAATGTACTGGTCACGTGACTGATCATGCACTGATCACGTAATTGATCATGCACTGATCACGTGGCTCATCATGCACTGATCACGTGGCTGATCACACACGTATCACGTGACTGATCATGCACTGATCACGTGACTGATCATGCACTGATCACGTGGCTATCATGCACTGATCACGTGGATATCATGCACTGATCACGTGGCTGATCATGCACTGATCACGTGGCTGATCATGCACTGATCACGTGGCTATCATGCACTGATCACGTGACTGATCATGCACTGATCACGTGGCTGATCATGCACTGATCACGTGACTGATCATGCACTGATCACGTGGCTGATCATGCACTGATCACGTGGCTGATCATGCACTGATCACGTGGCTGATCATGCACTGATCACGTGGCTATCATGCACTGATATCATGCACTGATCACGTGGCTGATCATGCACGTATCACGTGACTGATCATGCACTGATCACGTGGCTATCATGCACTGATCACGTGGCTGATCATGCACTGATCACTTAGCTACCATGCACTGATCACGTGACTGATCATGCACTGATCACGTGACTGATCATGCACTGATCACGTGGCTGATCATGCACTGATACCGTGACTGAGCATGGACTGATCACATGACTATCATGTAGTGATCACGTGACTTAATGGCGCTGATCATGTGACTGATCATGAACTGATCATGTTTGCTATCATACACTGATCATGTGCCTCTGGAGGCAATAAACAAAGAGCTGAGTAGGCACGAATCAAACAGTCAGCAGGCAATAATCATGGAACTCAGCTGTGAGGAATCATGCTGCTCAGCTGGCAATAATCAAGCAGCTGAGCAGGCAGGAATTACGCAGCACAGCTGGCAATTGTCAAGCAGATGACAGGCAGGAATCGTGCAGCTCAGCTGGCAATTGTCAAGCAGATGAGCAGACAGTAATCACGCAGCTCAGCAGGCCCTGATCACGTGACTGAGCATGCACTGTTCACGTGGCTGATCATACACTGATCACGTGATTGATCATGCACTGATCACTTGGATATCATGCACTGATCACGTGGCTGATCATACACTGTTCACGTGTCTGACCATGCACTGATCACGTGGCTGATCATACACTGCTCACGTAACTGATCATGCACTGATCACGTGGCTATCATGCACTGATCACGTGGCTGAACATGCACTGTTCACGTGGCTGATCACACACCTGTCACGTGACATATCATGCACTGATCACGTGGCACTCATGCACTGATCACGTGGCTGATCATACACTGCTCACGTAACTCATCATGCACACATCACGTGGCTATCATGCACTGCTCACGTGGTTCGTCATGGAATGATCACGAAGCTACCATATACTGGTCACGTGACTGATCATGCACAGATCACGTAAATGATCATGCACTGTTCACGTGACTGATCATGTACTGATCACGTGACTGATCATGCACTGATCACGTGGCTATCATGCTCTGCTCACTTGGCTGATCATGCAACGATCACGTAGCAACCATGTACTGGTCACGTGACTGATCATGCACTGATCACGTAATTGATCCTGCACTGATCACGTGGCTCATCATGCACTGATCACGTGGCTGATCACACACGTATCACGTGACTGATCATGCACTGATCACGTGACTAATCATGAAGTGATCACGTGGCTATCATGCACTGATCACGTGGATATCATGCACTGATCACGTGGCTGATCACACATGTATCACGTGACTGATCATGCACTGATCACGTGGCTATCATGCACTGATCACGTGGCTGATCATGCACTGATCACGTGGCTATCATGCACTGATCACGTGGCTGATCATGCACTGATCACGTGACTGATCATGCACTGATCACGGGCTATCATGCACTGACTCATGACTGCACATGCACTGATCACGTGGCTGATCATGCACTGATCACGTGACTGATCATGCACTGATCACGTGACTGATCATGCACTGATCACGTGGCTGATCATGCACTGATCACGTGGCTATCATGCACTGATCACGTGGCTGATCATGCACTGATCACGTAGCTATCATGCACTGGTCACGTGACTGATCATGCACTGATCACGTGACTGATCATGCACTGATCATGTGGCTGATCATGCACTGATCACGTGGCTGATCATGCACTGATCACGTGACTGATCATGCACTGATCACGTGACTATCATGCACTGATCACTGGCTTATCATGCATTGATCATGTGACTGATCATGCACTGATCATGTTTGGTGTCATACACTGATCATGTGCCTCTGGAGGCAATGAACAAAGAGCTGAGTAGGCACGAATCAGTAGGCAATAATCATGGAACTCAGCTGTGAGAAATCATGCTGCTCAGCTGGCAATAATCAAGTAGCTGAGCAGGCAGGAATTATGCAGCACAGCTGGCAATTGTCAAGCAGATGACAGGCAGGAATCATGCAGCTCAGCTGGCAATTGTCAAGCAGATGAGCAGACAGTAATCACGCAGCTCAGCAGGCCCTGATCACGTGACTGAGCATGCACTGTTCACGTGGCTGATCATACACTGATCACGTGACTGATCATGCACTGATCACGTGGCTATCATGCACTGATCACGTGACTGATCATGCACTGATCACGTAATTGTCATGCACTGATCACGTGGCTATCATGCACTGATCACGTGGCTGATCATGCACTGATCACGTGGCTATCATGCACTGATCACGTGGCTGATCATGCACTGATCACGTAGCTATCATGCACTGATCACGTGGCTGATCATGCACTGATCACGTGACTGATCATGCACTGATCACGTGACTGATCATGCACTGATCACGTGGCTATCATGCACTGATCACGTGGCTGATCATGCACTGATCACGTGACTGATCATGCACTGATCACGTGACTGATCATGCACTGATCACGTGACTGATCATGCACTGATCACGTGGCTATCATGCACTATCACGTGGCTGATCATGCACTGATCACGTAGCTACCATGTACTGGTCACGTGACTGATCATGCACTGATCACGTGACTGATCATGCACTGATCACGTGGCTGATCATGCACTGATCACGTGACTGATCATGCACTGATCACGTGACTGATCATGCACTGATCACGTGGCTATCATGCACTGATCACGTGGCTGATCATGCACTGATCACGTGACTGATCATGCACTGATCACGTGACTGATCATGCACTGATCACGTGGCTATCATGCACTGATCACGTGGCTGATCATGCACTGATCACGTAGCTACCATGTACTGATCACGTGACTGATCATGCACTGATCACGTGACTGATCATGCACTGATCACGTGGCTGATCATGCACTGATCACGTGGCTGATCATGCACTGATCACGTGACTGATCATGCACTGATCATGCACTGATCATGGCTATCATGCACTGATCACGTGGCTATCATGCACTGATCACGTGGCTGATCATGCACTGATCACGTAGCTACCATGTACTGGTCACGTGACTGATCATGCACTGATCACGTGACTGATCATGCACTGATCACGTGGCTGATCATGCACTGATCACGTGGCTGATCACACGATCACGTGACTGATCATGCACTGATCACGTGATGATCATGCACTGATCACGTGGCTATCATGCACTGATCACGTGGCTATCATGCACTGATCACGTGGCTGATCACACTGTATCACGTGACTGATCATGCACTGATCACGTGGCTATCATGCACTGATCACGTGGCTATCATGCACTGATCACGTGGCTGATCATGCACTGATCACGTGGCTATCATGCACTGATCACGTGACTGATCATGCACTGATCACGTAACTGATCATGCACTGATCACGTGGCTTATCATGCACTGATCATGTGACTGATCATGTGCTGATCATGTTTGCTATCATACACTGATCATGTGCCTCTGGAGGCAATGAACAAAGAGCTGAGTAGGCACGAATCAGTCAGCAGGCTATAATCATGGAACTCAGCTGTGAGGAATCATGCTGCTCAGCTGGCAATAATCAAGCAGCTGAGCAGGCAGGAATTACGCAGCACAGCTGGCAATTGTCAAGCAGATGACAGGCAGGAATCGTGCAGCTCAGCTGGCAATTGTCAAGCAGATGAGCAGACAGTAATCACGCAGCTCAGCAGGCCCTGATCACGTGACTGAGCATGCACTGTTCACGTGGCTGATCACACACTGATCACGTGACTAATCATGCACTGATCACGTGGCTATCATGCACTGATCACGTGGCTGATCATACACTGATCACGTGCCTGATCATGCACTGATCACGTGGCTGATCATGCACTGATCACGTGACTGATCATGCACTGATCACGTGGCTGATCATGCACTGATCACGTGGCTATCATGCACTGATCACGTGGCTGATCATGCAATGATCACGTAGCTACATATACTGGTCACGTGACTGATCATGCACTGATCACGTAAATGATCATGCACTGATCACGTGACTGATCATGCACTGATCACGTGACTGATCATGCACTGATCACGTGGCTGATCATGCAATGATCACGTAGCAACCATGTACTGGTCACGTGACTGATCATGCACTGATCACGTAATTGATCATGCACTGATCACGTGACTGATCATGCACTGATCACGTGGCTGATCACACACGTATCACGTGACTGATCATGCACTGATCACGTGGCTATCATGCACTGATCACGTGGCTATCATGCACTGATCACGTGGATATCATGCACTGATCACGTGGCTGATCACACACGTATCACGTGACTGATCATGCACTGATCACGTGGCTATCATGCACTGATCACGTGGCTGATCATGCACTGATCACGTAGCTACCATGCACTGATCACGTGACTGATCATGCACTGATCACGTGGCTGATCATGCACTGATCACGTGGCTGATCATGCACTGATCACGGGACTGATCATGCACTGATCACGGGCTATCATGCACTGACACATGACTGATCATGCACTGATCACGTGGATGATCATGCACTGATCACGTGACTGATCATGCACTGATCACGTGACTGATCATGCACTGATCACGTGGCTGATCATGCACTGATCACGTGGCTGATCATGCACTGATCACGTGGCTGATCATGCACTGATCACGTGACTGATCATGCACTGATCACGTGGCTGATCATGCACTGATCACGTGGCTGATCATGCACTGATCACGTAGCTATCATGCACTGATCACGTGACTGATCATGCACTGATCACGTGACTGATCATGCACTGATCACGTGGCTGATCATGCACTGATCACGTGGCTGATCATGCACTGATCACGTGACTGATCATGCACTGATCACGTGGCTGATCATGCACTGATCACGTGACTGATCATGCACCCATCCCTTGGCTATCATGCACTGATCACGTGGCTGGTCATGCAATGATCACGTAGCTACCATGTACTGGTCACGTGACTATCATGCACTGATCACGTAATTGGTCATGCACTGATCACGTGGCTGATCATACACTGATCACGTGACTGATCATGCACTGATCACGTGGCTAATCATACACTGTTCACCTGTCTGACCATGCACTGATCACTTGGCTGATCATACTCTGCTCACGTAACTGATCAGGAACTGCTCACGTAATTGATCATGCACTGATCACATGGCTGATCGTGCACTGAACACGTGACTGATCATGCACTGATCACGTGACTGATCATGCACACATCCCGTGGCTATCATGCACTGCTCACATGGCTGGTCATGCAATGATCACGTAGCTACCATATACTGGTCACGCGACTGATCATGCACAGATCACGTAAATGATCATGCACTGTTCCCGTGACTGATCATGTATTGATCACGTGACTGATCATGCACTGATCACGTGGCTACCATGCTCTCCTCACGTGGGTGATCATGCAATGTTCACGTAGCAACCATGTACTGGTCACCTGACTGATCATGCACTGATCATGTAATTGATCCAGCACTGATCGCGTGGCTCATCATGCAGTGATCACGTGACTCTTCTCGCACTGATCACTTGACTGATCATGCACTGACCACGTGGCTATAATGCCCTGATTACGTGGCTGATCATACACTTTTCACGTGCCTGGTCATGCACAGATCACGTGACTAATCATGAACTTATCACGTGGCTATAATGCACTGATCATGTGAATATCATGCACTGATTACATGCCTGTCAGGCACAGATCACGTGACTAATCATGAACTGATCACGTAGGTATCCTGCACTGATCACGTGGCTGATCATACACTGTTCACGTGTCTGACCATGCACTGACCACGTGGCTGATCATACACTGCTCACGTAACTGATCATGCACTGATCACGTGGCTATCATGCACTAATCACGTGGCTATCATTCACTGATCACGTGGATATCATGCACTGATCACGTGGCTGATCACACACGTATCACATGACGGATCATGCACTGATCACGTAGCTGATCATCCAAGGGTCACGTGACTGATCATGCACTGATCACGTGACTGATCATGCACTGATCACGTGGCTATCATGCATTGATTATGTGATTCATCATGTGCTGATCATCTTTGGTGTCATACACTGATCATGTGCCTCTGGAGGCAATGAACAAAGAGCTGAGAAGGCAGGAATCAGTAGGCAATAATCATGGAACTCAGCTCTGAGAAATCATGCTGCTCAGCTGGCAATAATCAAGTAGATGAGCAGGCAGGAATTACGTAGCACAGGTGGCAATTGTCAAGGAGATGACAGGCAGGAATCGTACAGCTCAGCTGGCATTTGTCAAGCAGATGAGCAGACAGTAATCACGCAGCTCAGCAGGCCCTGATCACGTGACTGAGCATGCACTGTTCACGTTGCTGATCACACACCTGTCACGTGAATGATCATGCACTGATCACGTGGCTCTCATGCACAGATCACGTGATTGCGCATGCACTGATCACGTAATTGTATGCACAGCTCACGTGGCTATCATGCACTGATGACGTGGCTTATCATGTACTGATCATGTGACTGATCATGCACTGATCACGTAGCTATCTTGCACTGGTCACTTGGCTGATCATACACTCATCACGGGACTGATCGTGCACTTATTGCGGCGCTATAATGCATTGACTACATGACTCCACATGCACTGATCACGTGCATGATCATGCACTGATCACGTGGCTAACATGCACAGATCATTTGGCTGGTCATACACTGATCATGTGCCTGGTCATGCACTGATCATGTGGCTGATCATGCACTGATCACGTGACTGATCATGCACTGATCACGTGTCTATCATGCACTGATCACGTGGCTATCATGCACAGATCACGTGGCTGATCATGCACTGATCACGTGACTGATCATGCACTGATCACGTGTCTATCATGCACTGATCACGTGGCTAACATGCACAGATCACGTGGCTGGTCATACACTGATCATGTGCCTGGTCATGCACTGATCATATGGCTGATCATGCACTGATCACGTAAATGATCATGCACTGTTCACGTGACTGATCATGTACTGATCACGTAATTGATCATGCACTGATCACCTGGCTTATCATGCATTCATCATGTGACTGATCATGTGCTGATCATGTTTGGTGTCACACACTGATCATGTGCATCTGGAGGCAATGAACAAAGAGCTGAGTAGGCAGGAATCAGTCAGCAGGCTATAATCATGGAACTCAGCTCTGAGAAATCATGCTGCTCAGCTGGCAATAATCAAGTAGATGAGCAGGCAGGAATTATGCAGCACAGGTGGCAATTGTCAAGGAGATGACAGACAGGAATCGTACAGCTCAGCTGGCAATTGTCAAGCAGATGAGCAGACAGTAATCACGCAGCTCAGCAGGCCCTGAACACGTGACTGAGCATGCACTGTTCACGTCGCTGATCACAAACCTATCACGTGAATGATCATGCACTGATCACGTGGCTCTCATGCACTGATCACATGATAGCGCATGTACTGATCACGTAATTGTATGCACTGCTCACGTCGCTATCATGCACTGATGACGTGGCTGATCATGCACTGATCATGTGACTGATCATGCACTGATCACGTAGCTATCTTGCACTGATCACTTGGCTGATCATACACTCATCACGGGACTGATCGAGCACTGATTACGGCGGTATCATGCATTGACTACATGACTCCACATGCACTGATCACGTGGATGATCATCCACTGTTCACGTGACTGACCATGCACTGATCACGTGACTGATTATGCACTGATCACGTGGCTGATCATGCACTGATCACGTGGCTATAATGCACTTCTCACCTGGCTGGTCATGCAATGTTCACGTAGCTACCATGTACTGGTCACGTGACTGATCATGCACTGATCACGTAATTAATCCTGCACTGACCACCTGACTCATCATGCACTGATCACGTGGCTGATCACACACGTATCACGTGACTGATCATGCACTGATCAGGTGGCTATCATGCACTAATCACGTGGCTATCATTCACTGATCACATGGACATCATGCAGTGATCACGTGGCTGATCACACACGTATCACATGACTGATCATGCATTGATTACGTGGCTGATCATGCAATGATCACGTAGCTACCATGTACTGGTCACGTGACTGATCATGCACTGATCACGTAATTGATCATGCACTGAGCACGTGAATAATCATGCACTGATCAGGTGGCTGATCATACACTGTTCACGTGTCTGACCATGCACTGATCACATGGCTGATCATACACTGATCACGTAACTGATCATGCACTGATCACGTAATTGATCATGCACTGATCACGTGGCTGATCATGCAATGATCATGTAGCTACCATGTACTGGTCCCGTGAGTGACCATGCACAGATCACGTAATTGATCATGCACTGATCACGTGGCTGATCATGCACTGATCACGTGGCTGATCATGCACTGATCACGTGACTGATTATGAACTGATCACGTGGCTGATCATGCACTGATCACGTGACTGATCAAGCACTGATCACGTGGCTCTCAGGCACTGCTCACTCGGCTGTTCATGCAATATTCACGTAGCTACCATGTACTGGTCACGTGAGTGATCATGTACTGATCACGTAATTGATCATGCACTGATCAGTTGACTTATCATGCACTGTTCACGTCAGTGATCATGCACTGATCACGTGACTGATCATGCACTGATCTCGTGGCTATCATGCACGGCTCATGTGGCTGATCATGCAATGATCACCTAGCTACCATACACTGGTCACGTGACTGATCATGCACTGATCACGTAATTGATCATGCACTGATCATGTGGCTGATCATGCACTGATCACGTGGCTGATCATCCAAGGGTCACGTGACTGATCATGCACTGATCACGTGACTGATCATGCACTGATCACGTGGCTATCATGCACTGATCACTTGGCTGGTCATACACTGATCACGTGCCTGGTCATGCACAGATTACATGACTGATCATGCACTGAACACGTGACTTGTCATGCACTGATCACGTGTCTATCGTGCACTACTCACGTGGCTGATCATGCAATGATCATGTAGCTACCATGTACCGGTCAGTTGACTGATCATACACCCATTAGGTGACGGATCATGCACTGATCACGTCGCTGATCATACACTGATCACCTGCCTGGTCATGAACAGATCACGTGACAAATCATGAACTGATCACATAGCTATCACGAAATGATCACCTGGCTTATCACACACCTGTCACGTGACATATCATGCACTGATTACGTGACTGATCATGCACTGATCACGTGGCAATCATGCTCTGCTCACGTGGCTGATCATGCAAGGATCACCTAGCAACCATGTACTGGTCACGTGACTGATCATACACTGATCACGTGCCTGGTCATGCACAGATTACATGACTGATCATGCACTGATCACGTCACTGATCATGCACTGATCACGTGGCTATCATGCACTACTCACGTGGCTATCATGCACTGATCATGTGGCTGATCATACACTGATCACCTGCCTGGTCATGAACAGATCACGTGACTAATCATGAACTGATCACGTAGCAATCATTCACTGATCACCTGGCTGATCATGCACTGATTACGTGGCTATCATGCACTGATCACGTGGCTAATCATGCACTGATACCGTGACTGAGCATGGACTGATCACATGACTATCATGTAGTGATCACGTGACTTAATGGCGCTGACCATGTGACTGATCATGCGCTGAGCATGTTTGCTATCACACACTTATCATGTGCTTCTGGAGGCAATAAACAAAGAGCTGAGTAGGCATGAATCAAACAGTCAGCAGGCAATAATCATGGAACTCAGCTGTGAGGAATCATGCTGCTCAGCTGGCAATAATCAAGCATATGACAGGCAGGAATCATGCAGCTCAGCTGGCAATTGTCAATCAGATGAGCAGACAGTAGTCACGAAGCTCAGCAGGCCGTGTTCACGTGACTGAGCATGCAGTGTTCACCAGGCTGATCATACACTGATCACGTGATGATCAAGCACTGATCACTTGGATATAATGCACTGATCACGTGGCTAATCATACACTGTTCACGTGTCTGACCATGCACTGATCACTTGGCTGATCATACACTGATCACGTAACTGATCATGTACTGCTCACGTAATTGATCATGCACTGATCACGTGGCTGATCGTGCACTGAACACGTGACTGATCATGCACTGATCACGTGACTGATCATGCACTGATCACGTGGCTATCATGCACTGCTCACGTGGCTGATCAGGCAGTGATCACGCAGCTACCATGTACTGGTCACATGACTGATCATGCACTGATCACGTACTTGATCATGCACTGATCACCTGGCTTATCATGCATTCATCATGTGACTGATCATGTGCTGATCATGTTTGGTGTCACACACTGATCATGTGCATCTGGAGGCAATGAACAAAGAGCTGAGTAGGCAGGAATCAGTCAGCAGGCTATAATCATGGAACTCAGCTCTGAGAAATCATTCTGCTCAGCTGGAAATAATCAAGTAAATGAGCAGGCAGGAATTATGCAGCACAGGTGGCAATAGTCAAGGAGATGACAGGCAGGAATCGTGCAGCTCAGCTGGCAATTGTCAAGCAGATGAGCAGACAGTAATCACGCAGCTCAGCAGGCCCTGATCACGTGACTGAGCATGCACTGTTCACGTCGCTGATCACACACCTATCACGTGAATGATCATGCACTGATCACGTGGCTCTCATGCACTGATCATGTGATTGTGCATGCACTGATCACGTAATTGTATGCACTGCTCACGTGGCTATCATGCACTGATGACGTGGCTGATCATGCACTGATCATGTGACTGCTCATGCACTGATTCCGTAGCTATTTTGCACTGATCACTTGGCTGATCATACTCTCATCACGGGACTGATCGTGCACTGATTACGGCGCTATCATGCATTGACTACATGACTCCACATGCACTGATCACGTGGATGATCATGCACTGATCATGTGACTGACCATGCACTGATCACGTGACTGATTATGCACTGATCACGTGGCTGATCATGCACTGATCACGTGGCTATCATGCACTGCTCACGTGGCTGATCATGCAATGATCACGTAGCTACCATGTACTGGTCACGTGACTGATCATGCACTGATCACGTAATTGATCATGCACTGGTCATGTGGCTAATCATGCAGTGATCACGTGACTGATCATACACTGACCACGTGACTGATCATGCACTGATCACGTGACTGATCATGCACTGATCATGTGGCTGATCATGCACTGATCACGTGACTGATCATGCACTGATCACGTGGCTGATCATGCACTGATCACGTGACTGATCATGCACTGATCACGTGGCTATCGTGCACTACTCACGTGGCTGATCATGCAATGATCATGTCGCTACCATGTACAGGTCACGTGAATGATCATACACCCTTCAGGTGACTGATCATGTACTGATCACGTGGCTATCATGCACTGACCTCGAGACTGAAAATGTACTGATCACGTCTAATCATGCACTGACCACATGACCGCCCATGCACTGATCACGTGGATGATCATGCACTAATCATGTGACAGATCATGCACTGATTACGTGGCTGATCATGCACTGATACCGTGACTGAGCATGGACTGATCACATGACTATCATATAGTGATCACGTGACTTAATGGCGCTGATCATGTGACTCATCGTGCGCTGATCATGTTTGCTATCATACACTGATCATGTGCCTCTGGAGGCAATAAACAAAGAGCTGAGTAGGCACGAATCAAACAGTCAGCAGGCAATAATCATGGAACTCAGCTGTGAGGAATCATGCTGCTCAGCTGGCAATAATCAAGCAGCTGAGCAGGCAGGAATTACGCAGCACAGCTGGCAATTGTCAAGCAGATGACAGGCAGGAATCGTGCAGCTCAGCTGGCAATTGTCAAGCAGATGAGCAGACAGTAATCACGCAGCTCAGCAGGCCCTGATCACGTGACTGAGCATGCACTGTTCACGTGGCTGATCATACACTGATCACGTGATTGATCATGCACTGATCACTTGGATATCGTGCACTGATCACGTGGCTGATCATACACTGTTCACGTGTCTGACCATGCACTGATCACGTGGCTGATCATACACTGCTCACGTAACTGATCATGCACTGATCACGTGGCTATCATGCACTGATCATGTGACTGATCAGGCCCTGCTCACGTGACTCACCATGCACTGATCACGTGACTGATCATGCACTGATGAGTTGGCAATCATGCACTGATTACTTGGCTGATCATACAGTGATCACGTGACTGATAATGCACTGATCATCTGGCTATCGTGCCCTCATTACCTGGCTATCGTGCAGTGATCACGTGGTTGATCATACACTGATCACGAGACTGATCTTGCACTGATCACGTCTGTATCATGCACTGATCACTTGACTGCCCATGCACTGATCACGTGGATAAACATACACTGATCATGTCACAGATCATGCTGTGATCACGCGGCTATCATGCACTGCTCACGTGGCTGATCATGGAATGATCACGTAGCTACCATGTACAGGTCACGTGAGTGATCATGCACTGATCACGTAATTGATCATACACTGATCAGGTGACTGATCATGCACTGTTCACGAGACTGATCATGCACTGATCACGTGGATATCATGCACTGATCACGTGTTTGATCATACACTGTTCACATGTCTCACCATGCACTGCTCACGTGGCTGATCATACACTGTTCACGTAACTGATCATGCACTGATCACGTGGATATCATGCACTGATCACGTGGCTGAACATGCACTGTTCACGTGGCTTATCACACACCTGTCACGTGACTGATCATGCACTGATCACGTGGCACTCATGCACTGATCACGTGGCTGATCATATTCTGCTCACGTAACTGATCATGCACACATCAGGTGGCTATCATGCACTTCTCACCTGGCTGGTCATGCAATGTTCACATAGCAACCATATACTGGTAACATGACTGATCATGCACAGATCACGTAAATTATCATGCACTGTTCACGTGACTGATCATGTACTGATCACGTGACTGATCACGCACTGATCACATGGTTATCATGCACTGCTCACGTGGCTGATCATGCAGTGATCACGTAGCAAACGTACTGGTCACGTGACTGATCATGCACTGATCACGTAATTAATCCTGCACTGATATCCTGACTCATCATGCACTGATCACGTGGCTGATCACACACGTATCACGTGACTGATCATGCACTGATCACGTGGTTATAATGCACTGATCACGTGGCTATCATTCACTCATCACGTGGATATCATGCACGGATCACGTGGCTGATCACACACGTATCACGTGACTGATAATGGACTGATCACGTGGCTATCATGCACTGATCACGTGGCTATCATGCACTGATCACGTGGCTGATCATGCAATGATCACGTAGCTACCATGTACTGGTCACGTGACTGATCTTGCACTGATCACGTAATTGATCATGCACTGATCACGTGGCTGATCAAGCACTGATCACGTGTCTGATCATGCACTGATCACGTGACTGATCATGCACTGTTCACGAAACTCATCATGCACTGTTCACGTAACTGATCATGCACTGATCACGTGGATATCATGCACTGATCACGTGGCTGAACATGCACTGTTCACGTGGCTTACCACACACCTGTCACGTGACTGATCATGCACTGATCACGTGGCACTCATGCACTGATCACGTTTCTGATCATACTCTGCTCACGTAACTGATCATGCACACATCACGTGGCTATCATGCACTACTCACCTGGCTGGTCATGCAATGTTCACGTAGCTACCATATACTGGTCACGTGACTCATCATGCTCAGATCACGTAAATGATCATACACTGTTCAGTTGAGTGATCATGTACTGATCACGTGACTGATCATGCACTGATCACGTGGCTATCATGCACTGCTCACGTGGTGATCATGCAATGATCATGTAGCAACCATGTACTGGTCACGTGACTGATCATGCACTGATTACGTAATTAATCCTGCACTGATCACCTGATTCATCATGCAGTGATAACGTGGCTGATCACACACGTATCACGTGGCTGATCATGCAATGCTCACGTAGCTACCATGTACTTGTCATGTGACTGATCATGCACTGATCACGTAATTGATCATGCATTGATCACGTTGCTGATCATGCACTGAACACGTGAATAATCATGCACTGATCACGTGACTGATCACGCACTGATCACGTGGCTATCATGCACTGCTAACTTGGCTGATCATGCAATGATCACGCAGCTACCATGTACTGGTCACGTGACTGATCATGCACTGATCACGTAATTAATCCTGCACTGATCACCTGACTCATCATGCACTGATCACGTGGCTGATGACACACGTATCACGTGACTGATCATGCACTGATCACGTGGTTATCATGCACTGATCACGTGGCTATCATTCACTGATCAGGTGGATATCATGCACGGATCACGTGGCTGATCACACATGTATCACATGACTGATCACGCACTGATCACGTGGCTCTCATGCACTGATCACGTGGCTGATCATACAATTATCACGTAGCTACCACGTACTGGTCACCTGACTGATCTTGCACTGATTACATAATTGATCATGCTTTGATCACGTGGCTGATCAAGCACTGAACACGTGGCTATCATGCACTGCTAACGTGGCTGATCATGAAATGATCACGCAGCTACCATGTACTGGTCACGTGACTGATCATGCACTGATCATGTGGCTGATCATGCACTGATCACGTGACTGATCATGCACTGATCACGTGACTGATCATGCACTGATCACGTGGCTATCATGCACTGATCACTTGGCTGGTCATACACTGATCACGCAGCTACCATGTACTGGTCACGTGACTGATCATGCACTGATGACGTAATTGATCATGCACTGATCATGTGCCTGATCATGCACTGATCACTTGACTCATCATGCACTGATCACGTGACTTATCATGCACTGATCACGTGGCTATCATGCACTGATCACATGGCTTTTCATACACTGATCACGTGGCTATCATGCACTGATCATGTGGCTGATCATACACTGATCAGCTGCCTGGTCATGAACAGATCACGTGACTAATCATGAACTGATCACGTAGCAATCACTCACTGATCACCTGGCTGATCATGCACTGATCACGTGGCTATCATGCAATGATCACGTGGCTATCATGCACTGATCACGTGGCTAATCATGCACTGATACCGTGACTGAGCATGGACTGATCAGATGACTATCATGTAGTGATCACGTGACTTAATGGCGCTGACCATGTGACTGATCATGCGCTGATCATGTTTGCTATCAGACACTTATCATGTGCCTCTGGAGGCAATAAACAAAGAGCTGAGTAGGCATGAATCAAACAGTCAGCAGGCAATAATCATGGAACTCAGCTGTGAGGAATCATGCTGCTCAGCTGGCAATAATCAAGCATATGACAGGCAGGAATCATGCAGCTCAGCTGGCAATTGTCAATCAGATGAGCAGACAGTAATCACGAAGCTCAGCAGGCCCTGATCACGTGACTGAGCATGCACTGTTCACCTGGCTGATCATACACTGATCACGTGATTGATCAAGCACTGATCACTTGGATATAATGCACTGATCACGTGGCTAATCATACACTGTTCACGTGTCTGACCATGCACTGATCACTTGGCTGATCATACACTGATCACGTAACTGATCATGTACTGCTCACGTAATTGATCATGCACTGATCACGTGGCTGATCATGCACTGATACTGTGACTGAGCATGGACTGATCACATGACTATCATGTAGTGATCACGTGACTTAATGGCGCTGATCATTTGACTGATCATGCGCTGATCATGTTTGCTTTCATACACTGATCATGTGCCTCTGGAGGCAATAAACAAAGAGCTGAGTAGGCACGAATCAAAGTCAGCAGGCAAAAATCATGGAACTCAACTGTTAGGAATCATGCTGCTCAGCTGGCAATAATCAAGCAGCTGAGCAGGCAGGAATTACACAGCACAGCTGGCAATTGTCAAGCAGATGACAGGCAGGAATCGTGCAGCTCAGCTGGCAATTGTCAAGCAGATGAGCAGACAGGAATCACGCAGCTCAGCAGGCCTTGATCACGTGACTGAGCATGCACTGTTCACGTGGCTGAACATACACTGATCACGTGATTGATCATGCACTGATCACTTGGATATCATGCACTGATCACGTGGCTGATCATACACTGTTCACGTGTCTGACCATGCATTGATCACATGGCTGATCATACACTGCTCACGTAACTGATCATGAACTGATCACGTGGCTGATCATGCAATGATCATGTAGCTACCATGTACTGGTCCCATGAGTGACCATGCACAGCTCACGTAATTGATCATGCAATGATCACGAAGCTGATCATGCACTGGTCACGTGACTGATCATGCACTGATCACGTGGCTGATCATGCACTGATCACGTAGCTATCTTGCCCTGATCACTTGGCTGATCATACACTCATCACGGGACTGATCGTGCACTGATCACGGCGCTATCATGCATTGTCTACATGACTCCACATGCACTGATCACGTGGATGATCATGCACTGATCACGTGACTGACCATGCACTGATCACGTGACTGATCATTCACTGATCACGTGGTTGATCATGCACTGATCACGTAATTGATCATGCACTGATCATTTGCCTGATCATGCACTGATCACGTGGCTTATCTTGCACTGATCACGTGACTGATCATGCACTGATCCCGTGGCTATCATGCACTGATCACTTGGCTGGTCATACACTGATCACATGACTGATCATTCACTGTTCACGTGACTGATCATGTACTGATCACATGACTGATCATGCACTGATCTCGTGTCTGATCATGCACTGATCACGTGGCTATCATGCACTGCTCACGTGGCTGATCATGCACTGATCACGTGGCTATCATGCACTACTCACGTGGATGATCATGCAATGATCATGTAGCTACCATGTACAGGTCACGTGAATGATCATACACCCATCAGGTGACTGATCATGCACTGATCACGTGGCTATCATGCACTGATCACGAGACTGATCATGCACTGATCCAGTGTATATCATGCACTGATCACATGACTGCCCATGCACTGATCACGTGGATGATCATACACTAATCATGTGACAGATCATGCACTGATGACGTGGCTGATCATGCACTGATACCGTGACTGAGCATGGACTGATCACATGACTATCATGTAGTGATCACGTGACTTAATGGCGCTGATCATGTGACTGATCATGCGCTGATCATGTTTGCTATCATACACTGATCATGTGCCTCTGGAGGCAATAAACAAAGAGCTGAGTAGGCACAAATCAAACAGTCAGCAGGCAATAATCATGGAACTAAGCTGTGAGGAATCATGCTGCTCAGCTGGCAATAATCAAGCAGCTGAGCAGGCAGGATTTACGCAGGACAGCTGGCAATTGTCAAGCAGATGACAGGCAGGAATCATGCAGCTCAGCTGGCAATTGTCATGCAGATGAGCAGACAGTAATCACGCAGCTCAGCAGGCCCTGATCACGTATCTGAGCATGCACTGTTCACGTGGCTGATCATACACTGATCACGTGATTGATCAAGCACTGATCACTTAGATATCATGCACTCATCACGTGCCTAATCATACACTATTCACGTGTCTGAGCATGTACTGATCACGTGGCTGATCATACACTGCTCACGTAACTGATCATGCACTGATCACGTAATTGATCATGCACTGATCACGTGGCTGATCATGCAATGACCACCTAGCTATCATGTACTGGTCCCGTGAGTGATCATGCAATGATCACGTAATTGATCATGCACTGATCACGTGGCTGATCATGCAATGACCACCTAGCTATCATGTACTGGTCCCGTGAGTGATCATGCAATGATCACGTAATTGATCATGCACTGATCACGTGACTGATCATGCACTGATCACGTGGCTATCATGCACTGCTCACGTGGCTGATCATGCAGTGATCACGTAGCCACCATGTACTTGTCACAGGACTGATCATGCGCTGATCACCTGGCTTATCATGCATTCATCATTTGACTGATCATGTGCTGATCATGTTTGGTGTCACACACTGATCATGTGCATCTGGAGGCAATGAACAAAGGGCTGAGTAGGCAGGAATCAGTCAGCAGGCTATAATCATGGAACTCAGCTTTGAGAAATCATGCTGCTCAGCTGGAAATAATCAAGTAGATGAGCAGGAAGGAATTATGCAGCACAGGTGGCAATTGTCAAGGAGATGACAGGCAGGAATCGTACAGCTCAGCTGGCCATTGTCAAGCAGATGAGCAGACAGTAATCACGCAGCTCAGCAGGCCCTGATCACGTGACTGAGCATGCACTGTTCACGTCGCTGATCACACACCTATCACGTGAATGATCATGCAATGATCACTTGGCTCTCATGCACTGATCACGTGATTGCGCATGCACTGATCACGTAATTGTATGCACTGCTCACGTGGCTATCATGCACTGATGACGTGGCTGATCATGCACTGATCATGTGACTGATCATGCACTGATCACGTAGCTATCTTGCACTGATCACTTGGCTGATCATACACTCATCACGGGACTGATGGTGCACTGATTACGGCGATATCATGCATTGACTACATGACTCGACATGCACTGATCACGTGGATGATCAGGCACTGATCACATGACTGACCATGCACTGATCACGTGACTGATTATGCACTGATCACGTGGCTGATCATGCACTGATCACGAGGCTATCATGCACTGCTCACGTGTCTGATCATGCATTGATCACGTAGCTACCATGTACTGGTCACGTGACTGATAATGCACTGATCAAGGGGCTATATTGCAATGTTAACGTGGCTGATCATACACTGATCACCTGCCTGGTCATGCACAGATCAGGTGACTAATCATGAACTGATTACGTAGCTATCATGTACTGATCACCTGGCTGATCATGCACTGATCATGTGGCTATCATGCAATGATCACGTGGCTATCATGCACTGACCACGTGGCTGATCATATACTGATACCGTGACTGAGCATGGACTGATCACATGACTATCATGTAGTGATCACGTGACTTAATGGCGCTGATCACGTGACTGATCATGCACTGATCACGTGGCTATCATGCACTGATCACGTGGCTATCATTCACTGATCAGGTGGATATCATGCACGGATCACGTGGCTGATCACACATGTATCACATGACTGATCACGCACTGATCACGTGGCTCTCATGCACTGATCACGTGGCTGATCATACAATTATCACGTAGCTACCACGTACTGGTCACCTGACTGATCTTGCACTGATTACATAATTGATCATGCTTTGATCACGTGGCTGATCAAGCACTGAACACGTGGCTATCATGCACTGCTAACGTGGCTGATCATGAAATGATCACGCAGCTACCATGTACTGGTCACGTGACTGATCATGCACTGATCATGTGGCTGATCATGCACTGATCACGTGACTGATCATGCACTGATCACGTGACTGATCATGCACTGATCACGTGGCTATCATGCACTGATCACTTGGCTGGTCATACACTGATCACGCAGCTACCATGTACTGGTCACGTGACTGATCATGCACTGATGACGTAATTGATCATGCACTGATCATGTGCCTGATCATGCACTGATCACTTGACTCATCATGCACTGATCACGTGACTTATCATGCACTGATCACGTGGCTATCATGCACTGATCACATGGCTTTTCATACACTGATCACGTGGCTATCATGCACTGATCATGTGGCTGATCATACACTGATCAGCTGCCTGGTCATGAACAGATCACGTGACTAATCATGAACTGATCACGTAGCAATCACTCACTGATCACCTGGCTGATCATGCACTGATCACGTGGCTATCATGCAATGATCACGTGGCTATCATGCACTGATCACGTGGCTAATCATGCACTGATACCGTGACTGAGCATGGACTGATCAGATGACTATCATGTAGTGATCACGTGACTTAATGGCGCTGACCATGTGACTGATCATGCGCTGATCATGTTTGCTATCAGACACTTATCATGTGCCTCTGGAGGCAATAAACAAAGAGCTGAGTAGGCATGAATCAAACAGTCAGCAGGCAATAATCATGGAACTCAGCTGTGAGGAATCATGCTGCTCAGCTGGCAATAATCAAGCATATGACAGGCAGGAATCATGCAGCTCAGCTGGCAATTGTCAATCAGATGAGCAGACAGTAATCACGAAGCTCAGCAGGCCCTGATCACGTGACTGAGCATGCACTGTTCACCTGGCTGATCATACACTGATCACGTGATTGATCAAGCACTGATCACTTGGATATAATGCACTGATCACGTGGCTAATCATACACTGTTCACGTGTCTGACCATGCACTGATCACTTGGCTGATCATACACTGATCACGTAACTGATCATGTACTGCTCACGTAATTGATCATGCACTGATCACGTGGCTGATCATGCACTGATACTGTGACTGAGCATGGACTGATCACATGACTATCATGTAGTGATCACGTGACTTAATGGCGCTGATCATTTGACTGATCATGCGCTGATCATGTTTGCTTTCATACACTGATCATGTGCCTCTGGAGGCAATAAACAAAGAGCTGAGTAGGCACGAATCAAAGTCAGCAGGCAAAAATCATGGAACTCAACTGTTAGGAATCATGCTGCTCAGCTGGCAATAATCAAGCAGCTGAGCAGGCAGGAATTACACAGCACAGCTGGCAATTGTCAAGCAGATGACAGGCAGGAATCGTGCAGCTCAGCTGGCAATTGTCAAGCAGATGAGCAGACAGGAATCACGCAGCTCAGCAGGCCTTGATCACGTGACTGAGCATGCACTGTTCACGTGGCTGAACATACACTGATCACGTGATTGATCATGCACTGATCACTTGGATATCATGCACTGATCACGTGGCTGATCATACACTGTTCACGTGTCTGACCATGCATTGATCACATGGCTGATCATACACTGCTCACGTAACTGATCATGAACTGATCACGTGGCTGATCATGCAATGATCATGTAGCTACCATGTACTGGTCCCATGAGTGACCATGCACAGCTCACGTAATTGATCATGCAATGATCACGAAGCTGATCATGCACTGGTCACGTGACTGATCATGCACTGATCACGTGGCTGATCATGCACTGATCACGTAGCTATCTTGCCCTGATCACTTGGCTGATCATACACTCATCACGGGACTGATCGTGCACTGATCACGGCGCTATCATGCATTGTCTACATGACTCCACATGCACTGATCACGTGGATGATCATGCACTGATCACGTGACTGACCATGCACTGATCACGTGACTGATCATTCACTGATCACGTGGTTGATCATGCACTGATCACGTAATTGATCATGCACTGATCATTTGCCTGATCATGCACTGATCACGTGGCTTATCTTGCACTGATCACGTGACTGATCATGCACTGATCCCGTGGCTATCATGCACTGATCACTTGGCTGGTCATACACTGATCACATGACTGATCATTCACTGTTCACGTGACTGATCATGTACTGATCACATGACTGATCATGCACTGATCTCGTGTCTGATCATGCACTGATCACGTGGCTATCATGCACTGCTCACGTGGCTGATCATGCACTGATCACGTGGCTATCATGCACTACTCACGTGGATGATCATGCAATGATCATGTAGCTACCATGTACAGGTCACGTGAATGATCATACACCCATCAGGTGACTGATCATGCACTGATCACGTGGCTATCATGCACTGATCACGAGACTGATCATGCACTGATCCAGTGTATATCATGCACTGATCACATGACTGCCCATGCACTGATCACGTGGATGATCATACACTAATCATGTGACAGATCATGCACTGATGACGTGGCTGATCATGCACTGATACCGTGACTGAGCCTGGACTGATCACATGACTATCATGTAGTGATCACGTGACTTAATGGCGCTGATCATGTGACTGATCATGCGCTGATCATGTTTGCTATCATACACTGATCATGTGCCTCTGGAGGCAATAAACAAAGAGCTGAGTAGGCACAAATCAAACAGTCAGCAGGCAATAATCATGGAACTAAGCTGTGAGGAATCATGCTGCTCAGCTGGCAATAATCAAGCAGCTGAGCAGGCAGGATTTACGCAGGACAGCTGGCAATTGTCAAGCAGATGACAGGCAGGAATCATGCAGCTCAGCTGGCAATTGTCATGCAGATGAGCAGACAGTAATCACGCAGCTCAGCAGGCCCTGATCACGTATCTGAGCATGCACTGTTCACGTGGCTGATCATACACTGATCACGTGATTGATCAAGCACTGATCACTTAGATATCATGCACTCATCACGTGCCTAATCATACACTATTCACGTGTCTGAGCATGTACTGATCACGTGGCTGATCATACACTGCTCACGTAACTGATCATGCACTGATCACGTAATTGATCATGCACTGATCACGTGGCTGATCATGCAATGACCACCTAGCTATCATGTACTGGTCCCGTGAGTGATCATGCAATGATCACGTAATTGATCATGCACTGATCACGTGGCTGATCATGCAATGACCACCTAGCTATCATGTACTGGTCCCGTGAGTGATCATGCAATGATCACGTAATTGATCATGCACTGATCACGTGACTGATCATGCACTGATCACGTGGCTATCATGCACTGCTCACGTGGCTGATCATGCAGTGATCACGTAGCCACCATGTACTTGTCACAGGACTGATCATGCGCTGATCACCTGGCTTATCATGCATTCATCATTTGACTGATCATGTGCTGATCATGTTTGGTGTCACACACTGATCATGTGCATCTGGAGGCAATGAACAAAGGGCTGAGTAGGCAGGAATCAGTCAGCAGGCTATAATCATGGAACTCAGCTTTGAGAAATCATGCTGCTCAGCTGGAAATAATCAAGTAGATGAGCAGGAAGGAATTATGCAGCACAGGTGGCAATTGTCAAGGAGATGACAGGCAGGAATCGTACAGCTCAGCTGGCCATTGTCAAGCAGATGAGCAGACAGTAATCACGCAGCTCAGCAGGCCCTGATCACGTGACTGAGCATGCACTGTTCACGTCGCTGATCACACACCTATCACGTGAATGATCATGCAATGATCACTTGGCTCTCATGCACTGATCACGTGATTGCGCATGCACTGATCACGTAATTGTATGCACTGCTCACGTGGCTATCATGCACTGATGACGTGGCTGATCATGCACTGATCATGTGACTGATCATGCACTGATCACGTAGCTATCTTGCACTGATCACTTGGCTGATCATACACTCATCACGGGACTGATGGTGCACTGATTACGGCGATATCATGCATTGACTACATGACTCGACATGCACTGATCACGTGGATGATCAGGCACTGATCACATGACTGACCATGCACTGATCACGTGACTGATTATGCACTGATCACGTGGCTGATCATGCACTGATCACGAGGCTATCATGCACTGCTCACGTGTCTGATCATGCAATGATCACGTAGCTACCATGTACTGGTCACGTGACTGATAATGCACTGATCAAGGGGCTATATTGCAATGTTAACGTGGCTGATCATACACTGATCACCTGCCTGGTCATGCACAGATCAGGTGACTAATCATGAACTGATTACGTAGCTATCATGTACTGATCACCTGGCTAATCATGCACTGATCATGTGGCTATCATGCAATGATCACGTGGCTATCATGCACTGACCACGTGGCTGATCATATACTGATACCGTGACTGAGCATGGACTGATCACATGACTATCATGTAGTGATCACGTGACTTAATGGCGCTGATCACGTGACTGATCATGCACTGATCACGTGGCTATCATGCACTAATCACGTGGCTATCATTCACTGATCACGTGGATATCATGCACTGATCACGTGGCTGATCACACACGTATCACATGACTGATCATGCACTGATCACGTGGCTATCATGCACTGATCACGTGGCTGATCATGCAATGATCACGTAGCTACCATGTACTGCTCATGTGACTGATCATGCACTGATAACGTAATTGATCATGCACTGATCACATGGCTGATCATGCACTGAACACATGAATAATCATGCACTGATCACGTGACTGATCATGCACTGATTATGTGGCTATCATGCAATGATCACGCAGCTACCATGTACTGGTCACGTGACTGATAATGCACTGATGACGTAATTGATCATGCACTGATCATGTGGCTGATCATGCACTCATCACGTGACTGATCATGCACTGATTACGTGACTGATCATGCACTGATCACGTGGCTGTCATGCACTGATCACTTCGCTGGTCATACACTGATCACACAGCTACCAAGTACTGATCACGTGACTGATCATGCACTGATCACGTGATTGATCATGCATTGATCACTTGGATATCATGCACTGATCACGTGGCTGATCATACACTGTTCACTTGTCTGACCATGCACTGATCATGTGGCTGATCATACACTGCTCACGTAACTGATCATGCACTGATCACGTGGCTATCATGCACTGATCACGTGACTGATCATGCACTGGTCACGTGACTGATCATTCACTGATCAAGTGGCTATCATGCACTGATCACGTGGCTGATCATGTAATGACCATGAAGCTACCATGTAGCGGTCACGTGACCGATCATACACCCATCAGGTGACTGATCATGCACTGATCACGTGGATATATTGCACTGTTAACGTGGCTGATCATACACTGATCACCTGCCTGGTCATGCACAGATCAGGTGACTAATCATGAACTGATTACGTAGCTATCATGTACTGATCACCTGGCTGATCATGCACTGATCATGTGGCTATCATGCAATGATCACGTGGCTATCATGCACTGATCACGTGGCTATCATGCACAGATCACGTGGCTGATCATGCAATGATCACGTAGCTACCATGTACTGGTCACGTGACTGATCATGCACTGATCACGTGGCTGATCATGCACTGATCACGTGACTGATCATGCACTGATCAAGTGGCTGATCAAGAATGATCACGTGGCTATCATGCACTGCTCCCGTGGCTGATCATGCAATGATCACGCAGCTACCATGTACTGGTCACATGACTGATCATGCACTGATCACGTACTTGATCATGCACTGATCACCTGGCTTATCATGCATTGATCATGTGACTCATCATGTGCTGATCATGTTTGGTGTCATACACTGATCATGTGCCTCTGGAGGCAATGAACACAGAGCTTAGTAGGCAGGATTCAGTCAGCAGGCAATAATCATGGAACTCAGCTCTGAGAAATCATGCTGCTCAGCTGGCAATAATCAAGTAGATGAGCAGGCAGGAATTATGCAGCACAGGTGGCAAATGTCAAGGAGATGACAGGCAGATATTGTGCAGCTCAGCTGGCAATTGCAAACAGAAGAGCAGACAGTAATCACGCAGCTCAGCAGGCCCTGATCACGTGACTGAGCATGCACTGTTCACATGGATGATCACACAACTATCACGTGACTGATCATGCACTTATCACGTGGCACTCATGCACTGATCACGTGATTGCGCATGCACTGATCACATAATTGTATGCAGTGATCACGTGGCTATCATGCACTGATCACGTGGCTGATCATGCACTGATCACGTGACTGATCATGCACTGATCACGTGGCTATCATGCACTGATCACGTGGCTGATCATACACTGATCACGGGACTGATCATGCACTGATCACGGGCTATCATGCACTGATCACGTGACTGATCATGCACTGATCACGTGGCTGATCATGCACTGATCACGTGACTGATCATGCACTGATCACGTGACTGATCATGCACTGATCACGTGACTGATCATGCACTGATCAGTGGGATCATGCACTGATCACGTGGCTGATCATGCACTGATCACGTGACTGATCATGCACTGATCACGTGGCTATCATGCACTGATCACGTGGCTATCATGCACTGATCACGTGGCTGATCATGCACTGATCACGTGACTGATCATGCACTGATCACGTCTGATCATGCACTGATCACGTGACTGATCATGCACTGATCACGTGGATGATCATGCACTGATCACGTGACTGATCATGCACTGATCACGTGGCTATCATGCACTGATCACGTGGCTGATCATGCAATGATCACGTAGCTACCATGTACTGGTCACGTGACTGATCATGCACTGATCACGTAATTGATCATGCACTGATCACGTGGCTGATCATGCACTGATCACGTGACTGATCATGCACTGATCACGTGACTGATCATGCACTGATCACGTGGCTATCATGCACTGATCACGTGGCTGATCATGCACTGATCACGTGACTGATCATGCACTGATCACGTGACTGATCATGCACTGATCACGTGGCTATCATGCACTGATCACGTGGCTGATCATGCACTGATCACGTGACTGTCATGCACTGATCACGTGACTGATCATGCACTGATCACGTGGCTATCATGCACTGATCACGTGACTATCATGCACTGATCACGTGGCTGATCATGCACTGATCACGTGACTGATCATGCACTGATCACGTGGTATCATGCACTGATCACGTGGCTGATCATGCACTGATCACGTGACTGATCATGCACTGATCACGTGGCTGATCATGCACTGATCACGTAGCTGATCATGCACTGATCACGTGGCTATCATGCACTGATCACGTGGCTGATCATGCAATGATCACGTAGCTGATCATGCACTGATCACGTGACTGATCATGCACTGATCACGTAATTGATCATGCACTGATCACGTGACTGATCATGCACTGATCACGTGACTGATCATGCACTGATCACGTGGCTATCATGCACTGATCACGTGGCTGATCATGCAATGATCACGTAGCTACCATGTACTGGTCACGTGACTGATCATGCACTGATCACGTAATTGATCATGCACTGATCACGTGGCTGATCATGCACTGATCACGTGACTGATCATGCACTGATCACGTGACTGATCATGCACTGATCACGTGGCTATCATGCACTGATCACGTGGCTGATCATGCACTGATCACGTGGCTGATCATGCACTGATCACGTGGCTGATCATGCACTGATCACGTAACTGATCATGCACTGATCACGTGGCTATCATGCACTGATCACGTGGCTGATCATGCACTGATCACGTGGCTGATCATACACTTGTCACGTGACTGATCATGCACACATCAGGTGGCTATCATGGACTTCTCACCTGGCTGGTCTTGCAATGTTCACGTAGCTACCATATACTGGTCACGTGACTGATCATGCACAGATCACATAAATGATCATGCACTATTCACGTGACTGATCATGTACTGATCACGTGACTGATCACGCACTGATCATGTGGCTATCATGCACTGCTCATGTGGCTGATCATGCAATGAGCACGTAGCAACCATGTACTGGTCACGTAACTGATCATGCATTAATCTCGTAATGAATCCTGCACTGTTCACCTGACTCATCATGTACTGATCACGTGGCTGATTACACACGTATCACGTGAATGATCATGCACTGATCACATGGTTATCATGCACTGATCACGTGGCTATCATTCACTGATCACGTGGATATCATGCACGGATCACGTGGCTGGTCACACACGTATCGCGTGACTGATCATGCACTGATCACGTGGCTATCATGCACTGATCACGTGGCTATCATGCACTGTTCACGAGGCTGATCATGCAATTATCACGCAGCTACCATGTACCGGTCACGTGACTGATCTTGCACTGATCATGTGGCTGATCATGCACTGATCACATGACTGATCATGCACTGATCACGTGACTGATCATGCACTGATCACGTGGCTATCATGCACTGATCACTTGGCTGGTCATACACTGATCACGCAGCTACCATGTACTGGTCACGTGACTGATCATGCACTGATGACGTAATTGATCATGCACTGAGCATGTGGCTGATCATGCATTGATTACTTGACTGATCATGCACTGATCACGTGACTTATCATGCACTGATCACGTGGCTATCATGCACTGATCACATGGCTGGTCATACACTGATCACGTGCCTGGTCCTGCACAGATTACATGACTGATCATGCACTGATCACGTCACTGATCATGCACTGATCACATGGCTATTGTGCACTACTCACGTGGCTGATCATGCAATGATCATGTAGCTATCTTGTACCGTTCACGTGACTGATCATACACCCATCAGGTGACTAATCATGCACTGATCACGTGGCTACCATGCACTGTTCACGTGGCTGATCATACACTGTTAACCTGCCTGGTCAGGCACAGATCACGTACCTAATCATGAACTGATCACGTAGCAATCATTCACTGATCACCTGGCTGATCATGCAGTGATCACGTGGCTATCATGCACTGATCACGTGGCTGATCATTCACTGATACCGTGACTGAGCATGGACTGATCACATGACTATCATGTAGTGATCATGTGACCTAATGTCGCTGACCATGTGACTGATCATGCGCTGAGCATGTTTGCTATCATACACTGATCATGTGCCTCTGGAGGCAATAAACAAAGAGCTTAGTAGGCACGAATCACACAGCCAGCAGGCAATAATCATGGAACTCAGGTGTGAAGAATCATGCTGCTCAGCTGGCAATAATCAAGCAGCTGAGAAGGCAGGAATTACACAGCACAGCTGGCAATTGTCAAGCAGATGAGCAGACAGGAATCACGCAGCTCAGCAGGCCCTGATCACGTGACTGAGCATGCACTGTTCACATGGCTGATCATACATTTATCACGTGACTGATCATGCACTGATCACGTGGCTCTCATGCACTAATCACGTGGCTAGCATTCACTGATCACGCGCATATCATGCACTGATCACGTGGCTGATCACACACGTATCACATGACTGATCATGCACTGATCACGTGGCTATCATGCACTGATCACGTGGCTGATCACACACGTATCACATGACTGATCATGCACTGATCACGTGGCTATCATGCACTGATCACGTGGCTGATCATGCAATGATCATGTAGCTACCATGTACTGGTCACGTGACTGATCATGCACTGATCACGTATTTGATCATGCACTGATCACGTGTCTGATCATGCACTGAACACGTGAATAATCATGCACTGATCACGTGACTGATCATGCACTGATCATGTGGCTATCATGCACTGATCACTTGGCTGGTCATACACTGATCACGCAGCTACCATGTACTGGTCACGTGACTGATCATGCACTGATGACGTAATTGATCATGCACTGATCATGTGGCTGATCATGCACTGCTCACGTAACTGATCATGCACTGGTCACGTGGCTATCATGCACTGATCACGTGACTGATCATGCACTGTTCACGTGACTGACCATGCACTGATCACGTGACTGATCATGCACTGATGAGTTGTCAATCATGCACTGATTACTTGGCTGATCATACACTGATCACGTGACTGATAATGCACTGATCATCTGGCTATCGTGCACTCATTACCTGGCTATCGTGCACTGATCACGTGGTTGATCATACACTGATCACGAGACTAATCTTGCACTGATCACGTCTGTATCATGCACTGATCACCTGACTGCCCATGCACTGATCACGTGGATAAACATACACTGATCATGTCACAGATCATGCAGTGATCACGCGGCTATCATGCACTGCTCACGTGGCTGATCATGCAATGATCACGTAGCTATCATGTACTGGTCACGTGAGTGATCATGCACTGATCACGTAATTGATCATGCACTGATCACGAGGCTCATCATGCACTGATCTCGTTGCTATCATGCACGGTTCACATGGCTGATCATGCAATGATCACGTAGCTACCATGTACTGGTCACGTGACTATCATGCACTGATCACATAATTGAGCATGCACTGATCACGTGGCTCATCATGCACTGATCTCGTTGCTATCATGCACGGTTCACATGGCTGATCATGCAATGATCACGTAGCTACCATGTACTGGTCACGTGACTATCATGCACTGTTCACGTGACTGATCATGCACTGATCACGTGACTGATCATGCACTGATCTCATTGCTATCATGCACGGTAAACATGGCTGATCATGCAATGATCACGTAGCTACAAAGTACTGGTCACGTGAGTGATCATGCACTGATCACGTAATTGATCATAGACTGATCAGGTGACTTATCATGCACTGTTCACGTGACAGATCATGCACTGATCACGTGACTGAACATGCACTGATCTCGTTGCTATCATGCACGGTTCACATGGCTGATCATGCTATGATCACGTAGCTACCATGTACTGGTCACGTGACTATCATGCACTGATCACGTAATTGATCATGCACTGATCACGTGGCTGATCATACACTGATCACGTGACTGATCATGCAATGATCACGTAGCTACCGTGTACTGGTCATGTGACTGATCATGCACTGATCACGTAATTAATCATGCACTGATCACGTGGCTGATCATGCACTAATCACATGACTGGTCATGCACTGATCACGTGGCTGATCATGCACTGATCACGTGATTGATCATGGACACATCACGTGGCTATCATGCACTGCTCACGTGGATGGTCATGCAATGATTACGTAGCTACCATATACTGGTCACGTGACTGATCATGCACTGATCACGTAATTAATCCTGCACTGATCATCTGACTCATCATGCACTGATCACGTGGCTGATCATGCACTAATCACGTGGCTAAAATGCAGTACTCACGTGGCTGACCATGCAATGATCATGTAGCTACCATATACCGGTCAGGTGACTGATCATACACCCATTAGGTGACGGATCATGCACTGATCACGTAGCTGATCATACACTGATCACCTGCCTGGTCATGCACAGATCACGTGACAATTCATGAACTGATCACATAGCTATTATGAAATGATCACCTGGCTGATCATGCACTGATCACGTGGCTGATCATGCAATGATCATGTAGCTATCTTGTACCGTTCACGTGACTGATCATACACCCATCAGGTGACTAATCATGCACTGATCACGTGGCTACCACGCACTGTTCACGTGGCTGATCATACACTGTTAACCTGCCTGGTCAGGCACAGATCACGTACCTAATCATGAACTGATCACGTAGCAATCATTCACTGATCACCTGGCTGATCATGCAGTGATCACGTGGCTATCATGCACTGATCACGTGGCTGATCATTCACTGATACCGTGACTGAGCATGGACTGATCACATGACTATCATGTAGTGATCATGTGACCTAATGTCGCTGACCATGTGACTGATCATGCGCTGAGCATGTTTGCTATCATACACTGATCATGTGCCTCTGGAGGCAATAAACAAAGAGCTGAGTAGGCACGAATCACACAGCCAGCAGGCAATAATCATGGAACTCAGGTGTGAAGAATCATGCTGCTCAGCTGGCAATATTCAAGCAGCTGAGAAGGCAGGAATTACACAGCACAGCTGGCAATTGTCAAGCAGATGAGCAGACAGGAATCACGCAGCTCAGCAGGCCCTGATCACGTGACTGAGCATGCACTGTTCACATGGCTGATCATACATTTATCACGTGACTGATCATGCACTGATCACGTGGCTCTCATGCACTAATCACGTGGCTAGCATTCACTGATCATGCGCATATCATGCACTGATCACGTGGCTGATCACACACGTATCACATGACTGATCATGCACTGATCACAAGGCTATCATGCACTGATCACGTGGCTGATCATGCAATGATCATGTAGCTACCATGTACTGGTCACGTGACTGATCATGCACTGATCACGTAATTGATCATGCACTGATCACGTGTCTGATCATGCACTGAACACGTGAATAATCATGCACTGATCACGTGACTGATCATGCACTGATCATGTGGCTATCATGCACTGATCACTTGGCTGGTCATACACTGATCACGCAGCTACCATGTACTGGTCACGTGACTGATCATGCACTGATGACGTAATTGATCATGCACTGATCATGTGGCTGATCATGCACTGCTCACGTAACTGATCATGCACTGGTCACGTGGCTATCATGCACTGATCACGTGACTGATCATGCACTGTTCACGTGACTGACCATGCACTGATCACGTGACTGATCATGCACTGATGAGTTGTCAATCATGCACTGATTACTTGGCTGATCATACACTGATCACGTGACTGATAATGCACTGATCATCTGGCTATCGTGCACTCATTACCTGGCTATCGTGCACTGATCACGTGGTTGATCATACACTGATCACGAGACTAATCTTGCACTGATCACGTCTGTATCATGCACTGATCACCTGACTGCCCATGCACTGATCACGTGGATAAACATACACTGATCATGTCACAGATCATGCAGTGATCACGCGGCTATCATGCACTGCTCACGTGGCTGATCATGCAATGATCACGTAGCTAGCATGTACTGGTCACGTGAGTGATCATACACTGATCACGTAATTGATCATGCACTGATCACGAGGCTCATCATGCACTGATCTCGTTGCTATCATGCACGGTTCACATGGCTGATCATGCAATGATCACGTAGCTACCATGTACTGGTCACGTGACTATCATGCACTGATCACATAATTGAGCATGCACTGATCACGTGGCTGATCATGCACTGATCTCGTTGCTATCATGCACGGTTCACATGGCTGATCATGCAATGATCACGTAGCTACCATGTACTGGTCACGTGACTATCATGCACTGTTCACGTGACTGATCATGCACTGATCACGTGACTGATCATGCACTGATCTCATTGCTATCATGCACGGTTAACATGGCTGATCATGCAATGATCACGTAGCTACCATGTACTGGTCACGTGAGTGATCATGCACTGATCACGTAATTGATCATAGACTGATCAGGTGACTTATCATGCACTGTTCACGTGACAGATCATGCACTGATCACGTGACTGAACATGCACTGATCTCGTTGCTATCATGCACGGTTCACATGGCTGATCATGCTATGATCACGTAGCTACCATGTACTGGTCACGTGACTATCATGCACTGATCACGTAATTGATCATGCACTGATCACGTGGCTGATCATACACTGATCACGTGACTGATCATGCAATGATCACGTAGCTACCGTGTACTGGTCACGTGACTGATCATGCACTGATCACGTAATTAATCATGCACTGATCACGTGGCTGATCATGCACTAATCACATGACTGGTCATGCACTGATCACGTGGCTGATCATGCACTGATCACGTGATTGATCATGGACACATCACGTGGCTATCATGCACTGCTCACGTGGATGGTCATGCAATGATCACGTAGCTACCATATACTGGTCACGCGACTGGTCATGCACAGATCATGTAAATGATTATGCACTGTTCCCGTGACTGATCATGTACTGATCACGTGACTGATCATGCACTGATCACGTGGCTATCATGCTCTCCTCACGTGGGTGATCATTCAATGATCACGTAGCAACCATGTACTGGTCACGTGACTGATCATGCACTGATCACGTAATTAATCCTGCACTGATCACCTGACTCATCATGCACTGATCACGTGGCTGATCATGCACTAATCACGTGGCTAAAATGCAGTACTCACGTGGCTGACCATGCAATGATCATGTAGCTACCATATACCGGTCAGGTGACTGATCATACACCCATTAGGTGACGGATCATGCACTGATCACGTAGCTGATCATACACTGATCACCTGCCTGGTCATGCACAGATCACGTGACAATTCATGAACTGATCACATAGCTATTATGAAATGATCACCTGGCTGATCATGCACTGATCACGTGGCTGATCATGCACTGATACCGAGACTGAGCATGGAGTGATCACATGACTATCATGTAGTGATCACAGGACTTAATGGCTCTGATCATGTGCCTGATCATGCGCTGATCATGTTTGCTATCATACACTGATCATTTGCCTCTGGAGGCAATAAACAAAGAGATGAGTAGGCACGAATCAAACAGTCAGCAGGCAATAATCATGGAACTCAGGTGTGAGGAATCATGCTGCTCAGCTGACAATAATCAAGCAGCTGAGCAGGCAGGAATTACGCAGCACAGCTGGCAATTGTCAAGCAGATGACAGGCAGGAATCATGCAGCTCAGCTGGCAATTGTCAAGCAGATGAGCAGACAGTAATCACCCAGCTCAGCAGGCCCTTATCACGTGACTGAGCATGCACTATTCACGTGGCTGATCATACACTGATCACGTGATGATCATGCACTGATCACTTGGATATCATGCACTGGTCACGTGGCAGATCATACACTGTTCACGTGTCTGACCATGCACTGATCACGTGGCTGATCATACACTGCTCAGGTAACTGATCATGCACTGATCACGTGGCTATCATGCACTGAACACGTGGCTGAACATGCACTGTTCACCTGGCTGATCAAACACCCGTCACGTGACATATCATGCACTGATCACGTGGCACTCATGCACTGATCACGTGGCTGATCATACTCTGCTCACGTAACTGATCATGCACACATCACGTGGCTATCATGCACTGCTCACGTGGCTCGTCAAAGAATGATCACGTAGCTACCATATACTGGTCACGTGACTGATCATGCACAGGTCACGTAAATGATCATGCACTGTTCAAGTGACTTATCATGTATTGATCACGTAACTGAACATGCACTGTTCACGTGGCTGATCACACACCTGTCACGTGACATATCATGCACTGATCACGTGGCACTCATGCACTGATCACGTGGCTGATCATACACTGTTCACGTGTCTGACCATGCACTGATCACCTGGCTGACCATACACTGCTCAGGTAACTGATCATGCACTGATCACGTGGCACTCATGCACTGATCACGTGGCTGATCATACTCTGCTCACGTAACTGATCATGCACACATCACGTGGCTATCATGCACTGCTCACGTGGCTCGTCAAGGAATGATCACGTAGCTACCATATACTGGTCATGTGCCTGATCTTGCACAGATCCCGTAAATGATCATGCACTGTTCAAGTGACTGATCATGTACTGATCACGTGACTGATCATGCACTGATCACGTGGCTATCATGCTCTGCTCACGTGGCTGATCATGCAAGGATCACGTAGCAACCATGTACTGGTCACGTGACTGATCATGCACTGATCACGTGGCTATCATGCACTGATCATGTGGCTGATCATGCACTGATCAGGTGACTGATCATGCGCTGATCACGTAATTGATCATGCACTGATCACGTGGCTGATCATGCAATGATCACGCAGCTACCATGTACTGGTCACACGACTGATCATGCACTGATCACATAATTGATCATGCACTGATCACCTGGCTTATCATGCATTGATCATGTGACTGATCATGTGCTGATCATGTTTGGTGTCACACACTGATCATGTGCCTCTGGAGGCAATGAACATAGATTTGAGTAGGCAGGATTCAGTCAGCAGGCTATAATCATGGAACTCAGCTCTGAGAAATCATGCTGCTCAGCTGGCAATAATCAAGTAGATGAGCAGGCAGGAATTACACAGCACAGGTGGCAATTGTCAAGGAGATGACAGGCAGGAATCGTGCAGCTCAGCTGGCAATTGTCAAGCAGATGAGCAGACAGGAATCACGCAGCTCAGCAGGCCCTGATCACGTGACTGAGCATGCACTGTTCATGTCGCTGATCACACACCTATCACGTGAATGATCATGCAATGATCACTTGGCTCTCATGCACTGATCACGTGATTGCGCATGCACTGATCACGTAATTGTATGCACTGCTCACGTGGCTATCATGCACTGATGACGTGGCTGATCATGCACTGATCATGTGACTGATCATGCACTGATCACGTAGCTATCTTGCACTGATCACTTGGCTGATCATACACTCATCACGGGACTGATGGTGCACTGATTACGGCGCTATCATGCATTGACTACCTGACTCCACATGCACTGATCACGTGGATGATCATGCACTGATCACGTGACTGACCATGCACTGATCACGTGACTGATTATGCACTGATCACGTGGCTGATCATGCACTGATCACGAGGCTATCATGCACTGCTCACGTGGCTGATCATGCAATGATCACGTAGCTACCATGTACTGGTCACGTGACTGATCATGCACTGATCAAGGGGCTATATTGCACTGTTAACGTGGCTGATCATACACTGATCACCTGCCTGGTCATGCACAGATCAGGTGACTAATCATGAACTGATTACGCAGCTATCATGTACTGATCACCTGGCTGATCATGCACTGATCGTGTGGCTATCATGCAATGATCACTTGGCTATCATGCACTGACCACGTGGCTGATCATATACTGATACCGTGACTGAGCATGGACTGATCACATGACTATCATGTAGTGATCACGTGACTTAATGGCGCTGATCACGTGACTGATCATGCACTGATCACGTGGCTATCATGCACTAATCACGTGGCTATCATTCACTGATCACGTGGATATCATGCACTGATCACGTGGCTGATCACACACGTATCACATGACTGATCATGCACTGATCACATGGCTATCATGCACTGATCACGTGGCTGATCATGCAATGATCACGTAGCTACCATGTACTGCTCATGTGACTGATCATGCACTGATAACGTAATTGATCATGCACTGATCACATGGCTGATCATGCACTGATCACGTGGCTATCATGCACTGCTCAGGTGGCTGATCTGGCAATGATCACATAGCTACCATGTACTGGTCACGTGACTCATCATGCACTGATCACGTAATTGATCATGCACTGATCATGTGGCTGATCATGCACTGATCACGTGGCTGATCATACACTGATCACGTGACTGATCATGCACTGATCACGTGACTGATCATGCACTGATCACGTGGCTATCATGCACTGATACCGTGACTGAGCATGGATTGATCACATGACTATCATGTAGTGATCACGTGACTTAATGGCTCTGATCATGTGACTGATCATGCGCTGATCATGTTTGCTATCATACACTGATCATGTGCCTCTGGAGGCAGTAAAAAAAGAGCTGAGTAGGCACGAATCAGACCGTCAGCAGGCAATAATCATGGAACACAGGTGTGAGGAATCATGCTGCTCAGCTGGCAATAATCAAGCAGCTGAGCAGGCAGGAATTACGCAGCACAGCTGGCAATTGTCAAGCAGATGACAGGCAGGAATCATGCAGCTCAGCTGGCAATTGTCAAGCAGATGAGCAGACAGTAATCACGCAGCTCAGAAGGCCCTCATCACGAGACTGAGCATGCACTATTCACGTGGCTGATCATACACTGATCACGTGATGATCATGAACTGATCACTTGGAAATCATGCACTGATCACGTGGCTGATCATACACTGTTCACCTGTCTGACCATGCACTGATCACGTGGCTGATCATACACTGCTCAGGTAACTGATCATGCACTGATCACGTGGCTATCATGCACTGATCACGTGGCTGAAAATGCACTGTTCACGTGGCTGATCACACACCTGTCACGTGACATATCATGCACTGATCACGTGGCACTCATGCACTGATCACGTGGCTGATCATACACTGTTCACGTGTCTGACCATGCACTGATCACCTGGCTGACCATACACTGCTCAGGTAACTGATCATGCACTGATCACGTGGCACTCATGCACTGATCACGTGGCTGATCATACTCTGCTCACGTAACTGATCATGCACACATCACGTGGCTATCATGCACTGCTCACGTGGCTCATCAAGGAATGATCACGTAGCTACCATATACTGGTCATGTGCCTGATCTTGCACAGATCACGTAAATGATCATGCACTGTTCAAGTGACTGATCATGTACTGATCACGTGACTGATCATGCACTGCTCACGTGGCTATCATGCTCTGCTCACGTGGCTGATCATGCAAGGATCACGTAGCAACCATGTACTGGTCACGTGACTGATCATGCACTGATCACGTAATTGATCCTGCACTGATCACGTGGCTCATCATGCACTGATCACGTGGCTGATCACACATGTGTCACGTGACTGATCATGCACTGATCACGTGGATCTCTTGCACTGATCATGTGGCTATCATGCACTGATCACGTGGCTACCATGCACTGATCACGTGTCTGATCACGCAATGATCACGTAGCAACCATATACTGGTCATGTGACTGATCATGCACTGATCACGTAATTGATCCTGCAATGATCACATGGCTCATCACGCACTGATCCGGTGGCTGATCACACACGTATGACGTGACTGATCATGTACAGATCACGTAAATAATCATGAAGTGATCACGTGGCTCTCCTGCACTGATCACGTGGATAACATGCACTGATCACGTGGCTGATCACACACGGATCACGTGACTGATCATGCACTGATCACAAGGCTATCATGCACTGATCACGTGGCTATCATGCACTGATCACGTGGTTGATCATGCAATGATCACGTAGCTAACATGCACTGGTCACATGACTGATCATGCACTGATCAGGTAACTGATCATGCACTGATCACGTGACTGATCATGCACAGTTCACATGACTGATTATGCACAGATCACGTGACTGATCATGCACTGATCACGTGGCTATCATGCACTGATCACGAGACTGATCATGCACTGATCACGTCTATATCATGCACTGATCACATGACTGCCCGTTCACTGCTCACGTGGCTGATCACACACCTGTCACGTGACATATCATGCAGTGATCACGTGGCTATCATGCAGTGATCTCGTGGCTATCATGCACTGATCACGTGACTGATCATGCACTGATCACGTGGCTATCATGCACTGCTCACGTGGCTGATCATGCACTGATCGCGCAGCTACCATGTACTGGTCACATGACTGATCATGCACTGATCACGTAATTGATCATGCACTGATCACCTGGCTTATCATGCATTGATCATGTGACTGATCATGTGCTGATCATGTTTGGTGTCACACACTGATCATGTGCCTCTGGAGGCAATGAATATAGAGCTGAGTAGGCAGGAATCAGTCAGCAGGCTAAAATCATGGAACTCAGCTCTGAGAAATCATGCTGCTCAGCTGGCAATAATCAAGTAGATGAGCAGGTAGGAATTACGTAGAAAAGGTGGCAATTGTCAAGGAGATGACAGGCAGGAATCGTGCAGCTCAGCTGGAAATTGTCAAGCAGATGAGCAGACAGTAATCACGCAGCTCAGCAGGCCCTGATCACGTGACTGAGCATGCACTGTTCACATGGCTGATCACACACCTATCACGTGACTGATCATGCACACATCACGTGGCTATCATGCACTGCTCACGTGGCTCGTCAAGGAATGATCACGTAGCTACCATATACTGGTCATGTGCCTGATCTTGCACAGATCACGTAAATGATCATGCACTGTTCAAGTGACTGATCATGTACTGATCACGTGACTGATCATGCACTGATCACGTGGCTATCATGCTCTGCTCACGTGGCTGATCATGCAAGGATCACGTAGCAACCATGTACTGGTCACGTGACTGATCATGCACTGATCACGTGGCTATCATGCACTGATCATGTGGCTGATCATGCGCTGATCAGGTGACTGATCATGCGCTGATCACGTAATTGATCATGCACTGATCACGTGGCTGATCATGCAATGATCACGCAGCTACCATGTACTGGTCACACGACTGATCATGCACTGATCACATAATTGATCATGCACTGATCACCTGGCTTATCATGCATTGATCATGTGACTGATCATGTGCTGATCATGTTTGGTGTCACACACTGATCATATGCCTCTGGAGGCAATGAACATAGATTTGAGTAGGCAGGATTCAGTCAGCAGGCTATAATCATGGAACTCAGCTCTGAGAAATCATGCTGCTCAGCTGGCAATAATCAAGTAGATGAGCAGGCAGGAATTACACAGCACAGGTGGCAATTGTCAAGGAGATGACAGGCAGGAATCGTGCAGCTCAGCTGGCAATTGTCAAGCAGATGAGCAGACAGGAATCACGCAGCTCAGCAGGCCCTGATCACGTGACTGAGCATGCACTGTTCACGTCGCTGATCACACACCTATCACGTGAATGATCATGCAATGATCACTTGGCTCTCATGCACTGATCACGTGATTGCGCATGCACTGATCACGTAATTGTATGCACTGCTCACGTGGCTATCATGCACTGATGACGTGGCTGATCATGCACTGATCATGTGACTGATCATGCACTGATCACGTAGCTATCTTGCACTGATCACTTGGCTGATCATACACTCATCACGGGACTGATGGTGCACTGATTACGGCGCTATCATGCATTGACTACCTGACTCCACATGCACTGATCACGTGGATGATCATGCACTGATCACGTGACTGACCATGCACTGATCACGTGACTGATTATGCACTGATCACGTGGCTGATCATGCACTGATCAAGGGGCTATATTGCACTCTTAACGTGGCTGATCATACACTGATCACCTGCCTGGTCATGTACAGATCAGGTGACTAATCATGAACTGATTACGTAGCTATCATGTACTGATCACCTGGCTGATCATGCACTGATCATGTGGCTATCATGCAATGATCACGTGGCTATCATGCACTGACCACGTGGCTGATCATATACTGATACCGTGACTGAGCATGGACTGATCACATGACTATCATGTAGTGATCACGTGACTTAATGGCGCTGATCACGTGACTGATCATGCACTGATCACGTGGCTATCATGCACTAATCACGTGGCTATCATTCACTGATCACGTGGATATCATGCACTGATCACGTGGCTGATCACACACGTATCACATGACTGATCATGCACTGATCACGTGGCTATCATGCACTGATCACGTGGCTGATCATGCAATGATCACGTAGCTACCATGTACTGCTCATGTGACTGATCATGCACTGATAACGTAATTGATCATGCACTGATCACATGGCTGATCATGCACTGATCACGTGGCTATCATGCACTGCTCAGGTGGCTGATCTGGCAATGATCACGTAGCTACCATGTACTGGTCACGTGACTCATCATGCACTGATCACGTAATTGATCATGCACTGATCATGTGGCTGATCATGCACTGATCACGTGGCTGATCATACACTGATCACGTGACTGATCATGCACTCATCACGTGACTGATCATGCACTGATCACGTGGCTATCATGCACTGATACCGTGACTGAGCATGGATTGATCACATGACTATCATGTAGTGATCACGTGACTTAATGGCTCTGATCATGTGACTGATCATGCGCTGATCATGTTTGCTATCATACACTGATCATGTGCCTCTGGAGGCAGTAAAAAAAGAGCTGAGTAGGCACGAATCAGACCGTCAGCAGGCAATAATCATGGAACACAGGTGTGAGGAATCATGCTGCTCAGCTGGCAATAATCAAGCAGCTAAGCAGGCAGGAATTATGCAGCACAGCTGGCAATTGTCAAGCAGATGACAGGCAGGAATCATGCAGCTCAGCTGGCAATTGTCAAGCAGATGAGAAGACAGTAATCACGCAGCTCAGCAGGCCCTCATCACGAGACTGAGCATGCACTATTCACGTGGCTGATCATACACTGATCACGTGATGATCATGAACTGATCACTTGGAAATCATGCACTGATCACGTGGCTGATCATACACTGTTCACCTGTCTGACCATGCACTGATCACGTGGCTGATCATACACTGCTCAGGTAACTGATCATGCACTGATCACGTGGCTATCATGCACTGATCACGTGGCTGAAAATGCACTGTTCACGTGGCTGATCACACACCTGTCACGTGACATATCATGCACTGATCACGTGGCACTCATGCACTGATCACGTGGCTGATCATACACTGTTCACGTGTCTGACCATGCACTGATCACCTGGCTGACCATACACTGCTCAGGTAACTGATCATGCACTGATCACGTGGCACTCATGCACTGATCACGTGGCTGATCATACTCTGCTCACGTAACTGATCATGCACACATCACGTGGCTATCATGCACTGCTCACGTGGCTCGTCAAGGAATGATCACGTAGCTACCATATACTGGTCATGTGCCTGATCTTGCACAGATCACGTAAATGATCATGCACTGTTCAAGTGACGGATCATGTACTGATCACGTGACTGATCATGCACTGCTCACGTGGCTATCATGCTCTGCTCACGTGGCTGATCATGCAAGGATCACGTAGCAACCATGTACTGGTCACGTGACTGATCATGCACTGATCACGTAATTGATCCTGCACTGATCACGTGGCTCATCATGCACTGATCACGTGGCTGATCACACATGTGTCACGTGACTGATCATGCACTGATCACGTGGATCTCTTGCACTGATCATGTGGCTATCATGCACTGATCACGTGGCTACCATGCACTGATCACGTGTCTGATCACGCAATGATCACGTAGCAACCATATACTGGTCATGTGACTGATCATGCACTGATCACGTAATTGATCCTGCAATGATCACATGGCTCATCACGCACTGATCCGGTGGCTGATCACACACGTATGACGTGACTGATCATGTACAGATCACGTAAATAATCATGAAGTGATCACGTGGCTCTCCTGCACTGATCACGTGGATAACATGCACTGATCACGTGGCTGATCACACACGTATCACGTGACTGATCATGCACTGATCACAAGGCTATCATGCACTGATCACGTGGCTATCATGCACTGATCACGTGGTTGATCATGCAATGATCACGTAGCTAACATGCACTGGTCACATGACTGATCATGCACTGATCAGGTAACTGATCATGCACTGATCACGTGACTGATCATGCACAGTTCACATGACTGATTATGCACAGATCACGTGACTGATCATGCACTGATCACGTGGCTATCATGCACTGATCACGAGACTGATCATGCACTGATCACGTCTATATCATGCACTGATCACATGACTGCCCGTTCACTGCTCACGTGGCTGATCACACACCTGTCACGTGACATATCATGCAGTGATCACGTGGCTATCATGCAGTGATCTCGTGGCTATCATGCACTGATCACGTGACTGATCATGCACTGATCACGTGGCTATCATGCACTGCTCACGTGGCTGATCATGCACTGATCACGCAGCTACCATGTACTGGTCACATGACTGATCATGCACTGATCACGTAATTGATCATGCACTGATCACCTGGCTTATCATGCATTGATCATGTGACTGATCATGTGCTGATCATGTTTGGTGTCACACACTGATCATGTGCCTCTGGAGGCAATGAATATAGAGCTGAGTAGGCAGGAATCAGTCAGCAGGCTAAAATCATGGAACTCAGCTCTGAGAAATCATGCTGCTCAGCTGGCAATAATCAAGTAGATGAGCAGGTAGGAATTACGTAGAAAAGGTGGCAATTGTCAAGGAGATGACAGGCAGGAATCGTGCAGCTCAGCTGGAAATTGTCAAGCAGATGAGCAGACAGTAATCACGCAGCTCAGCAGGCCCTGATCACGTGACTGAGCATGCACTGTTCACATGGCTGATCACACACCTATCACGTGACTGATCATGCACACATCACGTGGCTATCATGCACTGCTCACGTGGCTCGTCAAGGAATGATCACGTAGCTACCATATACTGGTCATGTGCCTGATCTTGCACAGATCACGTAAATGATCATGCACTGTTCAAGTGACTGATCATGTACTGATCACGTGACTGATCATGCACTGATCACGTGGCTATCATGCTCTGCTCACGTGGCTGATCATGCAAGGATCACGTAGCAACCATGTACTGGTCACGTGACTGATCATGCACTGATCACGTGGCTATCATGCACTGATCATGTGGCTGATCATGCGCTGATCAGGTGACTGATCATGCGCTGATCACGTAATTGATCATGCACTGATCACGTGGCTGATCATGCAATGATCACGCAGCTACCATGTACTGGTCACACGACTGATCATGCACTGATCACATAATTGATCATGCACTGATCACCTGGCTTATCATGCATTGATCATGTGACTGATCATGTGCTGATCATGTTTGGTGTCACACACTGATCATATGCCTCTGGAGGCAATGAACATAGATTTGAGTAGGCAGGATTCAGTCAGCAGGCTATAATCATGGAACTCAGCTCTGAGAAATCATGCTGCTCAGCTGGCAATAATCAAGTAGATGAGCAGGCAGGAATTACACAGCACAGGTGGCAATTGTCAAGGAGATGACAGGCAGGAATCGTGCAGCTCAGCTGGCAATTGTCAAGCAGATGAGCAGACAGGAATCACGCAGCTCAGCAGGCCCTGATCACGTGACTGAGCATGCACTGTTCACGTCGCTGATCACACACCTATCACGTGAATGATCATGCAATGATCACTTGGCTCTCATGCACTGATCATGTGATTGCGCATGCACTGATCACGCAATTGTATGCACTGCTCACGTGGCTATCATGCACTGATGACGTGGCTGATCATGCACTGATCATGTGACTGATCATGCACTGATCACGTAGCTATCTTGCACTGATCACTTGGCTGATCATACACTCATCACGGGACTGATGGTGCACTGATTACGGCGCTATCATGCATTGACTACATGACTCCACATGCACTGATCACGTGGATGATCATGCACTGATCACGTGACTGACCATGCACTGATCACGTGACTGATTATGCACTGATCACGTGGCTGATCATGCACTGATCAAGGGGCTATATTGCACTCTTAACGTGGCTGATCATACACTGATCACCTGCCTGGTCATGTACAGATCAGGTGACTAATCATGAACTGATTACGTAGCTATCATGTACTGATCACCTGGCTGATCATGCACTGATCATGTGGCTATCATGCAATGATCACGTGGCTATCATGCACTGACCACGTGGCTGATCATATACTGATACCGTGACTGAGCATGGACTGATCACATGACTATCATGTAGTGATCACGTGACTTAATGGCGCTGATCACGTGACTGATCATGCACTGATCACGTGGCTATCATGCACTAATCACGTGGCTATCATTCACTGATCACGTGGATATCATGCACTGATCACGTGGCTGATCACACACGTATCACATGACTGATCATGCACTGATCACGTGGCTATCATGCACTGATCACGTGGCTGATCATGCAATGATCACGTAGCTACCATGTACTGCTCATGTGACTGATCATGCACTGATAACGTAATTGATCATGCACTGATCACATGGCTGATCATGCACTGATCACGTGGCTATCATGCACTGCTCAGGTGGCTGATCTGGCAATGATCACGTAGCTACCATGTACTGGTCACGTGACTCATCATGCACTGATCACGTAATTGATCATGCACTGATCATGTGGCTGATCATGCACTGATCACGTGGCTGATCATACACTGATCACGTGACTGATCATGCACTCATCACGTGACTGATCATGCACTGATCACGTGGCTATCATGCACTGATACCGTGACTGAGCATGGATTGATCACATGACTATCATGTAGTGATCACGTGACTTAATGGCTCTGATCATGTGACTGATCATGCGCTGATCATGTTTGCTATCATACACTGATCATGTGCCTCTGGAGGCAATAAAAAAGAGCTGAGTAGGCACGAATCAGACCGTCAGCAGGCAATAATCATGGAACACAGGTGTGAGGAATCATGCTGCTCAGCTGGCAATTGTCAAGCAGATGACAGGCAGGAATCATGCAGCTCAGCTGGCAATTGTCAAGCAGATGAGCAGACAGTAATCACGCAGCTCAGCAGGCCCTCATCACGAGACTGAGCATGCACTATTCACGTGGCTGATCATACACTGATCACGTGATGATCATGAACTGATCACTTGGAAATCATGCACTGATCACGTGGCTGATCATGCACTGTTCACCTGTCTGACCATGCACTGATCACGTGGCTGATCATGCACTGCTCAGGTAACTGATCATGCACTGATCACGTGGCTATCATGCACTGATCACGTGGCTGAAAATGCACTGTTCACGTGGCTGATCACACACCTGTCACGTGACATATCATGCACTGATCACGTGGCACTCATGCACTGATCACGTGGCTGATCATACACTGTTCACGTGTCTGACCATGCACTGATCACCTGGCTGACCATACACTGCTCAGGTAACTGATCATGCACTGATCACGTGGCACTCATGCACTGATCACGTGGCTGATCATACTCTGCTCACGTAACTGATCATGCACACATCACGTGGCTATCATGCACTGCTCACGTGGCTCGTCAAGGAATGATCACGTAGCTACCATATACTGGTCATGTGCCTGATCTTGCACAGATCACGTAAATGATCATGCACTGTTCAAGTGACGGATCATGTACTGATCACGTGACTGATCATGCACTGCTCACGTGGCTATCATGCTCTGCTCACGTGGCTGATCATGCAAGGATCACGTAGCAACCATGTACTGGTCACGTGACTGATCATGCACTGATCACGTAATTGATCCTGCACTGATCACGTGGCTCATCATGCACTGATCACGTGGCTGATCACACATGTGTCACGTGACTGATCATGCACTGATCACGTGGATCTCATGCACTGATCATGTGGCTATCATGCACTGATCACGTGGCTACCATGCACTGATCACGTGTCTGATCACGCAATGATCACGTAGCAACCATATACTGGTCATGTGACTGATCATGCACTGATCACGTAATTGATCCTGCAATGATCACATGGCTCATCACGCACTGATCCGGTGGCTGATCACACACGTATGACGTGACTGATCATGTACAGATCACGTAAATAATCATGAAGTGATCACGTGGCTCTCCTGCACTGATCACGTGGATAACATGCACTGATCACGTGGCTGATCACACACGTATGACGTGACTGATCATGCACTGATCACAAGGCTATCATGCACTGATCACGTGGCTATCATGCACTGATCACGTGGTTGATCATGCAATGATCACGTAGCTAACATGCACTGGTCACATGACTGATCATGCACTGATCAGGTAACTGATCATGCACTGATCACGTGACTGATCATGCACAGATCACATGACTGATTATGCACAGATCACGTGACTGATCATGCACTGATCACGTGGCTATCATGCACTGATCACGAGACTGATCATGCACTGATCACGTCTATATCATGCACTGATCACATGACTGCCCGTTCCCTGCTCACGTGGCTGATCACACACCTGTCACGTGACATATCATGCAGTGATCACGTGGCTATCATGCAGTGATCTCGTGGCTATCATGCACTGATCACGTGGCTGATCATGCACTGATCACGTGGCTATCATGCACTGCTCACGTGGCTGATCATGCACTGATCACGCAGCTACCATGTACTGGTCACATGACTGATCATGCACTGATCACATAATTGATCATGCACTGATCACCTGGCTTATCATGCATTGATCATGTGACTGATCATGTGCTGATCATGTTTGGTGTCACACACTGATCATGTGCCTCTGGAGGCAATGAATATAGAGCTGAGTAGGCAGGAATCAGTCAGCAGGCTAAAATCATGGAACTCAGCTCTGAGAAATCATGCTGCTCAGCTGGCTATAATCAAGTAGATGAGCAGGTAGGAATTACGTAGAAAAGGTGGCAATTGTCAAGGAGATGACAGGCAGGAATCGTGCAGCTCAGCTGGCAATTGTCAAGCAGATGAGCAGACAGTAATCACGCAGCTCAGCAGGCCCTGATCACGTGACTGAGCATGCACTGTTCACATGGCTGATCACACACCTATCACGTGACTGATCATGCACTGATCATGTGCCTGATCATGCACTGATCACGTAGCTATCTTGCACTGATCACTTGGCTGATCATACACTCATCACGGGACTGATCGTGCACTGATCACAGCGCTATCACGCATTGATTACATGACTCCACATGCACCGATCACGTGGATGATCATGCACTGATCACGTGACTGACCATGCACTGATCACGTGACTGATCAGGCACTGATCAAAAGGCTGATCATGCACTGATCACGTGGCTATCATGCACTGCTCAGGTGGCTGATCTGGCAATGATCACGTAGCTACCATGTACTGGTCACGTGACTCATCATGCACTGATCACGTAATTGATCATGCACTGATCATGCACTGATCACGTGGCTGATCATACACTGATCACGTGACTGATCATGCACTGATCACGTGACTGATCATGCACTGATCACGTGGCTATCATGCACTGATCACTTGGCTGGACATACACTGATCACGTGCCTGCTCATGCACTGATCACGTGGCTGATCATGCACTGATCACGTGACAGATCATGCACTGATCTCGTGTCTGATCATGCACTGATCACGTGGCTATCATGCACTGCTCACGTGGCTGATCATGCGATGATCACGCAGCTACCATGTACTGGTCACATGACTGATCATGCACTGATCACGTGACTGATCATGCAGTGATCACGTGGCTATCGTGCACTACTCACGTGGCTGATCATGCAATGATCATGTAGCTACCATGTACAGGTCACGTGAATGATCATACACCCATCAGGTGACTGATCATGCACTGATCACGTGGCTATCATGCACTGATCACGAGACTGATCATGCACTGATCACGTCTATATCATCCACTGATCACATGACTGCCCATGCACTGATCACGTGGATGATCATACACTAATCATGTGACAGATCATGCACTGATCACGTGGCTGATCATGCACTGATACCGTGACTGAGCATGGACTGATCACATGACTATCATGTAGTGATCACGTGACTTAATGGCACTGATCATGTGACTGATCATGCGCTGATCATGTTTGGTGTCACACACTGATCATGTGCCTCTGGAGGCAATGAACATACAGCTGAGTAGGCAGGAATCAGTCAGCAGGCTACAATCATGGAACTCACCTCTGAGAAATCATGCTGCTCAGCTGGCAATAATCAAGTAGATGAGCAGGCAGGAATAACGCAGCACAGGTGGCAATTGTCAAGCAGATGACAGGCAGGAATCCTGCAGATCAGCTGGCAATTGTCAAGCAGATGAGCAGACAGTAATCACGCAGCTCAGCAGGCCCTGATCACGTGACTGAGCATGCACTGTTCACGTGGCTGATCATACACTGATCACGTGATTGATCATGCACTGATCACTTGGATATCATGCACTGATCACGTGGCTGATCATACACTGTTCACGTGTCTGACCATGCACTGATCACGTGGCTGATCATACACTGCTCACGTAACTGATCATGCACTGATCACGTGGCTATCATGCACTGAATACGTGGCTGAACATGCACTGTTCACGTGGCTGATCACACACCTGTCCCGTGACATATCATGCACTGATCACGTGTCTATCATGCACTGCTCACGTGGCTCGTCATGGAATGATCACGTAGCTATCATATACTGGTCATGTGACTGATCCTACACAGATCACGTAAATGATCATGCACTGTTCATGTGACTGATCATGTACTGATCACGTGACTGATCATGCACTGATCACGTGGCTGATCATGCACTGATCACGTGATTGATCATGCACTTATCATTTGGCTGAGCATGCCCTGATCACGTGGCTGATCATACACTGATCACGTGACTGATCATGCACTGATCACGTGGCTATCATGCACTGATCACTTGGCTGGTCATACACTGATCACATGACTGATCATGCACTGTTCACGTGACTGATCATGTACAGATCACCTGGATATCATGCACTGATCACGTGGCTGATCACACAAGAATCAGCGTGACTGATCATGCACTGATCACGTAGCTATCTTGCACTGATCACTTGGGTGATCATACACTCATAACGGGACTGATCGTGCACTGATCACGGCGCTATCACGCATTGACTACATGACTCCACATGCACTGATCACGTGGATGATCATGCACTGATCACGTGACTGATCATGCACTGATCACGTGACTGATCATGCACTGATCACATGGCTGATCATGCACTGATCACGTGGCTATCATGCACTGCTCACCTGGCTGATCTGGCAATGATCACGTAGCTACCATGTACTGGTCACGTGACTGATCATGCACTGATCACGTAATTGATCATGCACTGATCATGTGGCTGATCATGCACTGATCACGTGGCTGATCATACACTGATCACGTAACTGATCATGCACTGATCACATGACTGATCATGCACTGATCACGTGGCTGATCATGCACTGATCACTTGGCTGGACATACAGTTATCACGTGCTGGTCATGCACTGATCACGTGGCTGTTCATGCACTGATCACGTGACTGATCATGCACTGATCTCGTGTCTGATCATGCACTGATCACGTGGCTATCATGCACTGCTCACATGGCTGATCATGCAATGATCATGTAGCTACCATGTACAGGTCACGTGAATGATCATACACCCATCAGGTGACTGATCATGCACTGATCACGTGGCTATCATGCACTGATCACGAGACTGATCATGCACTGATCACGTCTATATTATGCACTGATCACATGACTGCCCATGCACTGATCACGTGGATGATCATACACTAATCATGTGACAGATCATGCACTGATCACGTGGCTGATCATGCACTGATACCGTGACTGAGCATGGACTGATCACATGACTATCATGTAGTGATCACGTGACTTAATGGCGCTGATCATGTGACTGATCATGCGCTGATCATGTTTGCTATCATACATTGATCATGTGCCTCTGGAGGCAATAAACAAAGAGCTGAGTAGGCACAAATCATACAGTCAGCAGGCAATAATCATGGAACTCAGCTGTGAGGAATCATGCTGCTCAGCTGGCAATAATCAAGCAGCTGAGCAGGCAGGAATTATACAGCACAGCTGGCAATTGCCAAGCAGATGACAGGCAGGAATCGTGCAGCTCAGCTGGCAATTGTCAAGCCGATGAGCAGACAGTATTCACGCAGCTCAGCAGGCCCTGATCACGTGACTGAGCATGCACTGTTCACGTGGCTGATCATACACTGATCACGTGATTGTTCATGCACTGATAACTTGGATATCATGCAGTGATCACGTGGCTGATCATACAGTGTTCACGTGTCTGACCATGCACTGATCAGGCGGCTGATCATACACTGGTCACGTAACTGATCATGCACTGATCACGTGGCTATCATGCACTGAATACGTGGCTTAATATGCACTGTTCACGTGGCTGATCACACACCTGTCACGTGACATATCATACACTTATCACTTGATTGATCATGCACTGATCACTTGGATATCATGCACTGATCACGCGGCTGATCATACACTGTTCACGTGTCTGACCATGCACTGATCACGTGGCTGATCATACACTGCTCACGTAACTGATCATGCACTGATCACGTGGCTATCATGCACGGATCACGTGACTGATCCTGCACTGATCACGTGACTGACCATGCACTGATGAGTTGGCAATCATGCACTGATTACTTGGCTGATCATGCACTGATCACGTGACTGATAATTCACTGATCATCTGGCTATCGTGCACTGATCACCTAGCTACCATATACTGGTCACGTGACTGATCATGCACTGATCACGTGACTGATCATGCACTGATCATGTCTGATCATGCACTGATCACGTGACTGATCATGCACTGGTCACGTGACTGATCATGCACTGATCACGTCTCTGATCATGCACTGATCACGTGGCTATCATGCACTGATCACTTGGCTGGTCATGCACTGATCACGTGCCTGGTCATGCACTGATTACATGACTGATCATGCACTGAACATGTAACTGATCATGCACTGATCACGTGGCTTTCATGCACTACTCACGTGGCTGATCATGCACTGACCACATGGCTGATCATGCACAGATCACGTGACTGATCATGCACTGATCACGTGGCATCATGCACTGATCACGTCGCTGAACATGTACTGATCACGTGACTGATCATGCACAGATCACGTGGCTATCATGAACTGATCACCTGGCTGATCATGCAATGATCACGTGGCTATCATGCACTGATCACGTGACTGATCATGCACTGATCACGACTGATCATGGACTGATCACGTGACTATCATGCACTGATCACGTGACTATCATGTTCTGATCACGTGGCTGATCAACACGATCACGTGACTGATCATGCACTGATCACGTGGCTATCATGCACTGATCACGTGGCTATCATGCACTGATCACGTGGCTGATCATGCAATGATCACGTAGCTATCATGCACTGGTCACGTGACTGATCATGCACTGATCAGGTGACTGATCATGCACTGATCACGTGACTGATCATGCACTGATCACGTGACTGATCATGCACTGATCACGTGACTGATCATGCACTGATCACGTGGCTATCATGCACTGATCACGTGGCTGATCATGCACTGATCACGCAGCTACCATGTACTGATCACATGACTGATCATGCACTGATCACGTAATTGATCATGCACTGATCACGTGGCTTATCATGCATTGATCATGTGATTCATCATGTGCTGATCATGTTTGCTGTCATACACTGATCATGAGCCTCTGGAGGCAATGAACAAAGAGCTGAGTAGGCAGGAATCAGTAGGCAATAATCATGGAACTCAGCTCTGAGAAATCATGCTGCTCAGCTGGCAATAATCAAGTAGATGAGCAGGCAGGAATTATGCAGCACAGATGGCAATTGTCAAGCAGATGACAGGCAGGAATCGTGCAGCTCAGCTGGCAATTGTCAAGCAGATGAGCAGACAGTAATCACGCAGCTCAGCAGGCCCTGATCACGTGACTGAGCATGCACTGTTCACGTGGCTGATCACACACTGATCACGTGAATGATCATGCACTGATCACGTGGCTATCATGCACTGATCACGTGGCTGATCATGCACTGTTCACGTAATTGTATGCACTGATCACGTGGCTATCATGCACTGATCACGTGGCTGATCATGCACTGATCACGTGACTGATCATGCACTGATCACGTCTATATCATGCACTGATCACGTAACTGATCATGCACTGATCACGTGGCTGATCATACACTGATCATGCGACAGATCATGCACTGATCACGTGGCTATCATGCACTGCTCACGCGGCTGTTCATGCAATGATCACGTAGCTACCATGTACTGGTCACGTGACTGATCATGCACTGATCACGTAATTGATCATGCACTGATCACGTGACTGATCATGCACTGATCACGTGACTGATCATGCACTGATCACGTGACTGATCATGCACTGATCACGTGGCTATCATGCACTGCTCACGTGGCTGATCATGCACTGATCACGTAGCTACCATATACTGGTCACGTGACTGATCATGCACTGATCACGTAATTGATCATGCACTGATCACGTGGCTGATCATGCACTGATCACGTGGCTGATCATGCACTGATCACGTGACTGATCATGCACTGATCACGTGACTGATCATGCACTGATCACGTGGCTATCATGCACTGATCACGTGGCTGATCATGCACTGATCACGTGCCTGATCATGCACTGATCACATGACTGATCATGCACTGATCACGTGACTGATCATGCACTGATCACGTGGCTATCATGCACTACTCACGTGGCTGATCATGCAATGATCATGTAGCTACCATGTACTGGTCACGTGACTGATCATACACCCATCAGGTGACTGATCATGCACTGATCACGTGGCTGATCATGCACTGATCACCTGACTGATCATGCACTGATCACGTGATAAATCATGCACTGATCACATAGCTATCATGAACTGATCACCTGGCTGATCATGCACTGATCACGTGGCTGATCATGCACTGATACCGTGACTGAGCATGGACTGATCACATGACTATCATGTAGTGATCACGTGACTTAATGGCGCTGATCATGTGACTGATCATGCGCTGATCATGTTTGCTATCATACACTGATCATGTGCCTCTGGAGGCAATAAAAAAGAGCTGAGTAGGCACGAATCAAACAGTCAGCAGGCAATAATCATGGAACTCAGGTGTGAGGAATCATGCTGCTCAGCTGGCAATAATCAAGCAGCTGAGCAGGCAGGAATTACGCAGCACAGCTGGCAATTGTCAAGCAGATGACAGGCAGGAATCATGCAGCTCAGCTGGCAATTGTCAAGCAGATGAGCAGACAGTAATCACGCAGCTCAGCAGGCCCTGATCACGAGACTGAACATGCACTGTTCACGTGGCTGATCATACACTGATCACGTGATGATCATGCACTGATCACTTGGATATCATGCACTGATCACGTGGCTGATCATACACTGTTCAAGTGTCTGACCATGCACTGATCACGTGGCTGATCATACACTGCTCACGTAACTGATCATGCACTGATCACGTGGCTATCATGCACTGATCACGTGACTGATCATGCACTGATCACGTAACTGATCATGCACTGATCACGTGGCTTATCATGCACTGATCATGTGACTGATCATGTGCTGATCATGTTTGGTGTCACACACTGATCATGTGCCTCTGGAGGCAATGAACATAGAGCTGAGTAGGCAGGAATCAGTCAGCAGGCTATAATCATGGAACTCACCTCTGAGAAATCATGCTGCTCAGCTGGCAATAATCAAGTAGATGAGCATGCAGGAATTACGCAGCACAGGTGGCAATTGTCAAGGAGATGACAGGCAGGAATCGTGTAGCTCAGCTGGAAATTGTCAAGCAGATGAGCAGACAGTAATCACGCAGCTCAGCAGGCACTGATCACGTGACTGATCATGCACTGATCACGTGGCTGATCACACACTGATCACGTGACTGATCATGCACTGATCACGTGACTGATCATGCACTGATCACGTGGCTGATCATGCACTGATCACGTGGCTGATCATGCACTGATCACGTGGCTGATCATGCACTGATCACGTGACTGATCATGCACTGATCACGTGACTGATCATGCACTGATCACGTGGCTATCATGCACTACTCACGTGGCTGATCATGCAATGATCATGTAGCTACCATGTACAGGTCACGTGAATGATCATACACCCATCAGGTGACTGATCATGCACTGATCACGTGGCTATCATGCACTGATCACGAGACTGATCATGCACTGATCACGTCTATATCATGCACTGATCACATGACTGCCCATGCACTGATCACGTGGATGATCATACACTAATCATGTGACAGATCATGCACTGATCACGTGGCTGATCATGCACTGATACCGTGACTGAGCATGGACTGATCACATGACTATCATGTAGTGATCACGTGACTTAATGCGCTGATCATGTGACTGATCATGCGCTGATCATGTTTGCTATCATACACTGATCATGTGCCTCTGGAGGCAATAAACAAAGAGCTGAGTAGGCACGAATCAAACAGTCAGCAGGCAATAATCATGGAACTCAGCTGTGAGGAATCATGCTGCTCAGCTGGCAATAATCAAGCAGCTGAGCAGGCAGGAATTACACAGCACAGCTGGCAATTGTCAAGCAGATGACAGGCAGGAATCGTGCAGCTCAGCTGGCAATTGTCAAGCAGATGAGCAGACAGTAATCACGCAGCTCAGCAGGCCCTGATCACGTGACTGAGCATGCACTGTTCACGTGGCTGATCATACACTGATCACGTGATTGATCATGCACTGATCACTTGGATATCATGCACTGATCACGTGGCTGATCATACACTGTTCACGTGTCTGACCATGCACTGATCACGTGGCTGATCATACACTGCTCACGTAACTGATCATGCACTGATCACGTGGCTATCATGCACTGATCACGTGGCTGAACATGCACTGTTCACGTGGCTGATCACACACCTGTCACGTGACATATCATGCACTGATCACGTGGCACTCATGCACTGATCACGTGGCTGATCATACTCTGCTCACGTAACTCATCATGCACACATCACGTGGCTATCATGCACTGCTCACGTGGCTGCTCATGGAATGATCACGTAGCTACCATATACTGGTCACGTGACTGATCATGCACAGCTCACGTGAATGATCATGCACAGTTCACGTGACTGATCATGTACTGATCACGTGACTGATCATGCACTGATCACGTGGCTGATCATGCACTGATCACGTAACTGATCATGCACTTCTCACGTGGCTGATCATGCACTGATCACGTGGCTGATCATGCACTGATCACGAGACTGATCATGCACTGATCACGTCTATATCATGCACTGATCACATGACTGATCATGCACTGATCACGTGGATGATCATACACTAATCATGTGACAGATCATGCACTGATCACGTGGCTGATCATGCACTGATACCGTGACTGAGCATGGACTGATCACATGACTATCATGTAGTGATCACGTGACTTAATGGCGCTGATCATGTGACTGATCATGCGCTGATCATGTTTGGTATCATACACTGATCATGTGCCTCTGGAGGCAATGAACAAAGAGCTGAGTAGGCAGGAATCAGTCAGCAGGCTACAATCATGGAACTCAGCTCTGAGAAATCATGCTGCTCAGCTGGCAATAATCAAGCAGATGAGCAGGCAGGAATTACGCAGCACAGGTGGCAATTGTCAAGCAGATGACAGGCAGGAATCGTGCAGCTCAGCTGGCAATTGTCAAGCAGATGAGCAGACAGTAATCACGCAGCTCAGCAGGCCCTGATCACGTGACTGAGCATGCACTGTTCACGTGGCTGATCATACACTGATCACGTGATTGATCATGCACTGATCACTTGGATATCATGCACTGATCACGTGGCTGATCATACACTGATCACGTGTCTGACCATGCACTGATCACGTGGCTGATCATACACTGCTCACGTAACTGATCATGCACTGATCACGTGGCTATCATGCACTGATCACGTGGCTGAACATGCACTGTTCACGTGGCTGATCACACCTGTCACGTGACATATCATGCACTGATCACGTGGCTATCATGCACTGCTCACGTGGCTGTCATGCAATGATCACGTAGCTATCATATACTGTCACGTGACTGATCATGCACTGATCACGTAAATGATCATGCACTGATCACGTGACTGATCATGCACTGATCACGTGACTGATCATGCACTGATCACGTGGCTGATCATGCACTGATCACGTGACTGATCATGCACTGATCACGTGGCTGATCATGCACTGATCACGTGGCTGATCATGCACTGATCACGTGACTGATCATGCACTGATCACGTGGCTATCATGCACTGATCACGTGGCTGATCATGCACTGATCACGTGACTGATCATGCACTGATCACGTGACTGATCATGCACTGATCACGTGGATATCATGCACTGATCACGTGGCTGATCACACTGATCACGTGACTGATCATGCACTGATCACGTGGCTATCATGCACTGATCACGTGGCTGATCATGCACTGATCACGGGACTGATCATGCACTGATCACGGGCTATCATGCACTGACTACATGACTGACATGCACTGATCACGTGGATGATCATGCACTGATCACGTGACTGATCATGCACTGATCACGTGACTGATCATGCACTGATCACATGGCTGATCATGCACTGATCACGTGGCTATCATGCACTGCTCACCTGGCTGATCTGGCAATGATCACGTAGCTACCATGTACTGGTCACGTGACTGATCATGCACTGATCACGTAATTGATCATGCACTGATCATGTGGCTGATCATGCACTGATCACGTGGCTGATCATACACTGATCACGTAACTGATCATGCACTGATCACATGACTGATCATGCACTGATCACGTGGCTATCATGCACTGATCACTTGGCTGGACATACAGTGATCACGTGGCTGGTCATGCACTGATCACGTGGCTGTTCATGCACTGATCACGTGACTGATCATGCACTGATCTCGTGACTGATCATGCACTGATCACGTGGCTATCATGCACTGCTCACATGGCTGATCATGCAATGATCATGTAGCTACCATGTACAGGTCACGTGAATGATCATACACCCATCAGGTGACTGATCATGCACTGATCACGTGGCTATCATGCACTGATCACGAGACTGATCATGCACTGATCACGTCTATATTATGCACTGATCACATGACTTCCCATGCACTGATCACGTGGATGATCATACACTAATCATGTGACAGATCATGCACTGATCACGTGGCTGATCATGCATTGATACCGTGACTGAGCATGGACTGATCACATGACTATCATGTAGTGATCACGTGACTTAATGGCGCTGATCATGTGACTGATCATGCGCTGATCATGTTTGCTATCATACATTGATCATGTGCCTCTGGAGGCAATAAACAAAGAGCTGAGTAGGCACGAATCATACAGTCAGCAGGCAATAATCATGGAACTCAGCTGTGAGGAATCATGCTGCTCAGCTGGCAATAATCAAGCAGCTGAGCAGGCAGGAATTACGCAGCACAGCTGGCAATTGTCAAGCAGATGACAGGCAGGAATCGTGCAGCTCAGCTGGCAATTGTCAAGCAGATGAGCAGACAGTAATCACGCAGCTCAGCAGGCCCTGATCACGTGACTGAGCATGCACTGTTCATGTGCCTGATCATGCACTGATCACGTAGCTATCATGCACTGTTCACATGGCTGATCACACACCTATCACGTGACTGATCATGCACTGATCATGTGCCTGATCATGCACTGATCACGTAGCTATCATGCACTGATCACGTGGCTGATCATGCACTCATCACGGGACTGATCGTGCACTGATCACAGCGCTATCACGCATTTATTACATGACTCCACATGCACCGATCACGTGGATGATCATGCACTGATCACGTGACTGACCATGCACTGATCACGTGACTGATCAGGCACTGATCAAAAGGCTGATCATGCACTGATCACGTGGCTATCATGCACTGCTCAGGTGGCTGATCTGGCAATGATCACGTAGCTACCATGTACTGGTCACGTGACTCATCATGCACTGATCACGTAATTGATCATGCACTGATCATGTGGCTGATCATGCACTGATCACGTGGCTGATCATACACTGATCACGTGACTGATCATGCACTGATCACGTGACTGATCATGCACTGATCACGTGGCTATCATGCACTGATCACTTGGCTGGACATACACTGATCACGTGCCTGCTCATGCACTGATCACGTGGCTGATCATGCACTGATCACGTGACAGATCATGCACTGATCTCGTGTCTGATCATGCACTGATCACGTGGCTATCATGCACTGCTCACGTGGCTGATCATGCGATGATCACGCAGCTACCATGTACTGGTCACATGACTGATCATGCACTGATCACGTGACTGATCATGCAGTGATCACGTGGCTATCGTGCACTACTCACATGGCTGATCATGCAATGATCATATAGCTACCATGTACAGGTCACGTGAATGATCATAAACCCATCAGGTGACTGATCATGCACTGATCACGTGGCTATCATGCACTGATCACGAGACTGATCATGCACTGATCACGTCTATATCATCCACTGATCACATGACTGCCCATGCACTGATCACGTGGATGATCATACACTAATCATGTGACAGATCATGCACTGATCACGTGGCTGATCATGCACTGATACCGTGACTGAGCATGGACTGATCACATGACTATCATGTAGTGATCACGTGACTTAATGGCGCTGATCATGTGACTGATCATGCGCTGATCATGTTTGGTGTCACACACTGATCATGTGCCTCTGGAGGCAATGAACATAGAGCTGAGTAGGCAGGAATCAGTCAGCAGGCTACAATCATGGAACTCACCTCTGAGAAATCATGCTGCTCAGCTGGCAATAATCAAGTAGATGAGCAGGCAGGAATAACGCAGCACAGGTGGCAATTGTCAAGCAGATGACAGGCAGGAATCCTGCAGATCAGCTGGCAATTGTCAAGCAGATGAGCAGACAGTAATCACGCAGCTCAGCAGGCCCTGATCACGTGACTGAGCATGCACTGTTCACGTGGCTGATCATACACTGATCACGTGATTGATCATGCACTGATCACTTGGATATCATGCACTGATCACGTGGCTGATCATACACTGTTCACGTGTCTGACCATGCACTGATCACGTGGCTGATCATACACTGCTCACGTGACTGATCATGCAATGATCACGTGGCTACCGTGTACTGGTCACGTGACTGATCATGCACTGATCACGTAATTAATCATGCACTGATCACGTGGCTGATCATGCACTAATCACATGACTGGTCATGCACTGATCACGTGGCTGATCATGCACTGATCACGTGATTGATCATGGACACATCACGTGGCTATCATGCACTGCTCACGTGGATGGTCATGCAATGATCACGTAGCTACCATATACTGGTCACGCGACTGGTCATGCACAGATCACGTAAATGATTATGCACTGTTCCCGTGACTGATCATGTACTGATCACGTGACTGATCATGCACTGATCACGTGGCTATCATGCTCTCCTCACGTGGCTGATCATTCAATGATCACGTAGCAACCATGTACTGGTCACCTGACTGATCAGGCACTGATCATGTAATTGATCCAGCACTGATCACGTGGCTCATCATGCACTGATCACGTGGCTGATCATGCACTAATCACATGACTGGTCATGTACTGATCACGTGGCTGATCATGCACTGATCACGTGATTGATCATGGACACATCACGTGGCTATCATGCACTGCTCACGTGGATGGTCATGCAATGATCACGTAGCTACCATATACTGGTCACGCGACTGGTCATGCACAGATCACGTAAATGATTATGCACTGTTCCCGTGACTGATCATGTACTGATCACGTGACTGATCATGCACTGATCACGTGGCTATCATGCTCTCCTCACGTGTGTGATCATTCAATGATCACGTAGCAACCATGCACTGGTCACCTGACTGATCAGGCACTGATCATGTAGTTGATCCCGCACTGATCACGTGGCTCATCATGCACTGATCACGTGGCTGATTATGCACTAATCACATGACTGGTCATGCACTGATCACGTGGCTGATCATACACTGCTCAGGTAACTGATCATGCACTGGTCACGTGGCAGATCATACACTGTTCACGTGTCTGACCATGCACTGATCACGTGGCTGATCATACACTGCTCAGGTAACTGATCATGCACTGATCACGTGGCTATCATGCACTGAACACGTGGCTGAACATGCACTGTTCACCTGGCTGATCAAACACCCGTCACGTGACATATCATGCACTGATCACGTGGCACTCATGCACTGATCACGTGGCTGATCATACTCTGCTCACGTAACTGATCATGCACACATCACGTGGCTATCATGCACTGCTCACGTGGCTCGTCAAAGAATGATCACGTAGCTACCATATACTGGTCACGTGACTGATCATGCACAGGTCACGTAAATGATCATGCACTGTTCAAGTGACTTATCATGTACTGATCACGTAACTGAACATGCACTGTTCACGTGGCTGATCACACACCTGTCACGTGACATATCATGCACTGATCACGTGGCACTCATGCACTATTCACGTGGCTGATCATACACTGATCACGTGATGATCATGAACTGATCACTTGGAAATCATGCACTGATCACGTGGCTGATCATACACTGTTCACCTGTCTGACCATGCACTGATCACGTGGCTGATCATACAGTGCTCAGGTAACTGATCATGCACTGATCACGTGGCTATCATGCACTGATCACGTGGCTGAAAATGCACTGTTCACGTGGCTGATCACACACTGTCACGTGACATATCATGCACTGATCACGTGGCACTCATGCACTGATCACGTGGCTGATCATACACTGTTCACGTGTCTGACCATGCACTGATCACCTGGCTGAAAATACACTGCTCAGGTAACTGATCATGCACTGATCACGTGGCACTCATGCACTGCTCACGTGGCTCGTCAAGGAATGATCACGTAGCTACCATATACTGGTCATGTGCCTGATCTTGCACCGATCACGTAAATGATCATGCACTGTTCAAGTGACTGATCATGTACTGATCACGTGACTGATCATGCACTGATCACGTGGCTATCATGCTCTGCTCACGTGGCTGATCATGCAAGGATCACGTAGCAACCATGTACTGGTCACGTGACTGATCATGCACTGATCACGTGGCTATCATGCACTGGTCATGTGGCTGATCATGCACTGATCAGGTGACTGATCATGCGCTGATCACGTAATTGATCATGCACTGATCACGTGGCTGATCATGCAATGATCACGCAGCTACCATGTACTGGTCACACGACTGATCATGCACTGATCACATAATTGATCATGCACTGATCACCTGGCTTATCATGCATTGATCATGTGACTGATCATGTGCTGATCATGTTTGGTGTCACACACTGATCATGTGCCTCTGGAGGCAATGAACATAGATTTGAGTAAGCAGGATTCAGTCAGCAGGCTATAATCATGGAACTCAGCTCTGAGAAATCATGCTGCTCAGCTGGCAATAATCAAGTAGATGAGCAGGCAGGAATTACACAGCACAGGTGGCAATTGTCAAGGAGATGACAGGCAGGAATCGTGCAGCTCAGCTGGCAATTGTCAAGCAGATGAGCAGACAGGAATCACGCAGCTCAGCAGGCCCTGATCACGTGACTGAGCATGCACTGTTCACGTCGCTGATCACACACCTATCACGTGAATGATCATGCAATGATCACTTGGCTCTCATGCACTGATCACGTGATTGCGCATGCACTGATCACGTAATTGTATGCACTGCTCACGTGGCTATCATGCACTGATGACGTGGCTGATCATGCACTGATCATGTGACTGATCATGCACTGATCACGTAGCTATCTTGCACTGATCACTTGGCTGATCATACACTCATCACGGGACTGATGGTGCACTGATTACGGCGCTATCATGCATTGACTACATGACTCCACATGCACTGATCACGTGGATGATCATGCACTGATCACGTGACTGACCATGCACTGATCACGTGACTGATTATGCACTGATCACGTGGCTGATCATGCACTGATCACGAGGCTATCATGCACTGCTCACGTGGCTGATCATGCAATGATCACGTAGCTACCATGTACTGGTCACGTGACTGATCATGCACTGATCAAGGGGCTATATTGCACTGTTAACGTGGCTGATCATACACTGATCACCTGCCTGGTCATGCACAGATCAGGTGACTAATCATGAACTGATTACGTAGCTATCATGTACTGATCACCTGGCTGATCATGCACTGATCATGTGGCTATCATGCAATGATCACGTGGCTATCATGCACTGACCACGTGGCTGATCATATACCGATACCGTGACTGAGCATGGACTGATCACATGACTATCATGTAGTGATCACGTGACTTAATGGCGCTGATCACGTGACTGATCATGCACTGATCACGTGGCTATCATGCACTAATCACGTGGCTATCATTCACTGATCACGTGGATATCATGCACTGATCACGTGGCTGATCACACACGTATCACATGACTGATCATGCACTGATCACATGGCTATCATGCACTGATCACGTGGCTGATCATGCAATGATCACGTAGCTACCATGTACTGCTCATGTGACTGATCATGCACTGATAACGTAATTGATCATGCACTGATCACATGGCTGATCATGCACTGATCACGTGGCTATCATGCACTGCTCAGGTGGCTGATCTGGCAATGATCACGTAGCTACCATGTACTGGTCACGTGACTCATCATGCACTGATCACGTAATTGATCATGCACTGATCATGTGGCTGATCATGCACTGATCACGTGGCTGATCATACACTGATCACGTGACTGATCATGCACTGATCACGTGACTGATCATGCACTGATCACGTGGCTATCATGCACTGATACCGTGACTGAGCATGGATTGATCACATGACTATCATGTAGTGATCACGTGACTTAATGGCTCTGATCATGTGACTGATCATGCGCTGATCATGTTTGCTATCATACACTGATCATGTGCCTCTGGAGGCAGTAAAAAAAGAGCTGAGTAGGCACGAATCAGACCGTCAGCAGGCAATAATCATGGAACACAGGTGTGAGGAATCATGCTGCTCAGCTGGCAATAATCAAGCAGCTGAGCAGGCAGGAATTACGCAGCACAGCTGGCAATTGTCAAGCAGATGACAGGCAGGAATCATGCAGCTCAGCTGGCAATTGTCAAGCAGATGAGAAGACAGTAATCACGCAGCTCAGCAGGCCCTCATCACGAGACTGAGCATGCACTATTCACGTGGCTGATCATACACTGATCACGTGATGATCATGAACTGATCACTTGGAAATCATGCACTGATCACGTGGCTGATCATACACTGTTCACCTGTCTGACCATGCACTGATCACGTGGCTGATCATACACTGCTCAGGTAACTGATCATGCACTGATCACGTGGCTATCATGCACTGATCACGTGGCTGAAAATGCACTGTTCACGTGGCTGATCACACACCTGTCACGTGACATATCATGCACTGATCACGTGGCACTCATGCACTGATCACGTGGCTGATCATACACTGTTCACGTGTCTGACCATGCACTGATCACCTGGCTGACCATACACTGCTCAGGTAACTGATCATGCACTGATCACGTGGCACTCATGCACTGATCACGTGGCTGATCATACTCTGCTCACGTAACTGATCATGCACACATCACGTGGCTATCATGCACTGCTCACGTGGCTCGTCAAGGAATGATCACGTAGCTACCATATACTGGTCATGTGCCTGATCTTGCACAGATCACGTAAATGATCATGCACTGTTCAAGTGACGGATCATGTACTGATCACGTGACTGATCATGCACTGCTCACGTGGCTATCATGCTCTGCTCACGTGGCTGATCATGCAAGGATCACGTAGCAACCATGTACTGGTCACGTGAATGATCATGCACTGATCACGTAATTGATCCTGCACTGATCACGTGGCTCATCATGCACTGATCACGTGGCTGATCACACATGTGTCACGTGACTGATCATGCACTGATCACGTGGCTACCATGCACTGATCACGTGTCTGATCACGCAATGATCACGTAGCAACCATATACTGGTCATGTGACTGATCATGCACTGATCACGTAATTGATCCTGCAATGATCACATGGCTCATCACGCACTGATCCGGTGGCTGATCACACACGTATGACGTGACTGATCATGTACAGATCACGTAAATAATCATGAAGTGATCACGTGGCTCTCCTGCACTGATCACGTGGATAACATGCACTGATCACGTGGCTGATCACACACGTATCACGTGACTGATCATGCACTGATCACAAGGCTATCATGCACTGATCACGTGGCTATCATGCACTGATCACGTGGTTGATCATGCAATGATCACGTAGCTAACATGCACTGGTCACATGACTGATCATGCACTGATCAGGTAACTGATCATGCACTGATCACGTGACTGATCATGCACAGTTCACATGACTGATTATGCACAGATCACGTGACTGATCATGCACTGATCACGTGGCTATCATGCACTGATCACGAGACTGATCATGCACTGATCACGTCTATATCATGCACTGATCACATGACTGCCCGTTCACTGCTCACGTGGCTGATGACACACCTGTCACGTGACATATCATGCAGTGATCACGTGGCTATCATGCAGTGATCTCGTGGCTATCATGCACTGATCACGTGCCTGATCATGCACTGATCACGTGGCTATCATGCACTGCTCACGTGGCTGATCATGCACTGATCACGCAGCTACCATGTACTGGTCACATGGCTGATCATGCACTGATCACGTAATTGATCATGCACTGATCACCTGGCTTATCATGCATTGATCATGTGACTGATCATGTGCTGATCATGTTTGGTGTCACACACTGATCATGTGTCTCTGGAGGCAATGAATATAGAGCTGAGTAGGCAGGAATCAGTCAGCAGGCTAAAATCATGGAACTCAGCTCTGAGAAATCATGCTGCTCAGCTGGCAATAATCAAGTAGATGAGCAGGTAGGAATTACGTAGAAAAGGTGGCAATTGTCAAGGAGATGACAGGCAGGAATCGTGCAGCTCAGCTGGAAATTGTCAAGCAGATGAGCAGACAGTAATCACGCAGCTCAGCAGGCCCTGATCACGTGACTGAGCATGCACTGTTCACATGGCTGATCACACACCTATCACGTGACTGATCATGCACTGATCATGTGCCTGATCATGCACTGATCACGTAGCTATCTTGCACTGATCACTTGGCTGATCATACACTCATCACGGGACTGATCGTGCACTGATCACGGCGCTATCACGCATTGATTACATGACTCCACATGCACCGATCACGTGGATGATCATGCACTGATCACATGACTGACCATGCACTGATTACGTGACTGATCAGGCACTGATCAAAAGGCTGATCATGCACTGATCACGTGGCTATCATGCACTGCTCAGGTGGCTTATCTGGCAATGATCACGTAGCTACCATGTACTGGTCACGTGACTCATCATGCACTGATCACGTAATTGATCATGCACTGATCATGTGGCTGATCATGCACTGATCACGTGGCTGATCATACACTGTTCACGTGACTGATCATGCACTGATCACGTGACTGATCATGCACTGATCACGTGGCTATCATGCACTGATCACTTGGCTGGACATACACTGATCACGTGCCTGCTCATGCACTGATCACGTGGCTGATCATGCACTGATCACGTGACAGATCATGCACTGATCTCGTGTCTGATCATGCACTGATCACGTGGCTATCATGCACTGCTCACGTGGCTGATCATGCGATGATCACGCAGCTACCATGTACTGGTCACATGACTGATCATGCACTGATCACGTGACTGATCATGCAGTGATCACGTGGCTATCGTGCACTACTCACGTGGCTGATCATGCAATGATCATGTAGCTACCATGTACAGGTCACGTGAATGATCATACACCCATCAGGTGACTGATCATGCACTGATCACGTGGCTATCATGCACTGATCACGAGACTGATCATGCACTGATCACGTCTATATCATCCACTGATCACATGACTGCCCATGCACTGATCACGTGGATGATCATACACTAATCATGTGACAGATCATGCACTGATCACGTGGCTGATCATGCACTGATACCGTGACTGAGCATGGACTGATCACATGACTATCATGTAGTGATCACGTGACTTAATGGCGCTGATCATGTGACTGATCATGCGCTGATCATGTTTGGTGTCACACACTGATCATGTGCCTCTGGAAGCAATGAACATAGAGCTGAGTAGGCAGGAATCAGTCAGCAGGCTACAATCATGGAACTCACCTCTGAGAAATCATGCTGCTCAGCTGGCAATAATCAAGTAGATGAGCAGGCAGGAATAACGCAGCACAGGTGGCAATTGTCAAGCAGATGACAGGCAGGAATCCTGCAGATCAGCTGGCAATTGTCAAGCAGATGAGCAGACAGTAATCACGCAGCTCAGCAGGCCCTGATCACGTGACTGAGCATGCACTGTTCACGTGGCTGATCATACACTGATCACGTGATTGATCATGCACTGATCACTTGGATATCATGCACTGATCACGTGGCTGATCATACACTGTTCACGTGTCTGACCATGCACTGATCACGTGGCTGATCATACACTGCTCACGTAACTGATCATGCACTGATCACGTGGCTATCATGCACTGAATACGTGGCTGAACATGCACTGTTCACGTGGCTGATCACACACCTGTCCCGTGACATATCATGCACTGATCACGTGTCTATCATGCACTGCTCACGTGGCTCGTCATGGAATGATCACGTAGCTATCATATACTGGTCATGTGACTGATCCTACACAGATCACGTAAATGATCATGCACTGTTCATGTGACTGATCATGTACTGATCACGTGACTGATCATGCACTGATCACGTGGCTGATCATGCACTGATCACGTGATTGATCATGCACTTATCATTTGGCTGAGCATGCCCTGATCACGTGGCTGATCATACACTGATCACGTGACTGATCATGCACTGATCACGTGGCTATCATGCACTGATCACTTGGCTGGTCATACACTGATCACATGACTGATCATGCACTGTTCACGTGACTGATCATGTACAGATCACCTGGATATCATGCACTGATCACGTGGCTGATCACACAAGAATCAGCGTGACTGATCATGCACTGATCACGTAGCTATCTTGCACTGATCACTTGGGTGATCATACACTCATAACGGGACTGATCGTGCACTGATCACGGCGCTATCACGCATTGACTACATGACTCCACATGCACTGATCACGTGGATGATCATGCACTGATCACGTGACTGATCATGCACTGATCACGTGACTTATCATGCACTGATCACATGGCTGATCATGCACTGATCACGTGGCTATCATGCACTGCTCACCTGGCTGATCTGGCAATGATCACGTAGCTACCATGTACTGGTCACGTGACTGATCATGCACTGATCACGTAATTGATCATGCACTGATCATGTGGCTGATCATGCACTGATCACGTGGCTGATCATACACTGATCACGTAACTGATCATGCACTGATCACATGACTGATCATGCACTGATCACGTGGCTATCATGCACTGATCACTTGGCTGGACATACAGTGATCACGTGCCTGGTCATGCACTGATCACGTGGCTGTTCATGCACTGATCACGTGACTGATCATGCACTGATCTCGTGTCTGATCATGCACTGATCACGTGGCTATCATGCACTGCTCACATGGCTGATCAAGCAATGATCATGTACCTACCATGTACAGGTCACGTGAATGATCATACACCCATCAGGTGACTGATCATGCACTGATCACGTGGCTATCATGCACTGATCACGAGACTGATCATGCACTGATCCCGTCTATATTATGCACTGATCACATGACTGCCCATGCACTGATCACGTGGATGATCATACACTAATCATGTGACAGATCTTGCACTGATCACGTGGCTGATCATGCACTGATACCGTGACTGAGCATGGACTGATCACATGACTATCATGTAGTGATCACGTGACTTAATGGCGCTGATCATGTGACTGATCATGCGCTGATCATGTTTGCTATCATACATTGATCATGTGCCTCTGGAGGCAATAAATAAAGAGCTGAGTAGGCACGAATCATACAGTCAGCAGGCAATAATCATGGAACTCAGCTGTGAGGAATCATGCTGCTCAGCTGGCAATAATCAAGCAGCTGAGCAGGCAGGAATTACACAGCACAGCTGGCAATTGCCAAGCAGATGACAGGCAGGAATCGTGCAGCTCAGCTGGCAATTGTCAAGCCGATGAGCAGACAGTATTCACGCAGCTCAGCAGGCCCTGATCACGTGACTGAGCATGCACTGTTCACGTGGCTGATCATACACTGATCACGTGATTGTTCATGCACTGATAACTTGGATATCATGCAGTGATCACGTGGCTGATCATACAGTGTTCACGTGTCTGACCATGCACTGATCAGGCGGCTGATCATACACTGGTCACGAAACTGATCATGCACTGATCACGTGGCTATCATGCACTGAATACGTGGCTTAATATGCACTGTTCACGTGGCTGATCACACACCTGTCACGTGACATATCATACACTTATCACTTGATTGATCATGCACTGATCACTTGGATATCATGCACTGATCACGTGGCTGATCATACACTGTTCACGTGTCTGACCATGCACTGATCACGTGGCTGATCATACACTGCTCACGTAACTGATCATGCACTGATCACGTGGCTATCATGCACGGATCACGTGACTGATCCTGCACTGATCACGTGACTGACCATGCACTGATGAGTTGGCAATCATGCACTGATTACTTGGCTGATCATACACTGATCACGTGACTGATAATTCACTGATCATCTGGCTATCGTGCACTCATTACCTGGATATCGTGCACTGATCACGTGGTTGATCATACACTGATCATGAGACTGATCTTGCACTGATCACGTCTGTATCATGCACTGATATCCTGACTGCCCATGCACTAATCACGTGGATAAACATACACTGATCATGTCACAGATCATGCAGTGATCACGTGGCTATCATGCACTGCTCAGGTGGCTGATCTGGCAATGATCACGTAGCTACCATGTACTGGTCACGTGACTCATCATGCACTGATCACGTAATTGATCATGCACTGATCATGTGGCTGATCATGCACTGATCACGTGGCTGATCATACACTGTTCACGTGACTGATCATGCACTGATCACGTGACTGATCATGCACTGATCACGTGGCTATCATGCACTGATCACTTGGCTGGACATACACTGATCACGTGCCTGCTCATGCACTGATCACGTGGCTGATCATGCACTGATCACGTGACAGATCATGCACTGATCTCGTGTCTGATCATGCACTGATCACGTGGCTATCATGCACTGCTCACGTGGCTGATCATGCGATGATCACGCAGCTACCATGTACTGGTCACATGACTGATCATGCACTGATCACGTGACTGATCATGCACTGATCACGTGGCTATCGTGCACTACTCACGTGGCTGATCATGCAATGATCATGTAGCTACCATGTACAGGTCACGTGAATGATCATACACCCATCAGGTGACTGATCATGCACTGATCACGTGGCTATCATGCACTGATCACGAGACTGATCATGCACTGATCACGTCTATATCATCCACTGATCACATGACTGCCCATGCACTGATCACGTGGATGATCATACACTAATCATGTGACAGATCATGCACTGATCACGTGGCTGATCATGCACTGATACCGTGACTGAGCATGGACTGATCACATGACTATCATGTAGTGATCACGTGACTTAATGGCGCTGATCATGTGACTGATCATGCGCTGATCATGTTTGGTGTCACACACTGATCATGTGCCTCTGGAAGCAATGAACATAGAGCTGAGTAGGCAGGAATCAGTCAGCAGGCTACAATCATGGAACTCACCTCTGAGAAATCATGCTGCTCAGCTGGCAATAATCAAGTAGATGAGCAGGCAGGAATAACGCAGCACAGGTGGCAATTGTCAAGCAGATGACAGGCAGGAATCCTGCAGATCAGCTGGCAATTGTCAAGCAGATGAGCAGACAGTAATCACGCAGCTCAGCAGGCCCTGATCACGTGACTGAGCATGCACTGTTCACGTGGCTGATCATACACTGATCACGTGATTGATCATGCACTGATCACTTGGATATCATGCACTGATCACGTGGCTGATCATACACTGTTCACGTGTCTGACCATGCACTGATCACGTGGCTGATCATACACTGCTCACGTAACTGATCATGCACTGATCACGTGGCTATCATGCACTGAATACGTGGCTGAACATGCACTGTTCACGTGGCTGATCACACACCTGTCCCGTGACATATCATGCACTGATCACGTGTCTATCATGCACTGCTCACGTGGCTCGTCATGGAATGATCACGTAGCTATCATATACTGGTCATGTGACTGATCCTACACAGATCACGTAAATGATCATGCACTGTTCATGTGACTGATCATGTACTGATCACGTGACTGATCATGCACTGATCACGTGGCTGATCATGCACTGATCACGTGATTGATCATGCACTTATCATTTGGCTGAGCATGCCCTGATCACGTGGCTGATCATACACTGATCACGTGCCTGATCATGCACTGATCACGTGGCTATCATGCACTGATCACTTGGCTGGTCATACACTGATCACATGACTGATCATGCACTGTTCACGTGACTGATCATGTACAGATCACCTGGATATCATGCACTGATCACGTGGCTGATCACACAAGAATCAGCGTGACTGATCATGCACTGATCACGTAGCTATCTTGCACTGATCACTTGGGTGATCATACACTCATAACGGGACTGATCGTGCACTGATCACGGCGCTATCACGCATTGACTACATGACTCCACATGCACTGATCACGTGGATGATCATGCACTGATCACGTGACTGATCATGCACTGATCACGTGACTGATCATGCACTGATCACATGGCTGATCATGCACTGATCACGTGGCTATCATGCACTGCTCACCTGGCTGATCTGGCAATGATCACGTAGCTACCATGTACTGGTCACGTGACTGATCATGCACTGATCACGTAATTGATCATGCACTGATCATGTGGCTGATCATGCACTGATCACGTGGCTGATCATACACTGATCACGTAACTGATCATGCACTGATCACATGACTGATCATGCACTGATCACGTGGCTATCATGCACTGATCACTTGGCTGGACATACAGTGATCACGTGCCTGGTCATGCACTGATCACGTGGCTGTTCATGCACTGATCACGTGACTGATCATGCACTGATCTCGTGTCTGATCATGCACTGATCACGTGGCTATCATGCACTGCTCACATGGCTGATCAAGCAATGATCATGTACCTACCATGTACAGGTCACGTGAATGATCATACACCCATCAGGTGACTGATCATGCACTGATCACGTGGCTATCATGCACTGATCACGAGACTGATCATGCACTGATCCCGTCTATATTATGCACTGATCACATGACTGCCCATGCACTGATCACGTGGATGATCATACACTAATCATGTGACAGATCTTGCACTGATCACGTGGCTGATCATGCACTGATACCGTGACTGAGCATGGACTGATCACATGACTATCATGTAGTGATCACGTGACTTAATGGCGCTGATCATGTGACTGATCATGCGCTGATCATGTTTGCTATCATACATTGATCATGTGCCTCTGGAGGCAATAAATAAAGAGCTGAGTAGGCACGAATCATACAGTCAGCAGGCAATAATCATGGAACTCAGCTGTGAGGAATCATGCTGCTCAGCTGGCAATAATCAAGCAGCTGAGCAGGCAGGAATTACACAGCACAGCTGGCAATTGCCAAGCAGATGACAGGCAGGAATCGTGCAGCTCAGCTGGCAATTGTCAAGCCGATGAGCAGACAGTATTCACGCAGCTCAGCAGGCCCTGATCACGTGACTGAGCATGCACTGTTCACGTGGCTGATCATACACTGATCACGTGATTGTTCATGCACTGATAACTTGGATATCATGCAGTGATCACGTGGCTGATCATACAGTGTTCACGTGTCTGACCATGCACTGATCAGGCGGCTGATCATACACTGGTCACGAAACTGATCATGCACTGATCACGTGGCTATCATGCACTGAATACGTGGCTTAATATGCACTGTTCACGTGGCTGATCACACACCTGTCACGTGACATATCATACACTTATCACTTGATTGATCATGCACTGATCACTTGGATATCATGCACTGATCACGTGGCTGATCATACACTGTTCACGTGTCTGACCATGCACTGATCACGTGGCTGATCATACACTGCTCACGTAACTGATCATGCACTGATCACGTGGCTATCATGCACGGATCACGTGACTGATCCTGCACTGATCACGTGACTGACCATGCACTGATGAGTTGGCAATCATGCACTGATTACTTGGCTGATCATACACTGATCACGTGACTGATAATTCACTGATCATCTGGCTATCGTGCACTCATTACCTGGATATCGTGCACTGATCACGTGGTTGATCATACACTGATCATGAGACTGATCTTGCACTGATCACGTCTGTATCATGCACTGATATCCTGACTGCCCATGCACTAATCACGTGGATAAACATACACTGATCATGTCACAGATCATGCAGTGATCACGTGGCTATCATGCACTGATCACGTGTTTGATCATACACTGTTCACGTGTCTGACCATGCACTGCTCACGAGGCTGATCATACACTGTTCACGTAACTGATCATGCACTGATCACGTGGCTATCATGCACTGATCACGTGGCTGAACATGCACTGTTCACGTGGCTTATCACACACCTGTCACGTGACTGATCATGCACTGATCACGTGGCACTCATGCACTGATCATGTGGCTGATCATATTCTGCTCACGTAACTGATCATGCACACATCAGGTGGCTATCATGCACTTCTCACCTGGCTGGTCATGCAATGTTCACGTAGCTACCATATACTGGTCACGTGACTGATCATGCACAGACCACGTAAATGATCATGAAGTGATCACGTGGCTATCCTGCACTGATCACGTGGATAACATGCACTGATCAGGTGGCTGATCAGACACGTATCACGTGACTGATCATGCACTGATCACGTGGCTGATCATGCAATGATCACGTAGCTAACATGCACTGGTCACATGACTGATCATGCACTGATCAGGTAACTGATCATGCACTGATCACCTGACTGATCATGCACAGATCACATGACTGATTATGCACAGATCACGTGACTGATCGTGCACTGATCACGTGGCTATCATGCACTGCTCCCGTGGCTGATCATGCAATGATCACGCAGCTACCATGTACTGGTCACATGACTGATCATGCACTGATCACGTAATTGATCATGCACTGATCACCTGGCTTATCATGCATTGATTATGTGATTCATCATGTGCTGATCATGTTTGATGTCATACACTGATCATGAGCCTCTGGAGGCAATGAACAAAGAGCTGAGTAGGCAGGAATCAGTAGGCAATAATCATGGAACTCAGCTCTGAGAAATCATGCTGCTCAGCTGGCAATAATCAAGTAGATGAGCAGGCAGGAATTATGCAGCACAGATGGCAATTGTCAAGGAGATGACAGGCAGGAATTGTACAGCTCAGCTGGCAATTGTCAAGCATATGAGCAGACAGTAATCACGAAGCTCAGTAGGCCCTGATCACGTGACTGAGCATGCACTGTTCACGTCGCTGATCACACACCTATCACGTGAATGACCATGCACTGATCACATGGCTCTCATGCACAGATCACGTGATTGCGCATGCACTGTTCACGTAATTGTATGCACTGCTCATGTGGCTATCATGCACTGATGACATGGCTGATCGTGCACTGATCATGTGACTGATCATGCACTGATCACGTCTATATCATGCACTGATCACATGACTGCCCATGCACTGATCACGTGGCTGATCATACACTGATCATGCGACAGATCATGCACTGATCACGTGGCTATCATGCACTGCTCACGCGGCTGTTCATGCAATGATCACGTAGCTACCATGTACTGGTCACGTGAGTGATCATGCACTGATCACGTAATTGATTATGCACTGATCAATTGACTTATCATGCACTGTTCAGGTGAGTGATCATGCACTGATCACGTGACTGATCATGCACTGATCTCATGGCTATCATGCAGAGCTCATGTGGCTGATCATGCAATGATCACCTAGCTACCATATACTGGTCATGTGACTGATCATGCACTGATCACGTAATTGATCATGCACTGATCATGTGGCTGATCATGCACTGATCACGTGGCTGATCATCCACTGGTCACGTGACTGATCATGCACTGATCACGTGACTGATCATGCACTGATCACGTGGCTATCATGCACTGATCACTTGGCTGGTCATACACTGATCACGTGCCTGGTCATGCACAGATTACATGACTGATCATGCATTGAACACGTGACTGATCATGCACTGATCACGTGGCTATCATGCACTACTCACGTGGCTGATCATGCAATGACCATGTAGCTACCATGTACCGGTCAGGTGACTGATCAAACACCCATTAGGTGACAGATCATGCACTGATCACGTCGCTGATCATACACTGATCACCTGCCTGGTCATGCACAGATCACGTGATAAATCATGAACTGATCACATAGCTATCATGAAATGATCACCTGGCTGATCATGCACTGATCACGTGGATGATCATGCACTGATACCGTGACTGAGCATGGACTGATCACATGACTATCATGTAGTGATCACGTGACTTAATGGCTCTGATCATGTGACTGATCATGTGCTGATCATGTTTGCTATCATACACTGATCATGTGCCTCTGGAGGCAATAAAAAAGAGCTGAGTAGGCACGAATCAGACAGTCAGCAGGCAATAATCATGGAACACAGGTGTGAGGAATCATGCTGCTCAGCTGGCAATAATCAAGCAGCTGAGCAGGCAGGAATTACGCAGCACAGCTGGCAATTCTCAAGCAGATGACAGGCAGGAATCATGCAGTTCAGCTGGCAATTGTCAAGCAGATGAGCAGACAGTAATCACGCAGCTCAGCAGGCCCTCATCACGAGACTGAGCATGCACTATTCACGTGGCTGATCATACACTGATCACGTGATGATCATGCACTGATCACTTGGAAATCATGCACTGATCACGTGGCTGATCATACACTGTTCAACTGTCTGACCATGCACTGATCACGTGGCTGATCATACACTGCTCAGGTAACTGATCATGCACTGATCACGTGGCTATCATGCACTGATCTCGTGACTGATCATGCACTGATCACGTAATTGATCATGCACTGATCACCTGGCTTATCATGCATTGATTATGTGACTGATCATGTGCTGATCATGTTTGGTGTCACACACTGATCATGTGCCTCTGGAGGCAATGAACATAGAGCTGAGTAGGCAGGAATCAGTCAGCAGGCTATAATCATGGAACTCACCTCTGAGAAATCATGCTGCTCAGCTGGCAATAATCAAGTAGATGAGCAAGCAGGAATTACGCAGCACAGGTGGCAATTGTCAAGGAGATGACAGGCAGGAATCGTGTAGCTCAGCTGGAAATTGTCAAGCAGATGAGCAGACAGTAATCACGCAGTTCAGCAGGCCCTGATCACGTGACTGAGCATGCACTGTTCACGTGGCTGATCACACACCTATCACGTGACTGATCATGCACTGATCATGTGACTGATCATGCACTGACCACTTGGCTGGACATACACTGTTCAGGTGCCTGGTCATGCACTGATCACGTGGTTGATCATGCACTGATCACGTGACTGATCATGCACTGATCTCGTGACTGATCATGCAGTGATCACGTGGCTATCATTCACTACTCACGTGGCTGATCATGCAATGATCATGTAGCTACCATGTACAGGTCACGTGAATGATCATACACCCATCAGGTGACTGATCATGCACTGATCACGTGGCTATCATGCACTGATCACGAGACTGGTCATGCACTGATCACCTCTATATCATACACTGATCACATGACTGCCCATGCACTGATCACGTGGATGATCATACACTAATCATGTGACAGATCATGCACTGATCACGTGGCTGATCATGCACTGATACCGTGACTCAGCATGGACTGATCACATGACTATAATGTAGTGATCACGTGACTTAATCCTCTGATCATGTGACTGATCATGCGCTGATCATGTTTGCTATCATACACTGATCATGTGCCTCTGGAGGCAATAAACAAAGAGCTGAGTAGGCACGAATCAAACAGTCAGCAGGCAATAATCATGGAACTCAGCTGTGAGGAATCATGCTGCTCAGCTGGCAATAATCAAGCAGCTGAGCAGGCAGGAATTACACAGCACAGCTGGCAATTGTCAAGCATATGACAGGCAGGAATCGTGCAGCTCAGCTGGCAATTGTCAAGCAGATGAGCAGACAGTAATCATGCAGCTCAGCAGGCCCTGACCACGTGATTGAGCATGCACTGTTCACGTGGCTGATCATACACTGATCACTTGATTGATCATGCACTGATCACTTGGATATCATGCACTGATCACGTGGCTGATCATACACTGTTCACGTGTCTGACCATGCACTGTTCACGTGGCTGATCATACACTGCTCATTTAACTGATCATGCACTGATCACGTGGCTATCATGCACTGAATACGTGGCTGAACATGCACTGTTCACGTGGCTCATCACACACCTGTCACGTGACATATCATGCAGTGATCATGTGGCACTCATGCACTGATCACGTGGCTGATCATACTCTGCTCACGTAACTCATCATGCACACATCACGTTTCTATCATTCACTGCTCACGTGGCTCCTCATGGAATGATCACGTAGCTACCATATACTGGTCACGTGACTGATCATGCACAGCTCACGTTAATGATCATGCACTGTTCACGTGACTGATCATGTACTGATCACGTGACTGATCATGCCCTGATCACGTGGCTGATCATGCACTGATCACGTGGCTGATCATACACTGATCACGAGACTGATCATGCACTGATCACGTCTATATCATCCACTGATCACATGACTGCCCATGCACTGATCACGTGGATGATCATACACTAATCATGTGACAGATCATGCACTGATCACGTGGCTGATCATGCACTGATACCGTGACTGAGCATGGACTGATCACATGACTATCATGTAGTGATCACGTGACTTAATGGCGCTGATCATGTGACTGATCATGCGCTGATCATGTTTGGTGTCACACTCTGATCATGTGCCTCTGGAGGCAATGAACATAGAGCTGAGTAGGCAGGAATCAGTCAGCAGGCTACAATCATGGAACTCACCTCTGAGAAATCATGCTGCTCAGCTGGCAATAATCAAGTAGATGAGCAGGCAGGAATAACGCAGCACAGGTGGCAATTGTCAAGCAGATGACAGGCAGGAATCCTGCAGATCAGCTGGCAATTTTCAAGCAGATGAGCAGACAGTAATCACGCAGCTCAGCAGGCCCTGATCACGTGACTGAGCATGCACTGTTCACGTGGCTGATCATACACTGATCACGTGATTGATCATGCACTGATCACTTGGATATCATGCACTGATCACGTGGCTGATCATACACTGTTCACGTGTCTGACCATGCACTGATCACGTGGCTGATCATACACTGCTCACGTAACTGATCATGCACTGATCACGTGGCTATCATGCACTGAATACGTGGCTGAACATGCACTGTTCACGTGGCTGATCACACACCTGTCCCGTGACATATCATGCACTGATCACGTGTCTATCATGCACTGCTCACGTGGCTCGTCATGGAATGATCACGTAGCTATCATATACTGGTCATGTGACTGATCCTACACAGATCACGTAAATGATCATGCACTGTTCATGTGACTGATCATGTACTGATCACGTGACTGATCATGCACTGATCACGTGGCTGATCATGCACTGATCACGTGATTGATCATGCACTTATCATTTGGCTGAGCATGCCCTGATCACGTGGCTGATCATACACTGATCACGTGACTGATCATGCACTGATCACGTGGCTATCATGCACTGATCACTTGGCTGGTCATACACTGATCACATGACTGATCATGCACTGTTCACGTGACTGATCATGTACAGATCACCTGGATATCATGCACTGATCACGTGGCTGATCACACAAGAATCAGCGTGACTGATCATGCACTGATCACGTAGCTATCTTGCACTGATCACTTGGGTGATCATACACTCATAACGGGACTGATCGTGCACTGATCACGGCGCTATCACGCATTGACTACATGACTCCACATGCACTGATCACGTGGATGATCATGCACTGATCACGTGACTGATCATGCACTGATCACGTGACTGATCATGCACTGATCACATGGCTGATCATGCACTGATCACGTGGCTGTCATGCACTGCTCACCTGGCTGATCTGGCAATGATCACGTAGCTACCATGTACTGGTCACGTGACTGATCATGCACTGATCACGTAATTGATCATGCACTGATCATGTGGCTGATCATGCACTGATCACGTGGCTGATCATACACTGATCACGTAACTGATCATGCACTGATCACATGACTGATCATGCACTGATCACGTGGCTATCATGCACTGATCACTTGGCTGGACATACAGTGATCACGTGCCTGGTCATGCACTGATCACGTGGCTGTTCATGCACTGATCACGTGACTGATCATGCACTGATCTCGTGTCTGATCATGCACTGATCACGTGGCTATCATGCACTGCTCACATGGCTGATCAAGCAATGATCATGTAGCTACCATGTACAGGTCACGTGAATGATCATACACCCATCAGGTGACTGATCATGCACTGATCACGTGGCTATCATGCACTGATCACGAGACTGATCATGCACTGATCACGTCTATATTATGCACTGATCACATGACTGCCCATGCACTGATCACGTGGATGATCATACACTAATCATGTGACAGATCATGCACTGATCACGTGGCTGATCATGCACTGATACCGTGACTGAGCATGGACTGATCACATGACTATCATGTAGTGATCACGTGACTTAATGGCGCTGATCATGTGACTGATCATGCGCTGATCATGTTTGCTATCATACATTGATCATGTGCCTCTGGAGGCAATAAACAAAGAGCTGAGTAGGCACGAATCATACAGTCAGCAGGCAATAATCATGGAATTCAGCTGTGAGGAATCATGCTGCTCAGCTGGCAATAATCAAGCAGCTGAGCAGGCAGGAATTACGCAGCACAGCTGGCAATTGCCAAGCAGATGACAGGCAGGAATCGTGCAGCTCAGCTGGCAATTGTCAAGCCGATGAGCAGACAGTATTCACGCAGCTCAGCAGGCCCTGATCACGTGACTGAGCATGCACTGTTCACGTGGCTGATCATACACTGATCACGTGATTGTTCATGCACTGATAACTTGGATATCATGCAGTGATCACGTGGCTGATCATACAGTGTTCACGTGTCTGACCATGCACTGATCAGGCGGCTGATCATACACTGGTCACGAAACTGATCATGCACTGATCACGTGGCTATCATGCACTGAATACGTGGCTTAATATGCACTGTTCACGTGGCTGATCACACACCTGTCACGTGACATATCATACACTTATCACTTGATTGATCATGCACTGATCACTTGGATATCATGCAGTGATCACGTGGCTGATCATACACTGTTCACGTGTCTGACCATGCACTGATTACGTTGCTGATCATACACTGCTCACGTAACTGATCATGCACTGATCACGTGGCTATCATGCACGGATCACGTGACTGATCCTGCACTGATCACGTGACTGACCATGCACTGATGAGTTGGCAATCATGCACTGATTACTTGGCTGATCATACACTGATCACATGTCTGATAATTCACTGATCATCTGGCTATCGTGCACTCATTACCTGGATATCGTGCACTGATCACGTGGTTGATCATACACTGATCATGAGACTGATCTTGCACTTATCACGTCTGTATCATGCACTGATATCCTGACTGCCCATGCACTAATCACGTGGATAAACATACACTGATCATGTCACAGATCATGCAGTGATCACGTGGCTATCATGCACTGATCACGTGTTTGATCATACACTGTTCACGTGTCTGACCATGCACTGCTCACGAGGCTGATCATACACTGTTCACGTAACTGATCATGCACTGATCACGTGGCTATCATGCACTGATCACGTGGCTGAACATGCACCGTTCACGTGGCTTATCACACACCTGTCACGTGACTGATCATGCACTGATCACGTGGCACTCATGCACTGATCACGTGGCTGATCATATTCTGCTCACGTAACTGATCATGCACACATCAGGTGGCTATCATGCACTTCTCACCTGGCTGGTCATGCAATGTTCACGTAGCTACCATATACTGGTCACGTGACTGATCATGCACAGACCACGTAAATGATCATGAAGTGATCACGCGGCTATCCTGCACTGATCACGTGGATAACATGCACTGATCAGGTGGCTGATCGTACACGTATCACGTGACTGATCATGCACTGATCACGTGGCTATCATGCACTGATCACGTGCCTATCATGCACTGATCACATGGCTGATCATGCAATGATCACGTAGCTAACATGCACTGGTCACATGACTGATCATGCACTGATCAGGTAACTGATCATGCACTGATCACCTGACTGATCATGCACAGATCACATGACTGATTATGCACAGATCACGTGACTGATCGTGCACTGATCACGTGGCTATCATGCACTGCTCCCGTGGCTGATCATGCAATGATCACGCAGCTACCATGTACTGGTCACATGACTGATCATGCACTGATCACGTAATTGATCATGCACTGATCACCTGGCTTATCATGCATTGATTATGTGATTCATCATGTGCTGATCATGTTTGATGTCATACACTGATCATGTGCCTCTGGAGGCAATGAACAAAGAGCTGAGTAGGCAGGAATCAGTAGGCAATAATCATGGAACTCAGCTCTGAGAAATCATGCTGCGCAGCTGGCAATAATCAAGTAGATGAGCAGGCAGGAATTATGCAGCACAGATGGCAATTGTCAAGGAGATGACAGGCAGGAATCGTACAGCTCAGCTGGCAATTGTCAAGCATATGAGCAGACAGTAATCACGAAGCTCAGTAGGCCCTGATCACGTGACTGAGCATGCACTGTTCACGTCGCTGATCACACACCTATCACGTGAATGACCATGCACTGATCACATGGCTCTCATGCACAGATCACGTGATTGCGCATGCACTGTTCACGTAATTGTATGCACTGCTCATGTGGCTATCATGCACTGATGACATGGCTGATCGTGCACTGATCATGTGACTGATCATGCACTGATCACGTCTATATCATGCACTGATCACATGACTGCCCATGCACTGATCACGTGGCTGATCATACACTGATCATGCGACAGATCATGCACTGATCACGTGGCTATCATGCACTGCTCACGCGGCTGTTCATGCAATGATCACGTAGCTACCATGTACTGGTCACGTGAGTGATCATGCACTGATCACGTAATTGATTATGCACTGATCAATTGACTTATCATGCACTGTTCAGGTGAGTGATCATGCACTGATCACGTGACTGATCATGCACTGATCTCGTGGCTATCATGCAGAGCTCATGTGGCTGATCATGCAATGATCACCTAGCTACCATATACTGGTCACGTGACTGATCATGCACTGATCACGTAATTGATCATGCACTGATCATGTGGCTGATCATGCACTGATCACGTGGCTGATCATCCACTGGTCACGTGACTGATCATGCACTGATCACGTGACTGATCATGCACTGATCACGTGGCTATCATGCACTGATCACTTGGCTGGTCATACACTGATCACGTGCCTGGTCATGCACAGATTACATGACTGATCATGCATTGAACACGTGACTGATCATGCACTGATCACGTGGCTATCATGCACTACTCACGTGGATGATCATGCAATGACCATGTAGCTACCATGTACCGGTCAGGTGACTGATCAAACACCCATTAGGTGACAGATCATGCACTGATCACGTCGCTGATCATACACTGATCACCTGCCTGGTCATGCACAGATCACGTGATAAATCATGAACTGATCACATAGCTATCATGAAATGATCACCTGGCTGATCATGCACTGATCACGTGGATGATCATGCACTGATACCGTGACTGAGCATGGACTGATCACATGACTATCATGTAGTGATCACGTGATTTAATGGCTCTGATCATGTGACTGATCATGTGCTGATCATGTTTGCTATCATACACTGATCATGTGCCTCTGGAGGCAATAAAAAAAGAGCTGAGTAGGCACGAATCAGACAGTCAGCAGGCAATAATCATGGAACACAGGTGTGAGGAATCATGCTGCTCAGCTGGCAATAATCAAGCAGCTGAGCAGGCAGGAATTACGCAGCACAGCTGGCAATTCTCAAGCAGATGACAGGCAGGAATCATGCAGTTCAGCTGGCAATTGTCAAGCAGATGAGCAGACAGTAATCACGCAGCTCAGCAGGCCCTCATCACGAGACTGAGCATGCACTATTCACGTGGCTGATCATACACTGATCACGTGATGATCATGCACTGATCACTTGGAAATCATGCACTGATCACGTGGCTGATCATACACTGTTCAACTGTCTGACCATGCACTGATCACGTGGCTGATCATACACTGCTCAGGTAACTGATCATGCACTGATCACGTGGCTATCATGCACTGATCTCGTGACTGATCATGCACTGATCACGTAATTGATCATGCACTGATCACCTGGCTTATCATGCATTGATTATGTGACTGATCATGTGCTGATCATGTTTGGTGTCACACACTGATCATGTGCCTCTGGAGGCAATGAACATAGAGCTGAGTAGGCAGGAATCAGTCAGCAGGCTATAATCATGGAACTCACCTCTGAGAAATCATGCTGCTCAGCTGGTAATAATCAAGTAGATGAGCAAGCAGGAATTACGCAGCACAGGTGGCAATTGTCAAGGAGATGACAGGCAGGAATCGTGTAGCTCAGCTGGAAATTGTCAAGCAGATGAGCAGACAGTAATCACGCAGTTCAGCAGGCCCTGATCACGTGACTGAGCATGCACTGTTCACGTGGCTGATCACACACCTATCACGTGACTGATCATGCACTGATCATGTGACTGATCATGCACTGACCACTTGGCTGGACATACACTGTTCAGGTGCCTGGTCATGCACTGATCACGTGGTTGATCATGCACTGATCACGTGACTGATCATGCACTGATCTCGTGACTGATCATGCAGTGATCACGTGGCTATCATTCACTACTCACGTGGCTGATCATGCAATGATCATGTAGCTACCATGTACAGGTCACGTGAATGATCATACACCCATCAGGTGACTGATCATGCACTGATCACGTGGCTATCATGCACTGATCACGAGACTGGTCATGCACTGATCACCTCTATATCATACACTGATCACATGACTGCCCATGCACTGATCACGTGGATGATCATACACTAATCATGTGACAGATCATGCACTGATCACGTGGCTGATCATGCACTGATACCGTGACTGAGCATGGACTGATCACATGACTATAATGTAGTGATCACGTGACTTAATCCTCTGATCATGTGACTGATCATGCGCTGATCATGTTTGCTATCATACACTGATCATGTGCCTCTGGAGGCAATAAACAAAGAGCTGAGTAGGCACGAATCAAACAGTCAGCAGGCAATAATCATGGAACTCAGCTGTGAGGAATCATGCTGCTCAGCTGGCAATAATCAAGCAGCTGAGCAGGCAGGAATTACACAGCACAGCTGGCAATTGTCAAGCATATGACAGGCAGGAATCGTGCAGCTCAGCTGGCAATTGTCAAGCAGATGAGCAGACAGTAATCACGCAGCTCAGCAGGCCCTGACCACGTGATTGAGCATGCACTGTTCACGTGGCTGATCATACACTGATCACTTGATTGATCATGCACTGATCACTTGGATATCATGCACTGATCACGTGGCTGATCATACACTGTTCACGTGTCTGACCATGCACTGTTCACGCGGCTGATCATACACTGCTCATTTAACTGATCATGCACTGATCACGTGGCTATCATGCACTGAATACGTGGCTGAACATGCACTGTTCACGTGGCTCATCACACACCTGTCACGTGACATATCATGCAGTGATCACGTGGCACTCATGCACTGATCACGTGGCTGATCATACTCTGCTCACGTAACTCATCATGCACACATCACGTTTCTATCATTCACTGCTCACGTGGCTCCTCATGGAATGATCACGTAGCTACCATATACTGGTCACGTGACTGATCATGCACAGATCACGTTAATGATCATGCACTGTTCACGTGACTGATCATGTACTGATCACGTGACTGATCATGCCCTGATCACGTGGCTGATCATGCACTGATCACGTAATTGATCATGCACTTCTAATTTGGCTGATCATGCACTGATCACGTGGCTGATCATACACTGATCACGTGACTGATCATGCACTGATCACGTGGCTATCATGCACTGCTAACGTTGCTCATCATGAAATGATCACGCAGCTACCACGTGCTGGTCACGTGACTGATCATGCACTGATCATGTGGCTGATCATGCACTGATCACGTGACTGATCATGCACTGATCACGTGACTGATCATGCACTGATCACGTGGCTATAATGCACTGATCACTTGGCTGGTAATACACTGATCACACAGCTACCATGTACTGGTCACTTGACTGATCATGCACTGATGACGTAATTGATCATGCACTGATCATGTGGCTGATTATGCACTGATCACTTGACTGATCATGCACTGATCACGTGACTTATCATGCACTGATCACGTGGCTATCATGCACTGATCACATGGCTGGTCATACACTGATCACGTGCCTGGTCATGCACAGATTTCATGACTGATCATGCACTGATCACGTCACTGATCATGCACTGATCACGTGGCTATCATGCACTACTCACGTGGCTGATCATGCAATGATCATGTAGCTACCATGTACCAGTCACGTGACTGATCATACACCCATCAGGTGACTGATCATGCACTGATCACGTGGCTATCATGCACTGTTCACGTGGCTGATCATACACTGATCACCTGCCTGGTCATGCACAGATCGCGTGACTAATCTTGAACTGATCACCTAGCAATCATTCACTGATCACCTGGCTGATCATGCACTGATCACGTGGCTATCATGCAATGATCACGTGGCTATCATGCACTGATCACGTAGCTGATCATGCACTGATACCGTGACTGAGCATGGACTGATCACATGACTATCATTTAGTGATCACCTGACTTAATGGCGCTGACCATGTGACTGATCATGCACTGAGCATGTTTGCTATCGTACACTGATCATGTGCCTCTGGAGGCAATAAACAAAGAGCTGAGTAGGTATGAATCAAACAGTCAGCAGGCAATAATCAGGAAACTCAGCTGTGAGGAATCATGCTGCTCAGCTGGCAATAATCAAGCAGCTGAGCAGGCAGGAATTACACAGCACAGCTGGCAATTGTCAAGCAGATGACAGGCAGGAATCATGCAGCTCAGCTGGCAATTGTCAAGCAGATGAGCAGACAGTAATCACGCAGCTCAGCAGGCCCTGATCACGTGACTGAGCATGCACTGTTCACGTGGCTGATCATACACTTATCACGTGATTGATCATGCACTGATCACTTGGATATCATGCACTGATCACGTGGCTAATCATACAGTGTTCACGTGTCTGACCATGCACTGATCACGTGGCTGATCATACACTGCTCACGTAACTGATCATGCACTGATCACGTAATTGATCATGCACTGATCACGTGGCTGATCATGCAATGATCACCTAGCTACCATGTACTGGTCCCGTGAGTGATCATGCACTGATCACGTAATTGATCATGCACTGATCACGTGGCTGATCATACTCTGCTCACGTAACTGATCACGCACACTGCACGTGGCTATCATGCACTTCTCACCTGGCTGGTCATGCAATGTTCACGTAGCTACCATATACTGGTCACGTGACTGATCATGCTCAGATCACTTAAATGATCATGCACTGTTCAGTTGACTGATCATGTACTGATCACGTGACTGATCATGCACTGATCACGTGGCTATCATGCACTGCTCACGTGGCTGATCATGCAATGATCACGTAGCAACCATGTACTGGTCACGTGACTGATCATGCACTGATCACGTAATTAATCCTGCACTGATCACCTGACTCATCATGCACTGATCACGTGGCTGATCACACACATATCACGTGACTGATCATGCACTGATCACGTGGATATCATGCACTGATCACGTGTTCGATCATACACTGTTCACGTGTCTGACCATGCACTGCTCACGTGGCTGATCATACACTGTTCACGTAACTGATCATGCACTGATCACGTGGATATCATGCACTGATCAAGTGGCTGAACATGCACTGTTCACGTGCCTTATCACACACCTGTCACGTGACTGATCATGCACTGATCAGGTGGCACTCATGCACTGATCACGTGGCTGATCATATTCTGCTCACGTAACTGATCATGCACACATCAGGTGGCTATCATGCACTTCTCACCTGGCTGGTCATGAAATGTTCACGTAGCTACAATATACTGGTCACGTGACTGATCTTGCACAGATCACGTAAATGATCATGCACTGTTCACGTGACTGATCATGTACTGATTACGTGACTGATCACGAACTGATCACGTGGCTATCATGCACTGCTAACGTGGCTGATCAAGAAATGATCACGCAGCTACCATGTACTGGTCACGTGACTGATCATGCACTGATCACGTGGTTGATCATGCACTGATCACGTGACTGATCATGCACTGATCACGTGGCTATCATGCACTGATCACCTGGCTGGTCATGCACTCATCACGCAGCTACCATGTACTGGTCACCTGACTGATCATGCACTGATGACGTAATTGATCATGCACTGACCATGTGGCTTTTCATGCACTGATCACTTGACTGATCATGCACTGATCACGTGACTTATCATGCACTGATCACGTGGCTATCATACACTGATCACATGGCTGGTCATACACTGATCAAGTGCCTTGTCATGCACAGATTACATCACTTATCATGCACTGATCACGTCACTGATCATGCACTGATCACGTGGCTATCATGCACTACTCACGTGGCTGATCATGCAATGATCATGTAGCTACCATGTACCCGTCACGTGACTGAACATACACCCATCAGGTGACTGATCATGCACTGATCACGTGGCTATCATGCACTGTTCACGTGGCTGATCATACACTGATCACCTGCCTGGTCATGCACAGATCACGTGACTAATCATGAACTGATCATGTAGCAATCATTCTCTGATCACCTGGCTGATCATTCACTGATCACGTGGGTATCATGCAATGATCACGTGGCTATCAGGCACTGATCACGTGGCTGAACATGCACTGATCACGTGGCTGATCACACACCTGTCACGTGACATATCATGCACTGATCACGTGGCACTCATGCACTGATCACGTGGCTGATCATACTCTGCTCTCGTTACTCATCATGCACTGATCACGTGGCTATCATGCACTGATCACGTGGCTGTCATGCACTGATCACGTAGCTACCATGCACTGATCACGTGACTGATCATGCACTGATCACGTGGCTGATCATGCACTGATCACGTGACTGATCATGCACTGATCACGTGACTGATCATGCACTGATCACGTGGCTGATCATGCACTGATCACGTGGCTGATCATGCACTGATCACATGACTGATCATGCACTGATCACGTGACTGATCATGCAGTGATCACGTGGCTATCATGCACTACTCACGTGGCTGATCATGCAATGATCATGTAGCTACCATGTACAGGTCACGTGAATGATCATACACCCATCAGGTGACTGATCATGCACTGATCACGTGGCTATCATGCACTGATCACGAGACTGATCATGCACTGATCACGTCTATATCATGCACTGATCACATGACTGCCCATGCACTGATCACGTGGATGATCATACACTAATCATGTGACAGATCATGCACTGATCACGTGGCTGATCATGCACTGATACCGTGACTGAGCATGGACTGATCACATGACTATCATGTAGTGATCACGTGACTTAATGCGCTGATCATGTGACTGATCATGCGCTGATCATGTTTGCTATCATACACTGATCATGTGCCTCTGGAGGCAATAAACAAAGAGCTGAGTAGGCACGAATCAAACAGTCAGCAGGCAATAATCATGGAACTCAGCTGTGAGGAATCATGCTGCTCAGCTGGCAATAATCAAGCAGCTGAGCAGGCAGGAATTACGCAGCACAGCTGGCAATTGTCAAGCAGATGACAGGCAGGAATCGTGCAGCTCAGCTGGCAATTGTCAAGCAGATGAGCAGACAGTAATCACGCAGCTCAGCAGGCCCTGATCACGTGACTGAGCATGCACTGTTCACGTGGCTGATCATACACTGATCACGTGATTGATCATGCACTGATCACTTGGATATCATGCACTGATCACGTGGCTGATCATACACTGTTCACGTGTCTGACCATGCACTGATCACGTGGCTGATCATACACTGCTCACGTAACTGATCATGCACTGATCACGTGGCTATCATGCACTGATCACGTGGCTGAACATGCACTGTTCACGTGGTTGATCACACACCTGTCACGTGACATATCATGCACTGATCACGTGGCACTCATGCACTGATCACGTGGCTGATCATACTCTGCTCACGTAACTCATCATGCACACATCACGTGTCTATCATTCACTGCTCACGTGGCTCGTCATGGAATGATCACGTAGCTACCATATACTGGTCATGTGACTGATCATGCACAGATCACGTTAATGATCATGCACTGTTCACGTGACTGATCATGTACTGATCACGTGACTGATCATGCACTGATCACGTGGCTGATCATGCACTGATCACGTAACTGATCATGCACTGATCACGTGGCTGATCATGCACTGATCACGTGGCTGATCATGCACTGATCACGTGACTGATCATGCACTGATCACGTGGCTATCATGCACTGATAACGTTGCTGATCATGCACTGATCACGCAGCTATCATGTGCTGGTCACGTGACTGATCATGCACTGATCACGTGGCTGATCATGCACTGATCACGTGACTGATCATGCACTGATCACGTGACTGATCATGCACTGATCACGTGGCTATCATGCACTGATCACGTGGCTGATCATGCACTGATCACACAGCTACCATGTACTGGTCACGTGACTGATCATGCACTGATCACGTAATTGATCATGCACTGATCACGTGGCTGATCATGCACTGATCACGTGACTGATCATGCACTGATCACGTGACTGATCATGCACTGATCACGTGGCTATCATGCACTGATCACGTGGCTGATCATGCACTGATCACGTGCCTGATCATGCACTGATCACATGACTGATCATGCACTGATCACGTGACTGATCATGCACTGATCACGTGGCTATCATGCACTACTCACGTGGCTGATCATGCAATGATCATGTAGCTACCATGTACCAGTCACGTGACTGATCATGCACCCATCACGTGACTGATCATGCACTGATCACGTGGCTATCATGCACTGATCACGTGGCTGATCATGCACTGATCACGTGCCTGATCATGCACTGATCACGTGACTGATCATGCACTGATCACGTAGCAATCATGCACTGATCACGTGGCTGATCATGCACTGATCACGTGGCTATCATGCACTGATCACGTGGCTATCATGCACTGATCACGTGGCTGATCATGCACTGATACCGTGACTGAGCATGGACTGATCACATGACTATCATGTAGTGATCACGTGACTTAATGGCGCTGATCATGTGACTGATCATGCACTGATCATGTTTGCTATCATACACTGATCATGTGCCTCTGGAGGCAATAAACAAAGAGCTGAGTAGGTACGAATCAAACAGTCAGCAGGCAATAATCAGGGAACTCAGCTGTGAGGAATCATGCTGCTCAGCTGGCAATAATCAAGCAGCTGAGCAGGCAGGAATTACGCAGCACAGCTGGCAATTGTCAAGCAGATGACAGGCAGGAATCATGCAGCTCAGCTGGCAATTGTCAAGCAGATGAGCAGACAGTAATCACGCAGCTCAGCAGGCCCTGATCACGTGACTGAGCATGCACTGTTCACGTGGCTGATCATACACTGATCACGTGATTGATCATGCACTGATCACTTGGATATCATGCACTGATCACGTGGCTGATCATACACTGTTCACGTGTCTGACCATGCACTGATCACGTGGCTGATAATACACTGCTCACGTAACTGATCATGCACTGATCACGTAACTGATCATGCACTGATCACGTGGCTGATCATGCACTGATCACGTGGCTGATCATGCACTGATCACGTGGCTGATCATGCACTGATCACGTGACTGATCATGCACTGATCACGTGGCTGATCATACTCTGCTCACGGAACTGATCATGCACACTTCACGTGGCTATCATGCCCTTCTCACCTGGCTGATCATGCAATGATCACGTAGCTACCATATACTGGTCACGTGACTGATCATGCTCAGATCACGTAAATGATCATGCACTGTTCACGTGACTGATCATGCACTGATCACGTGACTGATCACACACTGATCACGTGGCTATCATGCACTGCTCACGTGGCTGATCATGCAATGATCACGTAGCAACCATGTACTGGTCACGTGACTGATCATGCACTGATCACGTAATTGATCATGCACTGATCACGTGGCTCATCATGCACTGATCACGTGGCTGATCACACACATATCACGTGACTGATCATGCACTGATCACGTGGCTATCATGCACTGATCACGTGCTGATCATGCACTGATCACGTGTCTGATCATGCACTGATCACGTGGCTGATCATACACTGATCACGTGACTGATCATGCACTGATCACGTGGCTATCATGCACTGATCACGTGGCTGATCATGCACTGATCACGTGGCTGATCACACACCTGTCACGTGACTGATCATGCACTGATCACGTGGCATCATGCACTGATCACGTGGCTGATCATACACTGATCACGTAACTGATCATGCACTGATCACGTGGCTATCATGCACTGATCACGTGGCTGATCATGCAATGATCACGTAGCTACATATACTGGTCACGTGACTGATCATGCACTGATCACGTGAATGATCATGCACTGATCACGTGACTGATCATGCACTGATCACGTGACTGATCATGCACTGATCACGTGGCTATCATGCACTGATCACGTGGCTGATCATGCAATGATCACGCAGCTACCATGCACTGATCACGTGACTGATCATGCACTGATCACGTGGCTGATCATGCACTGATCACGTGACTGATCATGCACTGATCACGTGGCTATCATGCACTGATCACGTGGCTGATCATGCACTGATCACGCAGCTATCATGCACTGATCACGTGACTGATCATGCACTGATCACGTAATTGATCATGCACTGATCACGTGGCTGATCATGCACTGATCACGTGACTGATCATGCACTGATCACGTGACTGATCATGCACTGATCACGTGGCTATCATGCACTGATCACGTGGCTGATCATGCACTGATCACGTGCCTGTCATGCACTGATCACATGACTGATCATGCACTGATCACGTGACTGATCATGCACTGATCACGTGGCTATCATGCACTGATCACGTGGCTGATCATGCAATGATCACGTAGCTACCATGTACTGTCACGTGACTGATCATGCACTGATCACGTGACTGATCATGCACTGATCACGTGGCTATCATGCACTGATCACGTGGCTGATCATGCACTGATCACGTGACTGATCATGCACTGATCACGTGACTGATCATGCACTGATCACGTGGCAATCATGCACTGATCACGTGGCTGATCATGCACTGATCACGTGGCTGATCATGCACTGATCACGTGGCTATCATGCACTGATCACGTGGCTGATCATGCACTGATCACGTGGCTGATCACACACTGATCACGTGACTATCATGCACTGATCACGTGGCACTCATGCACTGATCACGTGGCTGATCATGCACTGATCACGTGACTGATCATGCACATCACGTGGCTATCATGCACTGCTCACGTGGCTGATCATGCAATGATCACGTAGCTACCATATACTGGTCACGTGACTGATCATGCACTGATCACGTAAATGATCATGCACTGATCACGTGACTGATCATGCACTGATCACGTGACTGATCATGCACTGATCACGTGGCTGATCATGCACTGATCACGTGGCTGATCATGCACTGATCATGTGGCTGATCATGCACTGATCACGTGGCTGATCATGCACTGATACCGTGACTGAGCATGGACTGATCACATGACTATCATGTGTGATCACGTGACTTAATGGCGCTGATCATGTGACTGATCATGCGCTGATCATGTTTGCTATCATACACTGATCATGTGCCTCTGGAGGCAATAAACAAAGAGCTGAGTAGGCACGAATCAAACAGTCAGCAGGCAATAATCATGGAACTCAGCTGTGAGGAATCATGCTGCTCAGCTGGCAATAATCAAGCAGCTGAGCAGGCAGGAATTACGCAGCACAGCTGGCAATTGTCAAGCAGATGACAGGCAGGAATCATGCAGCTCAGCTGGCAATTGTCAAGCAGATGAGCAGACAGTAATCACGCAGCTCAGCAGGCCCTGATCACGTGACTGAGCATGCACTGTTCACGTGGCTGATCATACACTGATCACGTGATTGATCATGCACTGATCACTTGGATATCATGCACTGATCACGTGGCTGATCATACACTGTTCACGTGTCTGACATGCACTGATCACGTGGCTGATCATACACTGCTCACGTAACTGATCATGCACTGATCACGTGGCTGATCATGCACTGATCACGTGGCTGATCATGCACTGATCACGTGGCTACCATGCACTGGTCACGTGACTGATCATGCACTGATCACGTAATTGATCATGCACTGATCACGTGGCTGATCATGCACTGATCACGTGACTGATCATGCACTGATCACGTGACTGATCATGCACTGATCACGTGGCTATCATGCACTGATCACGGGCTGATCATGCACTGATCACGCAGCTACCATGCACTGGTCACGTGACTGATCATGCACTGATCACGTAACTGATCATGCACTGATCACGTGGCTTATCATGCACTGATCATGTGACTGATCATGTGCTGATCATGTTTGGTGTCACACACTGATCATGTGCATCTGGAGGCAACGAACAAAGAGCTGAGAAGGCAGGAATCAGTCAGCAGGCTATAATCATGGAACTCAGCTCTGAGAAATCATGCTGCTCAGCTGGCAATAATCAAGTAGATGAGCAGGCAGGAATTATGCAGCACAGGTGGCAATTGTCAAGGAGATGACAGGCAGGAATCGTACAGCTCAGCTGGCAATTGTCAAGCAGATGAGCAGACAGTAATCACGCAGCTCAGCATGCACTGATCACGTGACTGAGCATGCACTGTTCACGTGGCTGATCACACACTATCACGTGAATGATCATGCACTGATCACGTGGCTATCATGCACTGATCACGTGACTGATCATGCACTGATCACGTAATTGTCATGCACTGATCACGTGGCTATCATGCACTGATCACGTGGCTGATCATGCACTGATCACGTGACTGATCATGCACTGATCACGTGGCTATCATGCACTGATCACGTGGCTGATCATGCACTGATCACGGGACTGATCATGCACTGATCACGGCGCTATCATGCACTGCCTACATGACTCTACATGCACTGATCACGTGGATGATCATGCACTGATCACGTGACTGATCATGCACTGATCACGTGACTGATCATGCACTGATCACGTGGCTGATCATGCACTGATCACGTGGCTGATCATGCACTGATCACGTGACTGATCATGCACTGATCACGTGACTGATCATGCACTGATCACGTGGCTATCATGCACTGATCACTTGGCTGGTCACACTGATCACGTGCCTCGTCATGCACTGATCACGTGGCTGATCATGCACTGATCACGTGACTGATCATGCACTGATCACGTGGCTATCATGCACTGATCACGTGGCTATCATGCACTGATCACGGGCTGATCATGCACTGATCACGTAGCTACCATGCACTGATCACGTGACTGATCATGCACTGATCACGTGGCTGATCATGCACTGATCACGTGACTGATCATGCACTGATCACGTGACTGATCATGCACTGATCACGTGGATATCATGCACTGATCACGTTTGATCATGCACTGATCACGTGTCTGATCATGCACTGATCACGTGGCTGATCATGCACTGATCACGTAACTGATCATGCACTGATCACGTGGCTATCATGCACTGATCACGTGGCTGATCACACACCTGTCACGTGACTGATCATGCACTGATCATGCGGCACTCATGCACTGATCACGTGGCTGATCATACACTGATCACGTAACTGATCATGCACTGATCACGTGGCTATCATGCACTGCTCACGTGGCTGATCATGCAATGATCACGTAGCTACCATATACTGTCACGTGACTGATCATGCACAGATCACGTAAATGATCATGCACTGATCAGTGGACTGATCATGCACTGATCACGTGACTGATCATGCACTGATCACGTGGCTATCATGCACTGCTCACGTGGCTGATCATGCAATGATCACGTAGCAACCATGTACTGGTCACGTGACTGATCATGCACTGATCACGTAATTGATCATGCACTGATCACGTGACTCATCATGCACTGATCACGTGGCTGATCACACGTATCACGTGACTGATCATGCACTGATCACGTGGCTATCATGCACTGATCACGTGGCTATCATGCACTGATCACGTGGATATCATGCACTGATCACGTGGCTGATCACACACGTATCACATGACTGATCATGCACTGATCACGTGGCTATCATGCACTGATCACGTGGCTGATCATGCACTGATCACGTGGCTGATCATGCACTGATCACGTGACTGATCATGCACTGATCACGTGACTGATCATGCACTGATCACGTGGCTATCATGCACTGATCACGTGGCTGATCATGCAATGATCACGTGCTACCATGCACTGGTCACGTGACTGATCATGCACTGATCACGTAACTGATCATGCACTGATCACGTGGCTGATCATGCACTGATCACGTGACTGATCATGCACTGATCACGTGACTGATCATGCACTGATCACGTGGCTATCATGCACTGATCACGTGGCTGATCATGCACTGATCACGCAGCTATCATGCACTGATCACGTGACTGATCATGCACTGATCACGTAATTGATCATGCACTGATCACGTGGCTGATCATGCACTGATCACGTGACTGATCATGCACTGATCACGTGGCTGATCATGCACTGATCACGTGGCTATCATGCACTGATCACGTGGCTGATCATGCACTGATCACGCAGCTATCATGCACTGATCACGTGACTGATCATGCACTGATCACGTAATTGATCATGCACTGATCACGTGGCTGATCATGCACTGATCACGTGACTGATCATGCACTGATCACGTGGCTGATCATGCACTGATCACGTGGCTATCATGCACTGATCACGTGGCTGATCATGCACTGATCATGTAGCTACCATGTACTGGTCACGTGAATGATCATACACCCATCAGGTGACTGATCATGCACTGATCACGTGGCTATCATGCACTGATCACAAGACTGATCATGCACTGATCACGTCTAATCATGCACTGATCACATGACTGCCCATGCACTGATCACGTGGATGATCATACACTAATCATGTGACAGATCATGCACTGATCACGTGGCTGATCATGCACTGATACCGTGACTGAGCATGGACTGATCACATGACTATCATGTAGTGATCACGTGACTTAATGGCGCTGATCATGTGACTGATCATGCGCTGATCATGTTTGCTATCATACACTGATCATGTGCCTCTGGAGGCAATAAACAAAGAGCTGAGTAGGCACGAATCAAACAGTCAGCAGGCAATAATCATGGAACTCAGCTGTGAGGAATCATGCTGCTCAGCTGGCAATAATCAAGCAGCTGATCAGGCAGGAATTACGCAGCACAGCTGGCAATTGTCAAGCAGATGACAGGCAGGAATCATGCAGCTCAGCTGGCAATTGTCAAGCAGATGAGCAGACAGTAATCACGCAGCTCAGCAGGCCCTGATCACGTGACTGAGCATGCACTGTTCACGTGGCTGATCATACACTTATCACGTGATTGATCATGCACTGATCACTTGGATATCATGCACTGATCACGTGGCTGATCATACACTGATCACGTGTCTGACCATGCACTGATCACGTGGCTGATCATACACTGCTCACGTAACTGATCATGCACTGATCACGTGGCTATCATGCACTGATCACGTGACTGATCATGCACTGATCACGTGACTGATCATGCACTGATCACGTGGCTATCATGCACTGATCACGTGGCTGATCATGCAATGATCATGTAGCTACCATGTACTGGTCACGTGACTGATCATGCACTGATCACGTGACTGATCATGCACTGATCACGTGGCTATCATGCACTGATCACGTGGCTGATCATGCACTGATCACGTGCCTGATCATGCACTGATCACGTGACTGATCATGCACTGATCACGTAGCTATCATGCACTGATCACGTGGCTGATCATGCACTGATCACGTGGCTATCATGCACTGATCACGTGGCTATCATGCACTGATCACGTGGCTGATCATGCACTGATACCGTGACTGAGAATGGACTGATCACATGACTATCATGTAGTGATCACGTGACTTAATGGCGCTGATCATGTGACTGATCATGCGCTGATCATGTTTGCTATCATACACTGATCATGTGCCTCTGGAGGCAATAAACAAAGAGCTGAGTAGGCACGAATCAAACAGTCAGCAGGCAATAATCATGGAACTCAGCTGTGAGGAATCATGCTGCTCAGCTGGCAATAATCAAGCAGCTGAGCAGGCAGGAATTACACAGCACAGCTGGCAATTGTCAAGCAGATGACAGGCAGGAATCGTGCAGCTCAGCTGGCAATTGTCAAGCAGATGAGCAGACAGTAAACACGCAGCTCAGCAGGCCCTGATCACGTGACTGAGCATGCACTGTTCACGTGGCTGATCATACACTGATCACGTGATTGATCATGCACTGATCACTTGGATATCATGCACTGATCACGTGGCTGATCATACAGTGTTCACGTGTCTGACCATGCACTGATCACGTGGCTGATCATACACTGCTCACGTAACTGATCATGCACTGATCACGTGGCTATCATGCACTGATCACGTGGCTGATCATGCACTGATCACGTGGCTGATCACACACTGTCACGTGACATATCATGCACTGATCACGTGACTGATCATGCACTGATCACGTGGCTGATCATGCACTGATCACGTGGCTGATCACACATGATCACGTGACTGATCATGCACTGATCACGTGGCTGATCATGCACTGATCACGTGACTGATCATGCACTGATCACGTGGCTGATCATGCACTGATCACGTGACTGCATGCACTGATCACGTGACTGATCATGCACTGATCACGTGGCTATCATGCACTGATCACGTGGCTGATCATGCACTGATCACGTAGCTATCATGCACTGATCACGTGGCTGATCATGCACTGATCACGGACTGATCATGCACTGATCATGGGCTATCATGCACTGATCACATGACTGACATGCACTGATCACGTGACTGATCATGCACTGATCACGTGACTGATCATGCACTGATCACGTGACTGATCATGCACTGATCACGTGGCTGATCATGCACTGATCACGTAACTGATCATGCACTGATCACGTGGCTGATCATGCACTGATCACGTGGCTGATCATGCACTGATCACGTGACTGATCATGCACTGATCACGTGACTGATCATGCACTGATCACGTGGCTATCATGCACTGATCACGTGGCTGATCATGCACTGATCACGTGACTGATCATGCACTGATCACTGGCTATCATGCACTGATCAGCTGGCTATCATGCACTGATCACGTGGCTGATCATGCACTGATCACGTGACTGATCATGCACTGATCACGTCTATATCATGCACTGATCACATGACTGATCATGCACTGATCACGTGGATGATCATACACTGATCATGTGACTGATCATGCACTGATCACGTGGCTATCATGCACTGATCACGTGGCTGATCATGCACTGATCACGTAGCTATCATGTACTGATCACGTGACTGATCATGCACTGATCACGTGATTGATCATGCACTGATCACGTGGCTGATCATGCACTGATCACGTGGCTGATCATGCACTGATCACGTGACTGATCATGCACTGATCACGTGACTGATCATGCACTGATCACGTGGCTATCATGCACTGATCACGTGGCTATCATGCACTGATCACGTGGCTGATCATGCACTGATCACGTAGCTACCATGCACTGATCACGTGACTGATCATGCACTGATCACGTGGCACTCATGCACTGATCACGTGGCTGATCATACACTGATCACGTAACTGATCATGCACATCACGTGGCTATCATGCACTGCTCACGTGGCTGTCATGCAATGATCACGTAGCTACCATATACTGGTCACGTGACTGATCATGCACTGATCACGTAAATGATCATGCACTGATCACGTGACTGATCATGCACTGATCACGTGACTGATCATGCACTGATCACGTGGCTATCATGCACTGCTCACGTGGCTGATCATGCAACGATCACGTAGCAACCATGTACTGGTCACGTGACTGATCATGCACTGATCACGTAATTGATCATGCACTGATCACGTGGCTCATCATGCACTGATCACGTGGCTGATCACACACTGATCACGTGACTGATCATGCACTGATCACGTGACTGATCATGCACTGATCACGTGGCTATCATGCACTGATCACGTGGATATCATGCACTGATCACGTGGCTGATCACACGTATCACGTGACTGATCATGCACTGATCACGTGGCTGATCATGCACTGATCACGTGACTGATCATGCACTGATCACGTGGCTATCATGCACTGATCACGTGGCTGATCATGCAATGATCACGTAGCTACCATATACTGTCACGTGACTGATCATGCACTGATCACGTAAATGATCATGCACTGATCACGTGACTGATCATGCACTGATCACGTGACTGATCATGCACTGATCACGTGGCTATCATGCACTGATCACGTGGCTGATCATGCAATGATCACGTAGCAACCATGTACTGGTCACGTGACTGATCATGCACTGATCACGTAATTGATCATGCACTGATCACGTGGCTGATCATGCACTGATCACGTGACTGATCATGCACTGATCACGTGACTGATCATGCACTGATCACGTGGCTATCATGCACTGATCACGTGGCTGATCATGCACTGATCACGTGACTGATCATGCACTGATCACGTGACTGATCATGCACTGATCACGTGGCTATCATGCACTGATCACGTGGCTGATCATGCACTGATCACGTGGCTGATCATGCACTGATCACGTGACTGATCATGCACTGATCACGTGGCTATCATGCACTGATCACGTGACTATCATGCACTGATCACGTGCTGTCATGCACTGATCACGTGACTGATCATGCACTGATCACGTGGTATCATGCACTGATCACGTGGCTGATCATGCACTGATCACGTGGCTGATCATGCACTGATCACGTGGCTATCATGCACTGATCACGTGACTGATCATGCAATGATCACGTAGCTTACATATACTGGTCACGTGACTGATCATGCACTGATCATGTAATTGATCATGCACTGATCACGTGACTGATCATGCACTGATCACGTGACTGATCATGCACTGATCACGTGTGTATCATGCACTGCTCACGTGGCTGATCATGCAATGATCACATAGCTACCATATACTGGTCACATGACTGATCATGCACTGATCACGTAATTGATCATGCACTGATCACGTGGCTGATCATGCACTGATCACGTGACTGATCATGCACTGATCACGTGGCTGATCATGCACTGATCACGTGGCTATCATGCACTGATCACGTGGCTGATCATACACTGATCACGTGTCTGATCATGCACTGATCACGTGACTGATCATGCACTGATCACGTGGCTATCATGCACTGATCACGTGGCTGATCATGCACTGATCACGTGACTGATCATGCACTGATCACGTGGCTGATCATGCACTGATCACGTGGCTATCATGCACTGATCACGTGGCTGAACATGCACTGTTCACGTGGCTGATCACACACCTGTCACGTGACTGATCATGCACTGATCACGTGGCACTCATGCACTGATCACGTGGCTGATCATATTCTGCTCACGTAACTGATCATGCACACATCACGTGGCTATCATGCACTGCTCACGTGGCTGATCATGCAATGATCACGTAGCTACCATATACTGGTCACGTGACTGATCATGCACTGATCACGTAAATGATCATGCACTGTTCACGTGACTGATCATGCACTGATCACGTGACTGATCATGCACTGATCACGTGGCTATCATGCACTGCTCACGTGGCTGATCATGCAATGATCACGTAGCAACCATGTACTGATCACGTGACTGATCATGCACTGATCACGTAATTATTCCTGCACTGATCACGTGGCTCATCATGCACTGATCACGTGGCTGATCACACACGTATCACGTGACTGATCATGCACTGATCACGTGGCTATCATGCACTGATCACGTGGCTATCATGCACTGATCACGTGGATATCATGCACTGATCACGTGGCTGATCACACACGTATCACGTGACTGATCATGCACTGATCACGTGGCTATCATGCACTGATCACGTGGCTGATCATGCACTGATCACGTAGCTACCATGTACTGATCACGTGACTGATCATGCACTGATCACGTAACTGATCATGCACTGATCACGTGGCTGATCATGCACTGATCACGTGGCTATCATGCACTGATCACGTGGCTGATCATGCAATGATCACGCAGCTACCATGCACTGATCACGTGACTGATCATGCACTGATCACGTGGCTGATCATGCACTGATCACGTGGCTGATCATGCACTGATCACGTGGCTGATCATGCACTGATCACGTGACTGATCATGCACTGATCACGTGGCTGATCATGCACTGATCACGTGGCTGATCATGCACTGATCACGTAGCTACCATGCACTGATCACGTGACTGATCATGCACTGATCACGTAATTGATCATGCACTGATCACGTGGCTGATCATGCACTGATCACGTGTCTGATCATGCACTGATCACGTGGCTGATCATGCACTGATCACGTAACTGATCATGCACTGATCACGTGGCTATCATGCACTGATCACGTGGTGATCATGCACTGATCACGTGGCTGATCACACACTGTCACGTGACATATCATGCACTGATCACGTGGACATCATGCACTGATCACGTGGCTGATCACACAGTATCACGTGACTGATCATGCACTGATCACGTGGCTGATCATGCACTGATCACGTGGCTATCATGCACTGATCACGTGGCTGATCATGCACTGATCACGTGACTATCATGCACTGATCACGTGACTGATCATGCACTGATCACGTGACTGATCATGCACTGATCACGTGGCTGATCATGCACTGATCACGTGACTGATCATGCACTGATCACGTGGCTATCATGCACTGATCACGTGGCTGACATGCACTGATCACGTGGCTGATCACACACTGTCACGTGACATATCATGCACTGATCATCTGGCACTCATGCACTGATCACGTGGCTGATCATACACTGCTCACGTCACTGATCATGCACACATCACGTGGCTATCATGCACTGCTCACGTGGCTGTCATGCAATGATCACGGCTACCATATACTGGTCACGTGACTGATCATGCACTGATCACGTAAATGATCATGCACTGATCACGTGACTGATCATGCACTGATCACGTGACTGATCATGCACTGATCACGTGGCTATCATGCACTGCTCACGTGGCTGATCATGCAACGATCACGTAGCAACCATATACTGGTCACGTGACTGATCATGCACTGATCACGTAATTGATCATGCACTGATCACGTGGCTCATCATGCACTGATCACGTGGCTGATCACACGTATCACGTGACTGATCATGCACTGATCACGTGACTGATCATGCACTGATCACGTGGCTATCATGCACTGATCACGTGGATATCATGCACTGATCACGTGGCTGATCACACACGTATCACGTGACTGATCATGCACTGATCACGTGGCTGATCATGCACTGATCACGTGGCTATCATGCACTGATCACGTGGCTGATCATGCAATGATCACGCAGCTACCATGTACTGGTCTCATGACTGATCATGCACTGATCACGTAATTGATCATGCACTGATCACGTGGCTTATCATGCACTGATCATGTGACTGATCATGTGCTGATCATGTTTGGTGTCATACACTGATCATGTGCCTCTGGAGGCAATGAACATAGAGCTGAGTAGGCAGGAATCAGTCAGCAGGCTATAATCATGGAACTCAGCTCTGAGAAATCATGCTGCTCAGCTGGCAATAATCAAGTAGATGAGCAGGCAGGAATTACGCAGCACAGGTGGCAATTGTCAAGAGATGACAGGCAGGAATCGTGCAGCTCAGCTGGCAAATGTCAAGCAGATGAGCAGACAGTAATCACGCAGCTCAGCAGGCCCTGATCACGTGACTGAGCATGCACTGTTCACGTGGCTGATCATGCACTGATCACGTGACTGATCATGCACTGATCACGTGACTGATCATGCACTGATCACGTGACTGATCATGCACTGATCACGTGGCTATCATGCACTGATCACGTGGCTGATCATGCAATGATCATGCAACTACCATGTACTGGTCACATGACTGATCATGCACTGATCACGTGACTGATCATGCACTGATCACGTGGCTATCATGCACTATCACGTGGCTGATCATGCACTGATCACGTGCCTGATCATGCACTGATCACGTGACTGATCATGCACTGATCACGTAACTATCATGCACTGATCACGTGGCTGATCATGCACTGATCACGTGGCTATCATGCACTGATCACGTGGCTATCATGCACTGATCACGTGGCTGATCATGCACTGATACCGTGACTGAGCATGGACTGATCACATGACTATCATGTAGTGATCACGTGACTTAATGGTGCTGATCATGCGCTGATCATGTTTGCTATCATACACTGATCATGTGCCTCTGGAGGCAATAAACAAAGAGCTGAGTAGGCACGAATCAAACAGTCAGCAGGCAATAATCATGGAACTCAGCTGTGAGGAATCATGCTGCTCAGCTGGCAATAATCAAGCAGCTGAGCAGGCAGGAATTACACAGCACAGCTGCAATTGTCAAGCAGATGAGCAGACAGTAATCACGCAGCTCAGCAGGCCCTGATCACGTGACTGAGCATGCACTGTTCACGTGGCTGATCATGCACTGATCACGTGACTGATCATGCACTGATCACGTGGCTATCATGCACTGATCACGTGGCTGATCATGCACTGATCACGTGGCTGATCATGCACTGATCACGTGACTGATCATGCACTGATCACGTGACACTCATGCACTGATCACGTGGCTGATCATACACTGCTCACGTAACTGATCATGCACTGATCACGTGGCTATCATGCACTGATCACGTGGCTGAACATGCACTGTTCACGTGGCTGATCACACACCTGTCACGTGACATATCATGCACTGATCACGTGGCACTCATGCACTGATCACGTGGCTGATCATACTCTGCTCACGTAACTGATCATGCACACATCACGTGGCTATCATGCACTGCTCACGTGGCTGTCATGCAATGATCACGTAGCTACCATATACTGGTCACGTGACTGATCATGCACAGATCACGTAAATGATCATGCACTGATCACGTGACTGATCATGCACTGATCACGTGGCTATCATGCACTGATCACGTGGCTGATCATGCAATGATCACGTAGCAACCATGTACTGGTCACGTGACTGATCATGCACTGATCACGTAATTGATCATGCACTGATCACGTGGCTCATCATGCACTGATCACGTGGCTGATCACACATGATCACGTGACTGATCATGCACTGATCACGTGGCTCTCATGCACTGATCACGTGGCTATCATGCACTGATCACGTGGATATCATGCACTGATCACGTGGCTATCATGCACTGATCATGTGACTGATCATGCACTGATCACGTCTGATCATGCACTGATCACGTGACTGATCATGCACTGATCACGTGGCTGATCATGCACTGATCATGTGACTGATCATGCACTGATCACGTGGCTGATCATGCACTGATCACGTGGCTGATCATGCACTGATCACGTGACTGATCATGCACTGATCACGTGGCTATCATGCACTGATCACGTGGCTGATCATGCACTGATCACGTGTCTGATCATGCACTGATCACGTGGCTGATCATGCACTGATCACGTAACTGATCATGCACTGATCACGTGGCTATCATGCACTGATCACGTGGCTGATCATGCAATGATCATGTAGCTACCATGTACTGGTCACGTGACTGATCATGCACTGATCACGTGACTGATCATGCACTGATCACGTGGCTATCATGCACTGTCACGTGGCTGATCATGCACTGATCACGTGCCTGATCATGCACTGATCACGTGACTGATCATGCACTGATCACGTGGCTATCATGCACTGATCACGTGGCTGATCATGCACTGATCACGTGGCTATCATGCACTGATCACGTGGCTATCATGCACTGATCACGTGGCTGATCATGCACTGATACCGTGACTGAGCATGGACTGATCACATGACTATCATGTAGTGATCACGTGACTTCATGGCGCTGATCATGTGACTGATCATGCGCTGATCATGTTTGCTTTCATACACTGATCATGTGCCTCTGGAGGCAATAAACAAAGAGCTGAGTAGGCACGAATCAAACAGTCAGCAGGCAGTAATCATGGAACTCAGCTGTGAGGAATCATGCTGCTCAGCTGGCAATAATCAAGCAGCTGAGCAGGCAGGAATTACACAGCACAGCTGGCAATTGTCAAGCAGATGACAGGCAGGAATCATGCAGCTCTGCTGGCAATTGTCAAGCAGATGAGCAGACAGTAATCACGCAGCTCAGCAGGCCCTGATCACGTGACTGAGCATGCACTGTTCACGTGGCTGATCACACACTGATCACGTGAATGATCATGCACTGATCACTTGGATATCATGCACTGATCACGTGGCTGATCATACACTGTTCACGTGTCTGATCATGCACTGATCACGTGGCTGATCATGCACTGATCACGTAGCTATCATGCACTGATCACGTGACTGATCATGCACTGATCACGTGGCTGATCATGCACTGATCACGTGGCTGATCATGCACTGATCACGTGACTGATCATGCACTGATCACGTGACTGATCATGCACTGATCACGTGGCTATCATGCACTGCTCACGTGGCTGATCATGCAATGATCACGCAGCTACCATGCACTGGTCACATGACTGATCATGCACTGATCACGTAATTGATCATGCACTGATCACGTGGCTTATCATGCACTGATCATGTGACTGATCATGTGCTGATCATGTTTGGTGTCACACACTGATCATGTGCATCTGCAGGCAATGAACAAAGAGCTGAGTAGGCAGGAATCAGTCAGCAGGCTATAATCATGGAACTCAGCTGTGAGAAATCATGCTGCTCAGCTGGCAATAATCAAGTAGATGAGCAGGCAGGAATTATGCGGCACAGGTGGCAATTGTCAAGGAGATGACAGGCAGGAATCGTGCAGCTCAGCTGGCAATTGTCAAGCAGATGAGCAGACAGTAATCACGCAGCTCAGCAGGCCCTTATCACGTGACTGAGCATGCACTGTTCACGTGGCTGATCACACACTGATCACGTGACTGATCATGCACTGATCACGTGGCTATCATGCACTGATCACGTGATTGTCATGCACTGATCACGTGGCTATCATGCACTGATCACGTGGCTGATCATGCACTGATCACGTAGCTATCATGCACTGATCACGTGGCTGATCATGCACTGATCACGGGACTGATCATGCACTGATCACGGGCTATCATGCACTGTCACATGACTGATCATGCACTGATCACGTGGATGATCATGCACTGATCACGTGACTGATCATGCACTGATCACGTGACTGATCATGCACTGATCACGTGGCTGATCATGCACTGATCACGTGGCTGATCATGCACTGATCACGTGGCTGATCATGCACTGATCACGTGGCTGATCATGCACTGATCACGTGACTGATCATGCACTGATCACGTGACTGATCATGCACTGATCACGTGGCTATCATGCACTGATCACGTGGCTGATCATGCACTGATCACGTGACTGATCATGCACTGATCACGTGACTGATCATGCACTGATCACGTGACTGATCATGCACTGATCACGTGGCTGATCATGCACTATCACGTGGCTGATCATGCAATGATCACTGACTGATCATGCACTGATCACGTGACTGATCATGCACTGATCACGTGGCTATCATGCACTGATCACGTGGCTGATCATGCACTGATCACGTGACTGATCATGCACTGATCACTGGCTATCATGCACTGATTACCTGGCTATCATGCACTGATCACGTGGCTGATCATGCACTGATACCGTGACTGAGCATGGACTGATCACATGACTATCATGTAGTGATCACGTGACTTAATGGCGCTGATCATGTGACTGATCATGCGCTGATCATGTTTGCTATCATACACTGATCATGTGCCTCTGGAGGCAATAAACAAAGAGCTGAGTAGGCACGAATCAAACAGTCAGCAGGCAATAATCATGGAACTCAGCTGTGAGGAATCATGCTGCTCAGCTGGCAATAATCAAGCAGCTGAGCAGGCAGGAATTACGCAGCACAGCTGGCAATTGTCAAGCAGATGACAGGCAGGAATCGTGCAGCTCAGCTGGCAATTGTCAAGCAGATGAGCAGACAGTAATCACGCAGCTCAGCAGGCCCTGATCACGTGACTGAGCATGCACTGTTCACGTGGCTGATCATACACTGATCACGTGATGATCATGCACTGATCACTTGGATATCATGCACTGATCACGTGGCTGATCATGCACTGATCACGTGCTGATCATGCACTGATCACGTGGCTGATCATGCACTGATCACGTGACTGATCATGCACTGATCACGTGACTGATCATGCACTGATCACGTGGCTATCATGCACTGATCACGTGGCTGATCATGCACTGATCACGTAGCAACCATGCACTGATCACGTGACTGATCATGCACTGATCACGTAATTGATCATGCACTGATCACGTGGCTCATCATGCACTGATCACGTGGCTGATCACACATGATCACGTGACTGATCATGCACTGATCACGTGGCTGATCATGCACTGATCACGTGGCTGATCATGCACTGATCACGTGGCTATCATGCACTGATCACGTGGCTGATCATGCAATGATCACGTAGCAACCATGTACTGGTCATGTGACTGATCACATAATTGATCCTGCACTGATCACGTGGCTCATCATGCACTGATCCGGTGGCTGATCACACACGTATCACGTGACTGATCATGCACTGATCACGTGACTGATCATGCACTGATCACGTGGCTATCATGCACTGATCACGTGGATATCATGCACTGATCACGTGGCTGATCACACACGTATCACGTGACTGATCATGCACTGATCACGTGGCTATCATGCACTGATCACGTGGCTATCATGCACTGATCACGTGGCTGATCATGCAATGATCACGTAGCTACCATGCACTGATCACGTGACTGATCATGCACTGATCACGTAACTGATCATGCACTGATCACGTGACTGATCATGCACTGATCACGTGACTGATCATGCACTGATCACGGACTGATCATGCACTGATCACGTGGCTATCATGCACTGATCACGTGGCTGATCATGCACTGATCACGTAGCTATCATGCACTGATCACGTGACTGATCATGCACTGATCACGTAAGTGATCATGCACTGATCACGTGACTGATCATGCACTGATCACGTGACTGATCATGCACTGATCACGTGGCTATCATGCACTGATCACGTGGCTGATCATGCAATGATCACGTAGCAACATGTACTGGTCACGTGACTGATCATGCACTGATCATGTAATTGATCATGCACTGATCACGTGGCTCATCATGCACTGATCACGTGACTGATCATGCACTGATCACGTGACTGATCATGCACTGATCACGTGGCTATCATGCACTGATCACGTGGCTATCATGCACTGATCACGTGGATATCATGCACTGATCACGTGGCTGATCACACGTATCACGTGACTGATCATGCACTGATCACGTGTCTACATGCACTATCACGTGACTGATCATGCACTGATCACGTGGCTATCATGCACTGATCACGTGACTGATCATGCACTGATCACGTAGCTTACATGCACTGATCACGTGACTGATCATGCACTGATCACGTAATTGATCATGCACTGATCACGTGACTGATCATGCACTGATCACGTGACTGATCATGCACTGATCACGTGGCTATCATGCACTGATCACGTGGCTGATCATGCACTGATCACGTGGCTACATGTACTGTCACGTGACTGATCATGCACTGATCACGTAATTGATCATGCACTGATCACGTGGCTGATCATGCACTGATCACGTGACTGATCATGCACTGATCACGTGACTGATCATGCACTGATCACGTGGCTATCATGCACTGATCACGTGGCTGATCATGCACTGATCACGTGACTGATCATGCACTGATCACGTGACTGATCATGCACTGATCACGTGGCTATCATGCACTGATCACGTGGCTGATCATGCACTGATCACGTGACTGATCATGCACTGATCACGTGACTGATCATGCACTGATCACGTGGCTATCATGCACTGATCACGTGGCTGATCATGCACTGATCACGTGGCTGATCATGCACTGATCACGTGACTGATCATGCACTGATCACGTGGCATCATGCACTGATCACGTGACTGATCATGCACTGATCACGTAGCTATCATGCACTGGTCACGTGACTGATCATGCACTGATCACGTAATTGATCATGCACTGATCACGTGACTGATCATGCACTGATCACGTGACTGATCATGCACTGATCACGTGGCTATCATGCACTGCTCACGTGGCTGATCATGCATGATCACGCAGCTACCATGTACTGGTCACATGACTGATCATGCACTGATCACGTGACTGATCATGCAGTGATCACGTGGCTATCATGCACTACTCACGTGGTTGATCATGCAATGATCATGTAGCTACCATGTACAGGTCACGTGAATGATCATACACCCATCAGGTGACTGATCATGCACTGATCACGTGGCTATCATGCACTGATCACGAGACTGATCATGCACTGATCACGTCTATATCATCCACTGAGTACATGACTGCCCATGCACTGATCACGTGGATGATCATACACTAATCATGTGACAGATCATGCACTGATCACGTGGCTGATCATGCACTGATACCGTGACTGAGCATGGACTGATCACATGACTATCATGTAGTGATCACGTGACTTAATGGCGCTGATCATGTGACTGATCATGCGCTGATCATGTTTGCTATCATACACTGATCATGTGCCTCTGGAGGCAATAAACAAAGAGCTGAGTAGGCACGAATCAAACAGTCAGCAGGCAATAATCATGGAACTCAGCTGTGAGGAATCATGCTGCTCAGCTGGCAATAATCAAGCAGCTGAGCAGGCAGGAATTACGCAGCACAGCTGGCAATTGTCAAGCAGATGACAGGCAGGAATCGTGCAGCTCAGCTGGCAATTGTCAAGCAGATGAGCAGACAGTAATCACGCAGCTCAGCAGGCCCTGATCACGTGACTGAGCATGCACTGTTCACGTGGCTGATCATACACTGATCACGTGATTGATCATGCACTGATCACTTGGATATCATGCACTGATCACGTGGCTGATCATACACTGTTCACGTGTCTGACCATGCACTGATCACGTGGCTGATCATACACTGCTCACGTAACTGATCATGCACTGATCACGTGGCTATCATGCACTGATCACGTGGCTGAACATGCACTGTTCACGTGGCTGATCACACACCTGTCACGTGACATATCATGCACTGATCACGTGGCACTCATGCACTGATCACGTGGCTGATCATACTCTGCTCACGTAATTCATCATGCACACATCACGTGGCTATCATGCACTGCTCCGTGGCTCGTCATGGAATGATCACGAAGCAACCATATACTGGTCACGTGACTGATCATGCACAGATCACGTAAATGATCATGCACTGTTCACGTGACTGATCATGTACTGATCACGTGACTGATCATGCACTGATCACGTGGCTATCATGCACTGCTCACGTGGCTGATCATGCAATGATCACGTAGCTACCATGCACTGATCACGTGACTGATCATGCACTGATCACGTGGCTATCATGCACTGATATCATGCACTGATCACGTGGCTGATCACGCACGATCACGTGACTGATCATGCACTGATCACGTGACTGATCATGCACTGATCACGTGGCTGATCATGCACTGATCACGTGGCTATCATGCACTGATCACGTGGCTGATCATGCACTGATCACGTAGCTATCATGCACTGGTCACGTGACTGATCATGCACTGATCACGTAATTGATCATGCACTGATCACGTGACTGATCATGCACTGATCACGTGACTGATCATGCACTGATCACGTGGCTATCATGCACTGCTCACGTGGCTGATCATGCATGATCACGCAGCTACCATGTACTGGTCACATGACTGATCATGCACTGATCACGTGACTGATCATGCAGTGATCACGTGGCTATCATGCACTACTCACGTGGCTGATCATGCAATGATCATGTAGCTACCATGTAGAGGTCACGTGAATGATCATACACCCATCAGGTGACTGATCATGCACTGATCACGTGGCTATCATGCACTGATCACGAGACTGATCATGCACTGATCACGTCTATATCATCCACTGAGTACATGACTGCCCATGCACTGATCACGTGGATGATCATACACTAATCATGTGACAGATCATGCACTGATCACGTGGCTGATCATGCACTGATACCGTGACTGAGCATGGACTGATCACATGACTATCATGTAGTGATCACGTGACTTAATGGCGCTGATCATGTGACTGATCATGCGCTGATCATGTTTGCTATCATACACTGATCATGTGCCTCTGGAGGCAATAAACAAAGAGCTGAGTAGGCACGAATCAAACAGTCAGCAGGCAATAATCATGGAACTCAGCTGTGAGGAATCATGCTGCTCAGCTGGCAATAATCAAGCAGCTGAGCAGGCAGGAATTACGCAGCACAGCTGGCAATTGTCAAGCAGATGACAGGCAGGAATCGTGCAGCTCAGCTGGCAATTGTCAAGCAGATGAGCAGACAGTAATCACGCAGCTCAGCAGGCCCTGATCACGTGACTGAGCATGCACTGTTCACGTGGCTGATCATACACTGATCACGTAATGATCATGCACTGATCACGTGACTGATCATGCACTGATCACGTGACTGATCATGCACTGATCACGTGGCTGATCATGCACTGATCACGTGGCTGATCATGCACTGATCACGTAGCTATCATGCACTGATCACGTGGCTGATCATGCACTGATCACGTGGCTGATCATGCACTGATCACGTGGCTGATCATGCACTGATCACGTGGCTGATCATGACACGATCACGTGACTGATCATGCACTGATCACGTGACTGATCATGCACTGATCACGTGGCTATCATGCACTGATCACGTGGATATCATGCACTGATCACGTGGCTGATCACACATGATCACGTGACTGATCATGCACTGATCACGTGGCTGATCATGCACTGATCACGTAGCTACCATGTACTGATCACGTGACTGATCATGCACTGATCACGTGGCTGATCATGCACTGATATCATGCACTGATCACGTGGCTGATCACACACTGATCACGTGACTGATCATGCACTGATCACGTGGCTATCATGCACTGATCACGTGGCTGATCATGCACTGATCACGTAGCTACCATGCACTGATCACGTGACTGATCATGCACTGATCACGTGGCTGATCATGCACTGATCACGTGCCTGATCATGCACTGATCACGTGACTGATCATGCACTGATCACGTGGATATCATGCACTGATCACGTGGCTGATCATGCACTGATCACGTGTCTGATCATGCACTGATCACGTGGCTGATCATGCACTGATCACGTAACTGATCATGCACTGATCACGTGGCTATCATGCACTGATCACGTGGCTGATCATGCACTGATCACGTGGCTTATCACACACTGTCACGTGACTGATCATGCACTGATCACGTGGCACTCATGCACTGATCACGTGGCTGATCATACACTGATCACGTAACTGATCATGCACTGATCACGTGGCTATCATGCACTGATCACGTGGCTGATCATGCAATGATCACGTAGCTACCATGCACTGGTCACGTGACTGATCATGCACTGATCACGTAATTGATCATGCACTGATCACGTGACTGATCATGCACTGATCACGTGGCTGATCATGCACGTATCACGTGACTGATCATGCACTGATCACGTGGCTATCATGCACTGATCACGTGGCTATCATGCACTGATCACGTGGCTATCATGCACTGATCACGTGGCTGATCACACACTGATCACATGACTGATCATGCACTGATCACGTGGCTATCATGCACTGATCACGTGGCTGATCATGCACTGATCACGTGACTGATCATGCACTGATCACGTGACTGATCATGCACTGATCACGTGGCTATCATGCACTGATCACGTGGCTGATCATGCACTGATCACGCAGCTACCATGCACTGATCACGTGACTGATCATGCACTGATCACGTAGCTGATCATGCACTGATCACGTGGCTGATCATGCACTGATCACGTGACTGATCATGCACTGATCACGTGACTGATCATGCACTGATCACGTGGCTATCATGCACTGATCACGTGGCTGATCATGCACTGATCACGCAGCTACCATGCACTGATCACGTGACTGATCATGCACTGATCACGTAATTGATCATGCACTGATCACGTGGCTGATCATGCACTGATCACGTGACTGATCATGCACTGATCACGTGGCTGATCATGCACTGATCACGTGGCTATCATGCACTGATCACGTGGCTGATCATGCACTGATCACGTAGCTACATGTACTGATCACGTGAATGATCATGCACTGATCACGTGACTGATCATGCACTGATCACGTGGCTATCATGCACTGATCACGTGACTGATCATGCACTGATCACGTCTAATCATGCACTGATCACGTGACTGATCATGCACTGATCACGTGGATGATCATGCACTGATCACGTGACTGATCATGCACTGATCACGTGGCTGATCATGCACTGATCACGTGGCTGATCATGCACTGATCACGTGACTGATCATGCACTGATCACGTGGATATCATGCACTGATCACGTGGCTGATCATGCACTGATCACGTGACTGATCATGCACTGATCACGTGGCTATCATGCACTGATCACGTGACTGATCATGCACTGATCACGTGACTGATCATGCACTGATCACGTGGCTATCATGCACTGATCACGTGGCTGATCATGCAATGATCATGAAGCTACCATGTACTGGTCACGTGACTGATCATGCACTGATCACGTGACTGATCATGCACTGATCACGTGGCTATCATGCACTGATCACGTGGCTGATCATGCACTGATCACGTGCCTGATCATGCACTGATCACGTGACTGATCATGCACTGATCACGTGGCTATCATGCACTGATCACGTGGCTGATCATGCACTGATCACGTGGCTGATCATGCACTGATCACGTGGCTATCATGCACTGATCACGTGGCTGATCATGCACTGATCACGTGACTGATCATGGACTGATCACATGACTATCATGTAGTGATCACGTGACTTAATGGCACTGATCATGTGACTGATCATGCGCTGATCATGTTGCTATCATACACTGATCATGTGCCTCTGGAGGCAATAAACAAAGAGCTGAGTAGGCACGAATCAAACAGTCAGCAGGCAATAATCATGGAACTCAGCTGTGAGGAATCATGCTGCTCAGCTGGCAATTTCACGTGTCTGACCATGCACTGATCACGTGGCTGATCATGCAATGATCATGTAGCTACCATGTACTGGTCCGTGAGTGATCATGCACTGATCACGTAACTGATCATGCACTGATCACGTGGCTGATCATGCACTGATCACGTGACTGATCATGCACTGATCACGTGACTGATCATGCACTGATCACGTGGCTATCATGCACTGATCACGTGGCTGATCATGCACTGATCACGCAGCTACCATGCACTGGTCACATGACTGATCATGCACTGATCACGTAACTGATCATGCACTGATCACCTGGCTTATCATGCATTGATCATGTGACTGATCATGTGCTGATCATGTTTGGTGTCACACACTGATCATGTGCCTCTGGAGGCAATGAACAAAGAGCTGAGTAGGCAGGAATCAGTCAGCAGGCTATAATCATGGAACTCAGCTGTGAGAAATCATGCTGCTCAGCTGGCAATAATCAAGTAGATGAGCAGGCAGGAATTATGCGGCACAGGTGGCAATTGTCAAGGAGATGACAGGCAGGAATCGTGCAGCTCAGCTGGCAATTGTCAAGCAGATGAGCAGACAGTAATCACGCAGCTCAGCAGGCCCTTATCACGTGACTGAGCATGCACTGTTCACGTGGCTGATCACACACTGATCACGTGACTAATCATGCACTGATCACGTGGCTATCATGCACTGATCACGTGATCATGCACTGATCACGTGGCTATCATGCACTGATCACGTGGCTGATCATGCACTGATCACGTAGCTATCATGCACTGATCACGTGGCTGATCATGCACTGATCACGGGACTGATCATGCACTGATCACGGGCTATCATGCACTGTCACATGACTGATCATGCACTGATCACGTGGCTGATCATGCACTGATCACGTGACTGATCATGCACTGATCACGTGACTGATCATGCACTGATCACGTGGCTGATCATGCACTGATCACGTGGCTGATCATGCACTGATCACGTGGCTGATCATGCACTGATCACGTGGCTGATCATGCACTGATCACGTGACTGATCATGCACTGATCACGTGACTGATCATGCACTGATCACGTGGCTGATCATGCACTGATCACGTGACTGATCATGCACTGATCACGTGGCTATCATGCACTGATCACGTGGCTGATCATGCACTGATCACGTAGCTACCATGCACTGATCACGTGACTGATCATGCACTGATCACGTGGCTGATCATGCACTGATCACGTGGCTGATCATGCACTGATCACGTGACTGATCATGCACTGATCACGTGGATATCATGCACTGATCACGTGGCTGATCATGCACTGATCACGTGTCTGATCATGCACTGATCACGTGGCTGATCATGCACTGATCACGTGACTGATCATGCACTGATCACGTGGCTATCATGCACTGATCACGTGGCTGATCATGCACTGATCACGTGGCTGATCACACACTGTCACGTGACTGATCATGCACTGATCACGTGGCACTCATGCACTGATCACGTGGCTGATCATACACTGATCACGTGACTGATCATGCACTGATCACGTGGCTATCATGCACTGATCACGTGGCTGATCATGCAATGATCACGTAGCTACCATGCACTGGTCACGTGACTGATCATGCACTGATCACGTAATTGATCATGCACTGATCACGTGACTGATCATGCACTGATCACGTGGCTGATCACACACTGATCACGTGACTGATCATGCACTGATCACGTGGCTATCATGCACTGATCACGTGGCTATCATGCACTGATCACGTGGATATCATGCACTGATCACGTGGCTGATCACACACGATCACATGACTGATCATGCACTGATCACGTGGCTATCATGCACTGATCACGTGGCTGATCATGCACTGATCACGTGACTGATCATGCACTGATCACGTGACTGATCATGCACTGATCACGTGGCTATCATGCACTGATCACGTGGCTGATCATGCAATGATCACGCAGCTACCATGTACTGATCACGTGACTGATCATGCACTGATCACGTAGCTGATCATGCACTGATCACGTGGCTGATCATGCACTGATCACGTGACTGATCATGCACTGATCACGTGACTGATCATGCACTGATCACGTGGCTATCATGCACTGATCACGTGGCTGATCATGCACTGATCACGCAGCTACCATGCACTGATCACGTGACTGATCATGCACTGATCACGTAATTGATCATGCACTGATCACGTGGCTGATCATGCACTGATCACGTGACTGATCATGCACTGATCACGTGGCTGATCATGCACTGATCACGTGGCTATCATGCACTGATCACGTGGCTGATCATGCACTGATCACGTAGCTACATGTACTGATCACGTGAATGATCATGCACTGATCACGTGACTGATCATGCACTGATCACGTGGCTATCATGCACTGATCACGTGACTGATCATGCACTGATCACGTCTGATCATGCACTGATCACATGACTGATCATGCACTGATCACGTGGATGATCATACACTGATCGTGACTGATCATGCACTGATCACGTGGCTGATCATGCACTGATCACGTGGCTGATCATGCACTGATCACGTGACTGATCATGCACTGATCACGTGGCTATCATGCACTGATCACGTGGCTGATCATGCACTGATCACGTGACTGATCATGCACTGATCACGTGGCTATCATGCACTGATCACGTGACTGATCATGCACTGATCACGTGACTGATCATGCACTGATCACGTGGCTATCATGCACTGATCACGTGGCTGATCATGCAATGATCATGAAGCTACCATGTACTGGTCACGTGACTGATCATGCACTGATCACGTGACTGATCATGCACTGATCACGTGGCTATCATGCACTGATCACGTGGCTGATCATGCACTGATCACGTGCCTGATCATGCACTGATCACGTGACTGATCATGCACTGATCACGTAGCTATCATGCACTGATCACGTGGCTGATCATGCACTGATCACGTGGCTGATCATGCACTGATCACGTGGCTATCATGCACTGATCACGTGGCTGATCATGCACTGATCACGTGACTGATCATGGACTGATCACATGACTATCATGCAGTGATCACGTGACTTAATGCGCTGATCATGTGACTGATCATGCACTGATCATGTTTGCTATCATACACTGATCATGTGCCTCTGGAGGCAATAAACAAAGAGCTGAGTAGGCACGAATCAAACAGTCAGCAGGCAAAATCATGGAACTCAGCTGTGAGGAATCATGCTGCTCAGCTGGCAATTTCACGTGTCTGACCATGCACTGATCACATGGCTGATCATGCAATGATCATGTAGCTACCATGTACTGGTCCCGTGAGTGATCATGCACTGATCACGTAATTGATCATGCACTGACCACGTGGCTGATCATGCACTGAACACGTGACTGATCATGCACTGATCACGTGACTGATCATGCACTGATCACGTGGCTATCATGCACTGCTCATGTGGCTGATCATGCAATGATCACGCAGCTACCATATACTGGTCACATGACTGATCATGCACTGATCACGTAATTGATCATGCACTGATCACGTGGCTTATCATGCATTGATCATGTGACTGATCATGTGCTGATCATGTTTGGTGTCACACACTGATCATGTGCATCTGCAGGCAATGAACAAAGAGCTGAGTAGGCAGGAATCAGTCAGCAGGCTATAATCATGGAACTCAGCTGTGACAAATCATGCTGCTCAGCTGGCAATAATCAAGTAGATGAGCAGGCAGGAATTATGCGGCACAGGTGGCAATTGTCAAGGAGATGACAGGCAGGAATCGTGCAGCTCAGCTGGCTATTGTCAAGCAGATGAGCAGACAGTAATCACGCAGCTCAGCAGGCCCTTATCACGTGACTGAGCATGCACTGTTCACGTGGCTGATCACACACCGATCACGTGAATAATCATGCACTGATCACGTGGCTCTCATGCACTGATCACGTGATTGTATGCACTGCTCACCTGGCTATCATGCACTGATGACGTGGCTGATCATGCACTGATCACGTAGCTATCTTGCACTGATCACTTGGTTGATCATACCCTCATCACGGGACTGATCTCGCACTGATCACGGCGCTATCATGCATTGTCTACATGACTCCACATGCACTGATCACGTGGATGATCATGCACTGATCACGTGACTGACCATGCACTGATCACGTGACTGATCATTCACTGATCACGTGGCTGATCATGCACTGATCACGTAATTGATCATTCACTGATCATTTGGCTGATCATGCACTGATCATGTGGCTGATCAAACACTGATCACGTGACTGATCATGCACTGATCACGTGACTGATCATGCACTGATCACGTGGCCATCATGCACTGATCACGTGGCTGATCATGCACTGATCACGTGGCTGATCATGCACTGTTCACGTGACTGATCATGTACTGATCACGTGACTGATCATGCACTGATCACGTAATTGATCATGCACTATTCACCTGGCTGATCATGCATTGATCAAGTGAATGACCATGCACTGATCACGTGACTGATCATGCACTGATCAGTTGGCTATCATGCACTGATTACTTGGCTGATCATACACTGATCACGTGTCTGATAATGCACTGATCATCTGGCTATCATGCACTCATCACCTGGCTATCGTGCACTGATCACGTGGTTGATCATGCACTGATCACGTGACTGATCATGCACTGATCACGTGGCTATCACGCACTGTCACGTGACTGATCATGCACTGATCACGTGGCACTCATGCACTGATCACGTGGCTGATCATACACTGATCACGTAACTGATCATGCACTGATCACGTGGCTATCATGCACTGATCACGTGGCTGATCATGCAATGATCACGTAGCTACCATGTACTGGTCACGTGACTGATCATGCACTGATCACGTAATTGATCATGCACTGATCACGTGACTGATCATGCACTGATCACGTGGCTGATCACACACTGATCACGTGACTGATCATGCACTGATCACGTGGCTATCATGCACTGATCACGTGGCTATCATGCACTGATCACGTGGATATCATGCACTGATCACGTGGCTGATCATGCACTATCACATGACTGATCATGCACTGATCACGTGGCTATCATGCACTGATCACGTGGCTGATCATGCACTGATCACGTGACTGATCATGCACTGATCACGTGACTGATCATGCACTGATCACGTGGCTATCATGCACTGATCACGTGGCTGATCATGCACTGATCACGCAGCTACCATGTACTGGTCACGTGACTGATCATGCACTGATCACGTAGCTGATCATGCACTGATCACGTGGCTGATCATGCACTGATCACGTGACTGATCATGCACTGATCACGTGACTGATCATGCACTGATCACGTGGCTATCATGCACTGATCAGTGGCTGATCATGCACTGATCACGCAGCTACCATGCACTGATCACGTGACTGATCATGCACTGATCACGTAATTGATCATGCACTGATCACGTGGCTGATCATGCACTGATCACGTGACTGATCATGCACTGATCACGTGGCTGATCATGCACTGATCACGTGGCTATCATGCACTGATCACGTGGCTGATCATGCACTGATCACGTAGCTACATGTACTGTCACGTGAATGATCATGCACTGATCACGTGACTGATCATGCACTGATCACGTGGCTATCATGCACTGATCACGTGACTGATCATGCACTGATCACGTCTGATCATGCACTGATCACGTGACTGATCATGCACTGATCACGTGGATGATCATGCACTGATCACGTGACTGATCATGCACTGATCACGTGGCTGATCATGCACTGATCACGTGGCTGATCATGCACTGATCACGTGACTGATCATGCACTGATCACGTGGCTATCATGCACTGATCACGTGGCTGATCATGCACTGATCACGTGACTGATCATGCACTGATCACGTGGCTATCATGCACTGATCACGTGACTGATCATGCACTGATCACGTGACTGATCATGCACTGATCACGTGGCTATCATGCACTGATCACGTGGCTGATCATGCAATGATCATGAAGCTACCATGTACTGGTCACGTGACTGATCATGCACTGATCACGTGACTGATCATGCACTGATCACGTGGCTATCATGCACTGATCACGTGGCTGATCATGCACTGATCACGTGGCTGATCATGCACTGATCACGTGACTGATCATGCACTGATCACGTAGCTATCATGCACTGATCACGTGGCTGATCATGCACTGATCACGTGGCTGATCATGCACTGATCACGTGGCTATCATGCACTGATCACGTGGCTGATCATGCACTGATCACGTGACTGATCATGCACTGATCACATGACTATCATGCACTGATCACGTGACTTAATGCGCTGATCATGTGACTGATCATGCGCTGATCATGTTTGCTATCATACACTGATCACGTGCCTCTGGAGGCAATAAACAAAGAGCTGAGTAGGCACGAATCAAACAGTCAGCAGGCAATAATCATGGAACTCAGCTGTGAGGAATCATGCTGCTCAGCTGGCAATGATCACGTGGCTGATCATGCACTGATCACGTGGCTGATCATGCAATGATCATGTAGCTACCATGTACTGGTCACGTGAGTGATCATGCACTGATCACGTGACTGATCATGCACTGATCACGTGGCTGATCATGCACTGATCACGTGACTGATCATGCACTGATCACGTGACTGATCATGCACTGATCACGTGGCTATCATGCACTGATCACGTGGCTGATCATGCACTGATCACGCAGCTACCATGCACTGATCACGTGACTGATCATGCACTGATCACGTAACTGATCATGCACTGATCACGTGGCTTATCATGCACTGATCATGTGACTGATCATGTGCTGATCATGTTTGGTGTCATACACTGATCATGTGCATCTGGAGGCAATGAACAAAGAGCTGAGTAGGCAGGAATCAGTCAGCAGGCTATAATCATGGAACTCAGCTGTGACAAATCATGCTGCTCAGCTGGCAATAATCAAGCAGATGAGCAGGCAGGAATTATGCAGCACAGGTGGCAATTGTCAAGCAGATGACAGGCAGGAATCGTGCAGCTCAGCTGGCAATTGTCAAGCAGATGAGCAGACAGTAATCACGCAGCTCAGCAGGCCCTGATCACGTGACTGAGCATGCACTGTTCACGTGGCTGATCACACACTGATCACGTGAATGATCATGCACTGATCACGTGGCTATCATGCACTGATCACGTGGCTGATCATGCACTGATCACGTGGCTGATCATGCACTGATCACGTGGCTGATCATGCACTGATCACGTAGCTATCATGCACTGATCACGTGGCTGATCATGCACTGATCACGGGACTGATCATGCACTGATCACGGGCTATCATGCACTGTCACGTGACTGATCATGCACTGATCACGTGGATGATCATGCACTGATCACGTGACTGATCATGCACTGATCACGTGACTGATCATGCACTGATCACGTGGCTGATCATGCACTGATCACGTGGCTGATCATGCACTGATCACGTGGCTGATCATGCACTGATCACGTGGCTGATCATGCACTGATCACGTGACTGATCATGCACTGATCACGTGACTGATCATGCACTGATCACGTGGCTATCATGCACTGATCACGTGGCTGATCATGCACTGATCACGTGACTGATCATGCACTGATCACGTGACTGATCATGCACTGATCACGTGACTGATCATGCACTGATCACGTGGCTGATCATGCACTGATCACGTGGCTGATCATGCACTGATCACGTGACTGATCATGCACTGATCACGTGACTGATCATGCACTGATCACGTGGCTATCATGCACTGATCACGTGGCTGATCATGCACTGATCACGTGACTGATCATGCACTGATCACTGGCTGATCATGCACTGATCACGTGGCTATCATGCACTGATCACGTGGCTGATCATGCACTGATCACGTGACTGATCATGCACTGATCACATGACTGATCATGTAGTGATCACGTGACTGATCATGCACTGATCACGTGGCTATCAGGCACTACTCACGTGGCTGATCATGCAATGATCATGTAGCTACCATGTAGAGGTCACGTGAATGATCATACACCCATCAGGTGACTGATCATGCACTGATCACGTGGCTATCATGCACTGATCACGAGACTGATCATGCACTGATCACGTCTATATCATGCACTGATCACATGACTGCCCATGCACTGATCACGTGGATGATCATACACTAATCATGTGACAGATCATGCACTGATCACGTGGCTGATCATGCACTGATACCGTGACTGAGCATGGACTGATCACATGACTATCATGTAGTGATCACGTGACTTAATGGCGCTGATCATGTGAATGATCATGCGCTGATCATGTTTGCTATCATACACTGATCATGTGCCTCTGGAGGCAATAAACAAAGAGCTGAGTAGGCACGAATCAAACAGTCAGCAGGCAATAATCATGGAACTCAGCTGTGAGGAATCATGCTGCTCAGATGGCAATAATCAAGCAGCTGAGCAGGCAGGAATTACGCAGCACAGCTGACAATTGTCAAGCAGATGACAGGCAGGAATCGTGCAGCTCAGCTGGCAATTGTCAAGCAGATGAGCAGACAGTAATCACGCAGCTCAGCAGGCCCTGATCACGTGACTGAGCATGCACTGTTCACGTGGCTGATCATACACTGATCACGTAACTGATCATGCACTGATCACGTGACTGATCATGCACTGATCACGTGGCTGATCATGCACTGATCACGTGGCTGATCATGCACTGATCACGTGGCTGATCATGCACTGATCACGTAGCTATCATGCACTGATCACGTGACTGATCATGCACTGATCACGTGGCTGATCATGCACTGATCACGTGGCTGATCATGCACTGATCACGTGGCTGATCATGACACGATCACGTGACTGATCATGCACTGATCACGTGACTGATCATGCACTGATCACGTGGCTATCATGCACTGATCACGTGGATATCATGCACTGATCACGTGGCTGATCACACATGATCACGTGACTGATCATGCACTGATCACGTGGCTGATCATGCACTGATCACGTAGCTACCATGCACTGATCACGTGACTGATCATGCACTGATCACGTGGCTGATCATGCACTGATATCATGCACTGATCACGTGGCTGATCACACACGATCACGTGACTGATCATGCACTGATCACGTGGCTATCATGCACTGATCACGTGGCTGATCATGCACTGATCACGTAGCTCATGTACTGATCACGTGACTGATCATGCACTGATCACGTGGCTGATCATGCACTGATCACGTGGCTGATCATGCACTGATCACGTGACTGATCATGCACTGATCACGTGGATATCATGCACTGATCACGTGGCTGATCATGCACTGATCACGTGGCTGATCATGCACTGATCACGTGGCTGATCATGCACTGATCACGTGACTGATCATGCACTGATCACGTGGCTATCATGCACTGATCACGTGACTGATCATGCACTGATCACGTGACTGATCATGCACTGATCACGTGGCTATCATGCACTGATCACGTGGCTGATCATGCACTGATCACGTAACTGATCATGCACTGATCACGTGGCTATCATGCACTGATCACGTGACTGATCATGCACTGATCACGTGGCTATCATGCACTGATCACGTGGCTGATCATGCACTGATCACGTGACTGATCATGCACTGATCACGTGGCTGATCATGCACTGATCACGTAACTGATCATGCACTGATCACGTGGCTATCATGCACTGATCACGTGGCTGATCATGCACTGATCACGTGGCTGATCACACACTGATCACGTGACTGATCATGCACTGATCACGTGGCTATCATGCACTGATCACGTGGCTGATCATGCACTGATCACGTAGCTACCATGCACTGATCACGTGACTGATCATGCACTGATCACGTGGCTGATCATGCACTGATCACGTGACTGATCATGCACTGATCACGTGGCTGATCATGCACTGATCACGTGGCTGATCATGCACTGATCACGTGACTGATCATGCACTGATCACGTGACTGATCATGCACTGATCACGTGGCTATCATGCACTGATATCATGCACTGATCACGTGGCTGATCATGCACGATCACGTGACTGATCATGCACTGATCACGTGGCTATCATGCACTGATCACGTGGCTGATCATGCAATGATCACGTAGCTACCATGCACTGGTCACGTGACTGATCATGCACTGATCACGTGGCTGATCATGCACTGATCACGTGACTGATCATGCACTGATCACGTGACTGATCATGCACTGATCACGTGACTGATCATGCACTGATCACGTGGCTATCATGCACTGATCACGTGGCTGATCATGCACTGATCACGCAGCTACCATGTACTGTCACATGACTGATCATGCACTGATCACATAATTGATCATGCACTGATCACGTGGCTTATCATGCACTGATCATGTGACTGATCATGTGCTGATCATGTTTGGTGTCACACACTGATCATGTGCCTCTGGACGCAATGAACATAGAGCTGAGTAGGCAGGAATCAGTCAGCAGGCTATAATCATGGAACTCAGCTCTGAGAAATCATGCTGCTCAGCTGGCAATAATCAAGTAGATGAGCAGGCAGGAATTACGCAGCACAGGTGGCAATTGTCAAGCAGATGACAGGCAGGAATCGTGCAGCTCAGCTGGCAATTGTCAAGCAGATGAGCAGACAGTAATCACGCAGCTCAGCAGGCCCTGATCACGTGACTGAGCATGCACTGTTCACGTGGCTGATCACACACTGATCACGTGACTGATCATGCACTGATCATGTGACTGATCATGCACTGATCACGTAGCTATCATGCACTGATCACGTGGCTGATCATGCACTGATCACGGGACTGATCATGCACTGATCACGGGCTATCATGCACTGATACATGACTGACATGCACTGATCACGTGGCTGATCATGCACTGATCACGTGACTGATCATGCACTGATCACGTGACTGATCATGCACTGATCACGTGGCTGATCATGCACTGATCACGTGGCTATCATGCACTGCTCACGTGGCTGATCATGCAATGATCACGTAGCTACCATGTACTGGTCACGTGACTGATCATGCACTGATCACGTAACTGATCATGCACTGATCACGTGACTGATCATGCACTGATCACGTGGCTGATCATGCACTGATCACGTGGCTGATCATGCACTGATCACGTGACTGATCATGCACTGATCACGTGGCTGATCATGCACTGATCACGTGGCTGATCATGCACTGATCACGTGACTATCATGCACTGATCACGTGGCATCATGCACTGATCACGTGGCTGATCATACACTGATCACGTGACTGATCATGCACTGATCACGTGGCTATCATGCACTGATCACGTGGCTGATCATGCACTGATCACGTGGCTACCATGTACTCACGTGACTGATCATGCACTGATCACGTAACTGATCATGCACTGATCACGTGACTGATCATGCACTGATCACGTGACTGATCATGCACTGATCACGTGGCTATCATGCACTGATCACGTGGCTGATCATGCAACGATCACGTAGCAACCATGTACTGGTCACGTGACTGATCATGCACTGATCACGTAATTGATCATGCACTGATCACGTGGCTGATCATGCACTGATCACGTGGCTGATCAGACACGATCACGTGACTGATCATGCACTGATCACGTGACTGATCATGCACTGATCACGTGGCTATCATGCACTGATCACGTGGATATCATGCACTGATCACGTGGCTGATCACACATGATCACGTGACTGATCATGCACTGATCACGTGGCTATCATGCACTGATCACGTGGCTGATCATGCACTGATCATGTAGCTATCATGCACTGGTCACGTGACTGATCATGCACTGATCACGTGGCTGATCATGCACTGATATCATGCACTGATCACGTGGCTGATCACACTGATCACGTGACTGATCATGCACTGATCACGTGGCTATCATGCACTGATCACGTGGCTGATCATGCACTGATCACGTAACTACCATGCACTGATCACGTGACTGATCATGCACTGATCACGTGGCTGATCATGCACTGATCACGTGACTGATCATGCACTGATCACGTGGCTATCATGCACTGATATCATGCACTGATCACGTGGCTATCATGCACTGATCACGTGGCTGATCATGCACTGATCACGTGACTGATCATGCACTGATCACGGGCTATCATGCACTGACACGTGACTATCATGCACTGATCACGTGGCTGATCATGCAATGATCACGAGCTACCATGTACTGGTCACGTGACTGATCATGCACTGATCACGTAATTGATCATGCACTGATCACGTGGCTGATCATGCACTGATCACGTGGCTGATCATGCACTGATCACGTGACTGATCATGCACTGATCACGTGGCTATCATGCACTGATCACGTGGCTGGACATGCACTGATCACGTGCCTGATCATGCACTGATCACGTGGCTGATCATGCACTGATCACGTGACTGATCATGCACTGATCACGTGTCTGATCATGCACTGATCACGTGGCTATCATGCACTGCTCACGTGGCTGATCATGCAATGATCACGCAGCTACCATGTACTGGTCACATGTCTGATCATGCACTGATCACGTGACTGATCATGCAGTGATCACGTGGCTATCATGCACTACTCACGTGGCTGATCATGCAATGATCATGTAGCTACCATGTACAGGTCACGTGAATGATCATACACCCATCAGGTGACTGATCATGCACTGATCACGTGGCTATCATGCACTGATCACGAGACTGATCATGCACTGATCATGTCTATATCATCCACTGATCACATGACTGCCCATGCACTGATCACGTGGATGATCATACACTAATCATGTGACAGATCATGCACTGATCACGTGGCTGATCATGCACTGATACCGTGACTGAGCATGGACTGATCACATGACTATCATGTAGTGATCACGTGACTTAATGGCGCTAGCCATGTGACTGATCATGCGCTGAACATGTTTGCTATCATACACTGATCATGTGCCTCTGGAGGCAATAAACAAAGAGCTGAGTAGGCACGAATCAAACAGTCAGCAGGCAATAATCATGGAACTCAGCTGTGAGGAATCATACTGCTCAGCTGGCAATAATCAAGCAGCTGAGCAGGCAGGAATTACGCAGCACAGCTGGCAATTGTCAAGCAGATGACAGGCAGGAATCGTGCAGCTCAGCTGGCAATTGTCAAGCAGATGAGCAGACAGTAATCACGCAGCTCAGCAGGCCCTGATCACGTGACTGAGCATGCACTGTTCACGTGGCTGATCATACACTGATCACGTGATTGATCATGCACTGATCACTTGGATATCATGCACTGATCACGTGGCTGATCATACACTGTTCACGTGTCTGACCATGCACTGATCACGTGGCTGATCATACACTGCTCACGTAACTGATCATGCACTGATCACGTGGCTATCATGCACTGATCACGTGGCTGATCATGCACTATCACGTGGCTGATCATGCACATCACGTGGCTATCATGCACTGATCACGTGGCTCTCATGCATGATCACTGGCTGATCATATACTGATCACGTGACTGATCATGCACTGATCACGTGGCTATCATGCACTGATATCATGCACTGATCACGTGGCTGATCACACATATCACGTGACTGATCATGCACTGATCACGTGGCTGATCATGCACTGATCACGTGACTGATCATGCACTGATCACGTGGCTGATCATGCACTGATCACGTGGCTATCATGCACTGATCACGTGGCTGATCATGCACTGATCACGTAGCTACCATGCACTGGTCACGTGACTGATCATGCACTGATCACGTAATTGATCATGCACTGATCACGTGGCTGATCATGCACTGATCACGTGACTGATCATGCACTGATCACGTGGCTGATCATGCACTGATCACGTGACTGATCATGCACTGATCACGTGGCTGATCATGCACTGATCACGTGGCTATCATGCACTGATCACGTGGCTGATCATGCACTGATCACGTAGCTACCATGCACTGATCACGTGACTGATCATGCACTGATCACGTAACTGATCATGCACTGATCACGTGACTGATCATGCACTGATCACGTGACTGATCATGCACTGATCACGTGGCTGATCATGCACTGATCACGTGACTGATCATGCACTGATCACGTGGCTGATCATGCACTGATCACGTGGCTATCATGCACTGATCACGTGGCTGATCATGCAATGATCACGTAGCTACCATGCACTGATCACGTGACTGATCATGCACTGATCACGTAACTGATCATGCACTGATCACGTGACTGATCATGCACTGATCACGTGACTGATCATGCACTGATCACGTGGCTATCATGCACTGATCACGTGGCTGATCATGCAATGATCACGCAGCTACCATGTACTGGTCACATGACTGATCATGCACTGATCACATAATTGATCATGCACTGATCACGTGGCTTATCATGCACTGATCATGTGACTGATCATGTGCTGATCATGTTTGGTGTCATACACTGATCATGTGCCTCTGGAGGCAATGAACATAGAGCTGAGTAGGCAGGAATCAGTAAGCAGGCTATAATAATGGAACTCAGTTCTGAGAAATCATGCTGCTCAGCTGGCAATAATCAAGTAGATGAGCAGGCAGGAATTACGCAGCACAGGTGGCAATTGTCAAGCAGATGACAGGCAGGAATCGTGCAGCTCAGCTGGCAATTGTCAAGCAGATGAGCAGACAGTAATCACGCAGCTCAGCAGGCCCTGATCACGTGACTGAGCATGCACTGTTCACGTGGCTGATCACACACTGATCACGTGACTGATCATGCACTTATCATGTGACTGATCATGCACTGATCACGTGGCTGATCATACACTGATCACGTAACTGATCATGCACTGATCACGGGCTATCATGCATTGACTACATGACTGATCATGCACTGATCACGTGACTGATCATGCACTGATCACGTGGCTATCGTGCACTACTCACGTGGCTGATCATGCAATGATCATGTAGCTACCATGTACAGGTCACGTGAATGATCATACACCCATCAGGTGACTGATCATGCACTGATCACGTGGCTATCATGCACTGATCACGTGACTGATCATGCACTGATCACGTCTATATCATGCACTGATCACATGACTGCCCATGCACTGATCACGTGGATGATCATACACTGATCATGTGACAGATCATGCACTGATCACGTGGCTGATCATGCACTGATACCGTGACTGAGCATGGACTGATCACATGACTATCATGTAGTGATCACGTGACTTAATGGCGCTGATCATGTGACTGATCATGCGCTGATCATGTTTGCTATCATACACTGATCATGTGCCTCTGGAGGCAATAAACAAAGAGCTGAGTAGGCACGAATCATACAGTCAGCAGGCAATAATGTTGGAAATCAGCTGTGAGGAATCATGCTGCTCAGCTGGCAATAATCAAGCAGCTGAGCAGGCAGGAATTACACAGCACAGCTGGCAATTGTCAAGCAGATGACAGGCAGGAATCGTGCAGCTCAGCTGGCAATTGTCAAGCAGATGAGCAGACAGTAATCACGCAGCTCAGCAGGCCCTGATCACGTGACTGAGCATGCACTGTTCACGTGGCTGATCATACACTGATCACGTGATTGATCATGCACTGATCACGTGGATATCATGCACTGATCACGTGGCTGATCATACACTGTTCACGTGTCTGACCATGCACTGATCACGTGGCTGATCATACACTGCTCACGTAACTGATCATGCACTGATCATGCACTGATCACGTGGCTATCATGCACTGATCACGTGGCTGATCATGCACTGATCACGTGGCTGATCACAGACCTGTCACGTGACATATCATGCACTGATCACGTGGCACTCATGCACTGATCACGTGGCTGATCATACACTGATCACGTAACTGATCATGCACATCACGTGGCTATCATGCACTGATCACGTGGCTATCATGCACTGATATCATGCACTGGTCACGTGGATGATCACACACGATCATGTGACTGATCATGCACTGATCACGTGGCTATCATGCACTGATCACGTGGCTGATCATGCACTGATCACGTAGCTATCATGTACTGATCACGTGACTGATCATGCACTGATCACGTATCTGATCATGCACTGATCACGTGACTGATCATGCACTGATCACGTGGCTGATCATGCACTGATCACGTGGCTATCATGCACTGATCACGTGGCTGATCATGCACTGATCACGTAGCTACCATGCACTGATCACGTGACTGATCATGCACTGATCACGTGGCTGATCATGCACTGATCACGTGACTGATCATGCACTGATCACGTGACTGATCATGCACTGATCACGTGGCTGATCATGCACTGATCACGTGACTGATCATGCACTGATCACGTGGCTGATCATGCACTGATCACGTGGCTATCATGCACTGATCACGTGGCTGATCATGCAATGATCACGTAGCTACCATGCACTGATCACGTGACTGATCATGCACTGATCACGTAATTGATCATGCACTGATCACGTGACTGATCATGCACTGATCACGTGACTGATCATGCACTGATCACGTGGCTATCATGCACTGATCACGTGGCTGATCATGCAATGATCACGCAGCTACCATGTACTGGTCACATGACTGATCATGCACTGATCACATAATTGATCATGCACTGATCACGTGGCTGATCATGCACTGATCACGTGACTGATCATGTGCTGATCATGTTTGGTGTCATACACTGATCATGTGCCTCTGGAGGCAATGAACATAGAGCTGAGTAGGCAGGAATCAGTCAGCAGGCTATAATCATGGAACTCAGCTCTGAGAAATCATGCTGCTCAGCTGGCCATAATCAAGTAGATGAGCAGGCAGGAATTACGCAGCACAGGTGGCAATTGTCAAGCAGATGACAGGCAGGAATCGTGCAGCTCAGCTGGCAATTGTCAAGCAGATGAGCAGACAGTAATCACGCAGCTCAGCAGGCCCTGATCACGTGACTGAGCATGCACTGTTCACGTGGCTGATCACACTGATCACGTGACTGATCATGCACTGATCACGTGACTGATCATGCACTGATCACGTGACTGATCATGCACTGATCACGTGGCTGATCATGCACTGATCACGTGGCTATCATGCACTGATCACGTGGCTGATCATGCACTGATCACGTGGCTATCATGCACTGATCACGTGACTGATCATGCACTGATCACGTGACTGATCATGCACTGATCACGTGGCTGATCATGCACTGATCACGTGGCTGATCATGCACTGATCACGTGACTGATCATGCACTGATCACGTGACTGATCATGCACTGATCACGTGACTGATCATGCACTGATCACGTGGCTATCATGCACTACTCACGTGGCTGATCATGCAATGATCATGTAGCTACCATGTACAGGTCACGTGAATGATCATACACCCATCAGGTGACTGATCATGCACTGATCACGTGGCTATCATGCACTGATCACGTGACTGATCATGCACTGATCACGTCTATATCATGCACTGATCACATGACTGCCCATGCACTGATCACGTGGATGATCATAGAGTAATCATGTGACAGATCATGCACTGATCACGTGGCTGATCATGCACTGATACCGTGACTGAGCATGGACTGATCACATGACTATCATGTAGTGATCACGTGACTTAATGGCGCTGATCATGTGACTGATCATGCGCTGATCATGTTTGCTATCATACACTGATCATGTGCCTCTGGAGGCAATAAACAAAGATCTGAGTAGGCACGAATCAAACAGTCAGCAGGCAATAATCATGGAACTCAGCTGTGAGGAATCATGCTGCTCAGCTGGCAATAATCAAGCAGCTGAGCAGGCAGGAATTACACAGCACAGCTGGCAATTGTCAAGCAGATGACAGGCAGGAATCGTGCAGCTCAGCTGGCAATTGTCAAGCAGATGAGCAGACAGTAATCACGCAGCTCAGCAGGCCCTGATCACGTGACTGAGCATGCACTGTTCACGTGGCTGATCATACACTGATCACGTGGCTGATCATGCACTGATCACGTGACTGATCATGCACTGATCACGTGGCTGATCATGCACTGATCACGTGGCTGATCATGCACTGATCACGTGGCTACCATATACTGATCACGTGACTGATCATGCACTGATCACGTGGCTGATCATGCACTGATCACGTGACTGATCATGCACTGATCACGTGGCTGATCATGCACTGATCACGTGGCTGATCATGCACTGATCACGTGACTGATCATGCACTGATCACGTGGCTATCATGCACTGATATCATGCACTGATCACGTGGCTGATCATGCACGTATCACGTGACTGATCATGCACTGATCACGTGGCTATCATGCACTGATCACGTGGCTGATCATGCACTGATCACGTGCTATCATGCACTGATCACGTGACTGATCATGCACTGATCACGTGGCTGATCATGCACTGATCACGTGGCTGATCATGCACTGATACCGTGACTGAGCATGGACTGATCACATGACTATCATGTAGTGATCACGTGACTTAATGGCGCTGATCATGTGACTGATCATGCGCTGATCATGTTTGCTATCATACACTGATCATGTGCCTCTGGAGGCAATAAACAAAGAGCTGAGTAGGCACGAATCATACAGTCAGCAGGCAATAATCATGGGACTCAGCTGTGAGGAATCATGCTGCTCAGCTGGCAATAATCAAGCAGCTGAGCAGGCAGGAATTACGCAGCACAGCTGGCAATTGTCAAGCAGATGACAGGCAGGAATCGTGCAGCTCAGCTGGCAATTGTCAAGCAGATGAGCAGACAGTAATCACGCAGCTCAGCAGGCACTGATCACGTGACTGAGCATGCACTGTTCACGTGGCTGATCATACACTGATCACGTGATTGATCATGCACTGATCACTTGGATATCATGCACTGATCACGTGGCTGATCATACACTGTTCACGTGTCTGACCATGCACTGATCACGTGGCTGATCATACACTGCTCACGTAACTGATCATGCACTGATCACGTGGCTATCATGCACTGATCACGTGGCTGAACATGCACAGATCACGTGGCTGATCAAACACCTGTCACGTGACATATCATGCACTGATCACGTGGCACTCATGCACTGATCACGTGGCTGATCATACACTGCTCACGTAACTCATCATGCACACATCACGTGGCTATCATGCACTGCTCACGTGGCTGATCATGGAATGATCACGAAGCTACCATATACTGGTCACGTGACTGATCATGCACTGATCACGTAAATGATCATGCACTGATCACGTGACTGATCATGCACTGATCACGTGACTGATCATGCACTGATCACGTGGCTATCATGCACTGCTCACGTGGCTGATCATGCAACGATCACGTAGCAACAATGTACTGGTCACGTGACTGATCATGCACTGATCACGTAATTGATCATGCACTGATCACGTGGCTCATCATGCACTGATCACGTGGCTGATCAGACACGTATCACGTGTCTGATCATTCACTGATCACGTGACTGATCATGCACTGATCACGTGGCTATCATGCACTGATCACGTGGATATCATGCACTGATCACGTGGCTGATCACACATGTATCACGTGACTGATCATGCACTGATCACGTGGCTATCATGCACTGATCACGTGGCTGATCATGCACTGATCACGTAGCTATCATGCACTGATCACGTGGCTGATCATGCACTGATCACGGGACTGATCATGCACTGATCACGGGCTATCATGCATTGACTATATGACTCACATGCACTGATCACGTGGATGATCATGCACTGATCACGTGACTGATCATGCACTGATCACGTGACTGATCATGCACTGATCACGTGGCTGATCATGCACTGATCACGTGGCTATCATGCACTGATCACGTGGCTGATCATGCAATGATCACGTAGCTACCATGTACTTGTCACTTGACTGATCATGCACTGATCACGTAATTGATCATGCACTGATCACGTGGCTGATCATGCACTGATCACGTGGCTGATCATGCACTGATCACGTGACTGATCATGCACTGATCACGTGGCTATCATGCACTGATCACGTGGCTGACATACACTGATCACGTGCCTGATCATGCACTGATCACGTGGCTGATCATGCACTGATCACGTGACTGATCATGCACTGATCACGTGTCTGATCATGCACTGATCACGTGGCTATCATGCACTGCTCACGTGGCTGATCATGCCATGATCACGCAGCTACCATGTACTGGTCACGTGACTGATCATGCACTGATCACGTGACTGATCATGCAGTGATCACGTGGCTATCATGCACTACTCACGTGGCTGATCATGCAATGATCATGTAGCTACCATGTACAGGTCACCTGAATGATCATACACCCATCAGGTGAATGATCATGCACTGATCACGTGGCTATCATGCACTGATCACGAGACTGATCATGCACTGATCACGCCTATATCATGCACTGATCACATGACTGCCCATGCACTGATCACGTGGATGATCATACACTAATCATGTGACAGATCATGCACTGATCACGTGGCTGATCATGCACTGATACCGTGACTGAGCATGGACTGATCACATGACTATCATGTAGTGATCACGTGACTTAATGGCGCTGATCATGTGACTGATCATGCGCTGATCATGTTTGCTATCATACACTGATCATGTGCCTCTGGAGGCAATAAACAAAGAGCTGAGTAGGCACGAATCAAACAGTCAGCAGGCAATAATCATGGAACTCAGCTGTGAGGAATCATGCTGCTCAGCTGGCAATAATCAAGCAGCTGAGCAGGCAGGAATTACGCAGCACAGCTGGCAATTGTCAAGCAGATGACAGGCAGGAATCGTGCAGCTCAGCTGGCAATTGTCAAGCAGATGAGCAGACAGTAATCACGCAGCTCAGCAGGCCCTGATCACGTGACTGAGCATGCACTGTTCACGTGGCTGATCATACACTGATCACGTGATTGATCATGCACTGATCACTTGGATATCATGCACTGATCACGTGGCTGATCATACAGTGTTCACGTGTCTGACCATGCACTGATCACGTGGCTGATCATACACTGCTCACGTAACTGATCATGCACTGATCACGTGGCTATCATGCACTGAATACGTGGCTGAACATGCACTGCTCACGTGGCTGATCACACACCTGTCACGTGACATATCATGCACTGATCACGTGGCACTCATGCACTGATCACGTGGCTGATCATACACTGCTCACGTAACTCATCATGCACACATCACGTGGCTATCATGCACTGCTCACGTGGTTCGTCATGGAATGATCACGTAGCTACCATATACTGGTCACGTGACTGATCATGCACAGATCACGTAAATGATCATGCACTGTTCACGTGACTGATCATGTACTGATCACGTGACTGATCATGCACTGATCACGTGGCTATCATGCTCTGCTCACGTGGCTGATCATGCAACGATCACGTAGCAACCATGTACTGGTCACGTGACTGATCATGCACTGATCACGTAATTGATCCTGCACTGATCACGTGGCTCATCATGCACTGATCACGTGGCTGATCACACACGTATCACGTGACTGATCATGCACTGATCACGTGACTAATCATGCACTGATCACGTGGCTATCATGCACTGATCACGTGGATATCATGCACTGATCACGTGGCTGATCACACATGTATCACGTGACTGATCATGCACTGATCACGTGGCTATCATGCACTGATCACGTGGCTGATCATGCAATGATCACGTAGCTACCATGTACTGGTCACGTGACTGATCATGCACTGATCACGTGGCTGATCATGCACTGATCACGTGACTGATCATGCACTGATCACGTGGCTGATCATGCACTGATATCATGCACTGATCACGTGGCTGATCATGCACTGATCACGTGACTGATCATGCACTGATCACGTGGCTATCATGCACTGATCACGTGGCTGATCATGCACTGATCACGTAGCTATCATGCACTGGTCACGTGACTGATCACACACTGATCACGTGACTGATCATGCACTGATCACGTGGCTATCATGCACTGATCACGTGGCTGATCATGCAATGATCACGTAGCTACCATGTACTGTCACGTGACTGATCATGCACTGATCAGGTGATTGATCATGCACTGATCACGTGACTGATCATGCACTGATCACGTGACTGATCATGCACTGATCACGTGACTGATCATGCACTGATCACGTGGCTATCATGCACTGATCACGTGGCTGATCATGCAATGATCACGCAGCTACCATGTACTGGTCACATGACTGATCATGCACTGATCACATAATTGATCATGCACTGATCACGTGGCTTATCATGCACTGATCATGTGACTGATCATGTGCTGATCATGTTTGGTATCATACACTGATCATGTGCCTCTGGAGGCAATGAACATAGAGCTGAGTAGGCACGAATCAGTCAGCAGGCTATAATCATGGAACTCAGCTGTGAGAAATCATGCTGCTCAGCTGGCAATAATCAAGCAGATGAGCAGGCAGGAATTACGCAGCACAGGTGGCAATTGTCAAGCAGATGACAGGCAGGAATCGTGCAGCTCAGCTGGCAATTGTCAAGCAGATGAGCAGACAGTAATCACGCAGCTCAGCAGGCCCTGATCACGTGACTGAGCATGCACTGTTCACGTGGCTGATCACACACTGATCACGTGACTGATCATGCACTGATCACGTGGCTATCATGCACTGATCACGTGGCTGATCATACACTGATCACGTGACTGATCATGCACTGATCACGTGCTATCATGCATTGACTACATGACTGATCATGCACTGATCACGTGGCTGATCATGCACTGATCACGTGACTGATCATGCACTGATCACGTGACTGATCATGCACTGATCACGTGGCTGATCATGCACTGATCACGTGGCTATCATGCACTGATCACGTGGCTGATCATGCAATGATCACGTAGCTACCATGCACTGGTCACGTGACTGATCATGCACTGATCACGTAATTGATCATGCACTGATCACGTGGCTGATCATGCACTGATCACGTGGCTGATCATACACTGATCACGTGACTGATCATGCACTGATCACGTGGCTATCATGCACTGATCACGTGGCTGATCATGCACTGATCACGTGGCTGATCACACACTGTCACGTGACTATCATGCACTGATCACGTGGCACTCATGCACTGATCACGTGGCTGATCATGCACTGATCACAACTGATCATGCACATCACGTGGCTATCATGCACTGATCACGTGGCTGATCATGCACTGATCAGCTACCATATACTGGTCACGTGACTGATCATGCACTGATCACGTAACTGATCATGCACTGATCACGTGACTGATCATGCACTGATCACGTGGCTGATCATGCACTGATCACGTGGCTATCATGCACTGATCACGTGGCTGATCATGCACGATCACGTAGCAACCATGTACTGGTCACGTGACTGATCATGCACTGATCACGTGATTGATCATGCACTGATCACGTGGCTCATCATGCACTGATCACGTGGCTGATCAGACACGTATCACGTGACTGATCATTTACTGATCACGTGACTGATCATGCACTGATCACGTGGCTATCCTGCACTGATCGCGTGGATATCATGCACTGATCACGTGGCTGATCATGCATGATCACGGACTGATCATGCACTGATCACGTGGCTATCATGCACTGATCACGTGGCTGATCATGCACTGATCACGTGCTTCATGCACTGATCACGTGACTGATCATGCACTGATCACGTGGCTGATCATGCACTGATCACGTGACTGATCATGCACTGATCACGTGGCTGATCATGCACTGATCACGTGACTGATCATGCACTGATCACGTGACTGATCATGCACTGATCACGTGGCTATCATGCACTGATATATGCACTGATCACGTGGCTGATCACACACTGATCATGTGACTGATCATGCACTGATCACGTGGCTATCATGCACTGATCACGTGGCTGATCATGCTGATCACGTAGCTACCATGTACTGTCACGTGACTGATCATGCACTGATCACGTGGCTGATCATGCACTGATCACGTGGCTGATCATGCACTGATCACGTGGCTGATCATGCACTGATCACGTGGCTATCATGCACTGATCACGTGGCTGATCATGCACTGATCACGTAGCTATCATGCACTGATCACGTGACTGATCATGCACTGATCACGTAACTGATCATGCACTGATCACGTGACTGATCATGTACTGATCACGTGACTGATCATGCACTGATCACGTGGCTGATCATGCACTGATACCGTGACTGAGCATGGACTGATCACATGACTATCATGTAGTGATCACGTGACTTAATGGCGCTGATCATGTGACTGATCATGCGCTGATCATGTTTGCTATCATACACTGATCATGTGCCTCTGGAGGCAATAAACAAAGAGCTGAGTAGGCACGAATCATACAGTCAGCAGGCAATAATCATGGAACTCAGGTGTGAGGAATCATGCTGCTCAGCTGGCAATAATCAAGCAGCTGAGCAGGCAGGAATTACGCAGCACAGCTGGCAATTGTGAAGCAGATGACAGGCAGGAATCGTGCAGCTCAGCTGGCAATTGTAAAGCAGATGAGCAGACAGTAATCACGCAGCTCAGCAGGCCCTGATCACGTGACTGAGCATGCACTGTTCACGTGGCTGATCACACACTGATCACGTGACTGATCATGCACTGATCACTTGGATATCATGCACTGATCACGTGGCTGATCATACACTGTTCACGTGTCTGACCATGCACTGATCACGTGGCTGATCATACACTGCTCACGTAACTGATCATGCACTGATCACGTGGCTATCATGCACTGATCACGTGGCTGAACATGCACTGTTCACGTGGCTGATCACACACCTGTCACGTGACATATCATGCACTGATCACGTGGCACTCATGCACTGATCACGTGGCTGATCATACACTGCTCACGTAACTCATCATGCACACATCACGTGGCTATCATGCACTGCTCACGTGGTTCGTCATGGAATGATCACGGCTACCATATACTGGTCACGTGACTGATCATGCACAGATCACGTAAATGATCATGCACTGTTCATGTGACTGATCATGTACTGATCACGTGACTGATCATGCACTGATCACGTGGCTATCATGCTCTGCTCACGTGGCTGATCATGCAACGATCACGTAGCAACCATGTACTGGTCACGTGACTGATCATGCACTGATCACGTAATTGATCCTGCACTGATCACGTGGCTCATCATGCACTGATCACGTGGCTGATCAGTCACTTATCACGTGACTGATCATGCACTGATCACGTGACTAATCATGCACTGATCACGTGGCTATCATGCACTGATCACGTGGATATCATGCACTGATCACGTGGCTGATCACACATGTATCACGTGACTGATCATGCACTGATCACGTGGCTATCATGCACTGATCACGTGGCTGATCATGCACTGATCACGTAGCTACCATGTACTGGTCACGTGACTGATCATGCACTGATCACGTGGCTGATCATGCACTGATCACGTGACTGATCATGCACTGATCACGTGGCTGATCATGCACTGATCACGTGGCTGATCATGCACTGATCACGTGAATGATCATGCACTGATCACGTGGCTATCATGCATGATTCATGCACTGATCACGTGGCTGATCACACACTGATCACGTGACTGATCATGCACTGATCACGTGGCTATCATGCACTGATCACGTGGCTGATCATGCACTGATCACTGCTACCATGTACTGGTCACGTGACTGATCATGCACTGATCACGTGGCTGATCATGCACTGATCACGTGGCTGATCATGCACTGATACCGTGACTGAGCATGGACTGATCACATGACTATCATGTAGTGATCACGTGACTTAATGGCGCTGATCATGTGACTGATCATGCGCTGATCATGTTTGCTATCATACACTGATCATGTGCCTCTGGAGGCAATAAACAAAGAGCTGAGTAGGCACGAATCATACAGTCAGCAGGCAATAATCATGGAACTCAGCTGTGAGGAATCATGCTGCTCAGCTGGCAATAATCAAGCAGCTGAGCAGGCAGGAATTACGCAGCACAGCTGGCAATTGTCAAGCAGATGACAGGCAGGAATCGTGCAGCTCAGCTGGCAATTGTCAAGCAGATGAGCAGACAGTAATCACGCAGCTCAGCAGGCCCTGATCACGTGACTGAGCATGCACTGTTCACGTGGCTGATCATACACTGATCACGTGATTGATCATGCACTGATCACTTGGATATCATGCACTGATCACGTGGCTGATCATACACTGTTCACGTGTCTGACCATGCACTGATCACGTGGCTGATCATACACTGCTCACGTAACTGATCATGCACTGATCACGTGGCTATCATGCACTGATCACGTGGCTGAACATGCACTGTTCACGTGGCTGATCACACACCTGTCACTTGACATATCATGCACTGATCACGTGGCACTCATGCACTGATCACGTGGCTGATCATACACTGCTCACGTGACTCATCATGCACACATCACGTGGCTATCATGCACTGCTCACGTGGCTCTTCATGGAATGATCACGAAGCTACCATATACTGGTCACGTGACTGATCATGCACAGATCACGTAAATGATCAGGCACTGTTCACGTGACTGATCATGTACTGATCGCGTGACTGATCATGCACTGATCACGTGGCTATCATGCTCTGCTCACGTGGCTGATCATGCAACCATCACGTAGCAACCATGTACTGGTCACGTGACTGATCATGCACTGATCACGTAATTGATCCTGCACTGATCACGTGGCTCATCACGCACTGATCCGTGGCTGATCACACGTATCACGTGACTGATCATGCACTGATCACGTGACTAATCATGCACTGATCACGTGGCTATCATGCACTGATCACGTGGATATCATGCACTGATCACGTGGCTGATCACACATGTATCACGTGACTGATCATGCACTGATCACGTGGCTATCATGCACTGATCACGTGGCTGATCATGCACTGATCACGTAGCTATCATGCACTGATCACTGGCTGATCATGCACTGATCACGGGACTGATCATGCACTGATCACGGCGCTATCATGCACTGACTATATGACTGACATGCACTGATCACGTGGCTGATCATGCACTGATCACGTGACTGATCATGCACTGATCACGTGACTGATCATGCACTGATCACGTGGCTGATCATGCACTGATCACGTGGCTATCATGCACTGATCACGTGGCTGATCATGCAATGATCACGTAGCTATCATGCACTGATCACGTGACTGATCATGCACTGATCACGTGGCTGATCATGCACTGATCACGTGACTGATCATGCACTGATCACGTGGCTATCATGCACTGATCACGTGGCTGACATGCACTGATCACGTGCCTGATCATGCACTGATCACGTGGCTGATCATGCACTGATCACGTGACTGATCATGCACTGATCACGTGTCTGATCATGCACTGATCACGTGGCTATCATGCACTGCTCACGTGGCTGATCATGCATGATCACGCAGCTACCATGTACTTGTCACATGACTGATCATGCACTGATCACGTGACTGATCATGCACTGATCACGTGGCTATCATGCACTACTCACGTGGCTGATCATGCAATGTTCATGTAGCTACCATGTACAGGTCACGTGAATGATCATACACCCATCAGGTGACTGATCATGCACTGATCACGTGGCTATCATGCACTGATCACGAGACTGATCATGCACTGATCACGTCTATACCATGCACTGATCACATGACTGCCCATGCACTGATCACGTGGATGATCATACACTAATCACGTGACAGATCATGCACTGATCACGTGGCTGATCATGCACTGATACCGTGACTGAGCATGGACTGATCACATGACTATCATGTAGTGATCACGTGACTTAATGGCGCTGATCATGTGACTGATCATGCGCTGATCATGTTTGCTATCATACACTGATCATGTGCCTCTGGAGGCAATAAACAAAGAGCTGAGTAGGCACGAATCATACAGTCAGCAGGCAATAATCATGGAACTCAGCTGTGAGGAATCATGCTGCTCAGCTGGCAATAATCAAGCAGCTGAGCAGGCAGGAATTACACAGCACAGCTGGCAATTGTCAAGCAGATGACAGGCAGGAATCGTGCAGCTCAGCTGGCAATTGTCAAGCAGATGAGCAGACAGTAATCACGCAGCTCAGCAGGCCCTGATCACGTGACTGAGCATGCACTGTTCACGTGGCTGATCATACACTGATCACGTGATTGATCATGCACTGATCACTTGGATATCATGCACTGATCACGTGGCTGATCATACAGTGTTCACGTGTCTGACCATGCACTGATCACGTGGCTGATCATACACTTCTCACGTAACTGATCATGCACTGATCACGTGGCTATCATGCACTGATCACGTGGCTGAACATGCACTGATCACGTGGCTGATCACACACCTGTCACGTGACATATCATGCACTGATCACGTGGCACTCATGCACTGATCACGTGGCTGATCATACACTGATCACGTAACTCATCATGCACACATCACGTGGCTATCATGCACTGCTCACGTGGCTCTCATGGAATGATCACGAAGCTACCATATACTGGTCACGTGACTGATCATGCACTGATCACGTAAATGATCATGCACTGTTCAAGTGTCTGATCATGTACTGATCACGTGACTGATCATGCACTGAACACGTGGCTATCATGCTCTGCTCACGTGGCTGATCATGCAACGATCACGTAGCAACCATGTACTGGTCACGTGACTGATCATGCACTGATCACGTAATTGATCCTGCACTGATCACGTGGCTCATCATGCACTGATCACGTGGCTGATCACACGTATCACGTGACTGATCATGCACTGATCACGTGACTAATCATGCACTGATCACGTGGCTATCATGCACTGATCACGTGGATATCATGCACTGATCACGTGGCTGATCACATGATCACGTGACTGATCATGCACTGATCACGTGGCTATCATGCACTGATCACGTGGCTGATCATGCACTGATCACGCATGTACTGATCACGTGACTGATCATGCACTGATCACGTGGCTGATCATGCACTGATCACGTGACTGATCATGCACTGATCACGTGGCTGATCATGCACTGATCACGTGACTGATCATGCACTGATCACGTGACTGATCATGCACTGATCACGTGGCTATCATGCACTGATCATGCACTGATCACGTGGCTGATCACACACGATCATGTGACTGATCATGCACTGATCACGTGGCTATCATGCACTGATCACGTGGCTGATCATGCACTGATCACGTAGCTACCATGTACTGTCACGTGACTGATCATGCACTGATCACGTGGCTGATCATGCACTGATCACGTGACTGATCATGCACTGATCACGTGGCTGATCATGCACTGATCACGTGGCTATCATGCACTGATCACGTGGCTGATCATGCACTGATCACGTAGCTACCATGCACTGGTCACGTGACTGATCATGCACTGATCACGTAATTGATCATGCACTGATCACGTGACTGATCATGCACAGATCACGTGACTGATCATGCACTGATCACGTGGCTGATCATGCACTGATACCGTGACTGAGCATGGACTGATCACATGACTATCATGTAGTGATCACGTGACTTAATGGCGCTGATCATGTGACTGATCATGCGCTGATCATGTTTGCTATCATACACTGATCATGTGCCTCTGGAGGCAATAAACAAAGAGCTGAGTAGGCACGAATCAAACAGTCAGCAGGCAATAATCATGGAACTCAGCTGTGAGGAATCATGCTGCTCAGCTGGCAATAATCAAGCAGCTGAGCAGGCAGGAATTACGCAGCACAGCTGGCAATTGTCAAGCAGATGACAGGCAGGAATCGTGCAGCTCAGCTGGCAATTGTCAAGCAGATGAGCAGACAGTAATCACGCAGCTCAGCAGGCCCTGATCACGTGACTGAGCATGCACTGTTCACGTGGCTGATCATACACTGATCACGTGATTGATCATGCACTGATCACTTGGATATCATGCACTGATCACGTGGCTGATCATACACTGTTCACGTGTCTGACCATGCACTGATCACGTGGCTGATCATACACTGCTCACGTAACTGATCATGCACTGATCACGTGGCTATCATGCACTGATCACGTGGCTGAACATGCACTGTTCACGTGGCTGATCACACACCTGTCACGTGACATATCATGCACTGATCACGTGGCACTCATGCACTGATCACGTGGCTGATCATACACTGCTCACGTAACTCATCATGCACACATCACGTGGCTATCATGCACTGCTCACGTGGCTCGTCATGGAATGATCATGGCTACCATATACTGGTCACGTGACTGATCATGCACTGATCACGTAAATGATCATGCACTGTTCACGTGACTGATCATGTACTGATCACGTGACTGATCATGCACTGATCACGTGGCTATCATGCTCTACTCACGTGGCTGATCATGCTACGATCACGTAGCAACCATGTACTGGTCACGTGACTGATCATGCACTGATCACGTGATTGATCCTGCACTGATCACGTGGCTCATCATGCACTGATCACGTGGCTGATCACACCCGTATCACGTGACTGATCATGCACTGATCACGTGACTAATCATGCACTGATCACGTGACTATCATGCACTGATCACGTGGATATCATGCACTGATCACGTGGCTGATCATCATCACGTGACTGATCATGCACTGATCACGTGGCTATCATGCACTGATCACGTGGCTGATCATGCACTGATCACGTAGCTACCATGTACTGGTCACGTGACTGATCATGCACTGATCGCGTGGCTGATCATGCACTGATCACGTGGCTGATCATGCACTGATCACGTGGCTGATCATGCACTGATCACGTGGCTGATCATGCACTGATCACGTGAATGATCATGCACTGATCACGTGGCTATCATGCACTGATCATTATGCACTGATCACGTGGCTGATCACGTGACTGATCATGCACTGATCACGTGGATATCATGCACTGATCACGTGACTGATCATGCACTGATCACGTGCTATCATGCACTGATCACGTGACTGATCATGCACTGATCACGTGGCTGATCATGCACTGATCACGTGGCTGATCATGCACTGATACCGTGACTGAGCATGGACTGATCACATGACTATCATGTAGTGATCACGTGACTTAATGGCGCTGATCATGTGACTGATCATGCGCTGATCATGTTTGCTATCATACACTGATCATGTGCCTCTGGAGGCAATAAACAAAGAGCTGAGTAGGCACGAATCATACAGTCAGCAGGCAATAATCATGGAACTCAGCTGCGAGGAATCATGCTGCTCAGCTGGCAATAATCAAGCAGCTGAGCAGGCAGGAATTACGCAGCACAGCTGGCAATTGTCAAGCAGATGACAGGCAGGAATCGTGCAGCTCAGCTGGCAATTGTCAAGCAGATGAGCAGACAGTAATCACGCAGCTCAGCAGGCCCTGATCACGTGACTGAGCATGCACTGTTCACGTGGCTGATCATACACTGATCACGTGATTGATCATGCACTGATCACGTGGCTATCATGCACTGATCACGTGGCTGATCATGCACTGATCACGTGTCTGACCATGCACTGATCACGTGGCTGTTCATACACTGCTCACGTAACTGATCATGCACTGATCACGTGACTATCATGCACTGATCACGTGGCTGATCATGCACTGTTCACGTGGCTGATCACACACCTGTCGCGTGACATATCATGCACTGATCACGTGGCACTCATGCACTGATCACGTGGCTGATCATACACTGCTCACGTAACTCATCATGCTCACATCACGTGGCTATCATGCACTGCTCACGTGGTTCGTCATGGAATGATCACGAGCTACCATATACTGGTCACGTGACTGATCATGCTCAGATCACGTAAATGATCATGCACTGATCACGTGACTGATCATGTACTGATCGCGTGACTGATCATGCGCTGATCACGTGGCTATCATGCACTGCTCACGTGGCTGATCATGCAGCGATCACGTAGCTACCATGTACTGGTCACGTGACTGATCATGCACTGATCACGTAATTGATCATGCACTGATCACGTGGCTCATCATGCACTGATCACGTGGCTGATCATGCACGTATCACGTGACTGATCATGCACTGATCACGTGACTAATCATGCACTGATCACGTGGCTATCATGCACTGATCACGTGGATATCATGCACTGATCACGTGGCTGATCACACATGTATCACGTGACTGATCATGCACTGATCACGTGGCTATCATGCACTGATCGCGTGGCTGATCATGCAATGATCACGTAGCTACCATGTACTGGTCACGTGACTGATCATGCACTGATCACGTGGCTGATCATGCACTGATCACGTGACTGATCATGCACTGATCACGTGGCTGATCATGCACTGATCACGTGGCTGATCATGCACTGATCACGTGACTGATCATGCACTGATCACGTGGCTATCATGCACTGATATTATGCACTGATCACGTGGCTGATCACACGATCATGTGACTGATCATGCACTGATCACGTGGCTATCATGCACTGATCACGTGGCTGATCATGCACTGATCACGTAGCTATCATGCACTGGTCACGTGACTGATCATGCACTGATCACGTGGCTGATCATGCACTGATCACGTGGCTGATCATGCACTGATCACGTGGCTGATCATGCACTGATCACGTGGCTATCATGCACTGATCACGTGGCTGATCATGCAATGATCACGTAGCTACCATGCACTGATCACGTGACTGATCATGCACTGATCAGGTGATTGATCATGCACTGATCACGTGACTGATCATGCACTGATCACGTGACTGATCATGCACTGATCACGTGACTGATCATGCACTGATCACGTAATTATCATGCACTGATCACGTGGCTGATCATGCACTGATCAAGTGACTGATCATGCACTGATCACGTGGCTATCATGCACTGATCACTGGGCTTATCATGCATTGATTATGTGACTGATCATGTGCTGATCATGTTTGGTGTCACACACTGATCATGTGCCTCTGGAGGCAATGAACAAAGAGCTGAGTAGGCAGGAATCAGTCAGCAGGCAATAATCATGGAACTCAGCTCTGAGAAATCATGCTGCTCAGCTGGCAATAATCAAGTAGATGAGCAGGCAGGAATTACGTAGCACAGGTGGCAATTGTCAAGGAGATGACAGGCAGGAATCGTGCAGCTCAGCTGGCAATTGTCAAGCAGATGAGCAGACAGTAATCACGCAGCTCAGCAGGCCCTGATCACGTGACTGAGCATGCACTGTTCACATGGCTGATCACACACTGATCACGTGACTGATCATGCACTGATCACGTAGCTATCATGCACTGATCACGTGGCTGATCATACACTCATCACGGGACTGATCGTGCACTGATCACGTGCTATCATGCATTGACTACATGAATCCGCATGCACTGATCACGTGGATGATCATGCACTGATCACGTGACTGATCATGCACTGATCACGTGACTGATCATGCACTGATCACATGGCTGATCATGCACTGATCACGTGGCTATCATGCACTGCTCACGTGGCTGATCTGGCAATGATCACGTAGCTACCATGTACTGGTCACTTGACTGATCATGCACTGATCACATAATTGATCATGCACTGATCATGTGGCTGATCATGCACTGATCACGTGGCTGATCATACACTGATCACGTGACTGATCATGCACTGATCACGTGGCTATCATGCACTGATCAATTGGCTGGACATGCACTGATCACGTACCTGGTCATGCACTGATCACGTGGCTGATCATGCACTGATCTCGTGTCTGGTCATGCACTGATCACGTGACTGACCATGCACTGATCACGTGACTGATCATGCACTGATCACGTGGCTGATCATGCACTGATCACGTGGCTATCATGCACTGCTCACGTGGCTGATCATGCCATGATCACGCAGCTACCATGTACTGGTCACATGACTGATCATGCACTGATCACGTGAGTGATCATGCAGTGATCACGTGGCTATCGTACACTACTCACGTGGCTGATCATGCAATGTTCATGTAGCTACCATGTACAGGTCACGTGAATGATCATACACCAATCAGGTGACTGATCATGCACTGATCACGTAGCTATCATGCACTGATCACGAGACTGATCATGCACTGATCACGTCTATATCATGCACTGATCACGTGACTGCCCATGCACTGATCACGTGGATGATCATACAGTAATCATGTGACAGATCATGCACTGATCACGTGGCTGATCATGCACTGATACCGTGACTGAGCATGGACTGATCACATGACTATCATGTAGTGATCACCTGACTTAATGGCGCTGATCATGTGACTGATCATGCGATGATCATGTTTGCTATCATACACTGATCATGTGCCTCTGGAGGCAATAAACAAAGAGCTGAGTAGGCACGAATCATACAGTCAGCAGGCAATAATCATGGAACTCAGCTGTGAGGAATCATGCTGCTCAGCTGGCAATAATCAAGCAGCTGAGCAGGCAGGAATTACGCAGCACAGCTGGCAATTGTCAAGCAGATGACAGGCAGGAATCGTGCAGCTCAGCTGGCAATTGTCAAGCAGATGAGCAGACTGTAATCACGCAGTTCAGCAGGCCCTGATCACGTGACTGAGTATGCACTGTTCACGTGGCTGCTCATACACTGATCACGTGATTGATCATGCACTGATCACTTGGATATCATGCACTGATCACGTGGCTGATCATACAGTGTTCATGTGTCTGACCATGCACTGATCACGTGGCTGATCATACAGTGCTCACGTAACGGATCATGCACTGATCACGTGGCTATCATGCACTGAATACGTGGCTGAACATGCACTGCTCACGTGGCTGATCACACACCTGTCACGTGACATATCATGCATGGATCACGTGGCACTCATGCACTGATCACGTGGCTGATCATACTCTGCTCACGTAACTCATCATGCACACATCATGTGGCTATCATGCACTGCTCACTTGGTTCGTCATGGAATGATCACGAAGCTACCATATACTGGTCACGTGACTGATCATGCACAGATCACATAAATGATCATGCACTGTTCACGTGACTGATCATGTACTGATCACGTGACTGATAATGCACTGATCACGTGGCTATCATGCTCTGCTCACGTGGCTGATCATGCAACGATCACGTAGCAACCATGTACTGGTCTCGTGACTGATCTTGCACTGATCACGCAATTGATCCTGCACTGATCCCGTGGCTCATCACGCACTGATCACGTGGCTGATCACACACGTATCACGTGACTGATCATGTACAGATCACGTGACTAATCATGAAGTGATCACGTGGCTATCTGCACTGATCACGTGGATATCATGCACTGATCACGTGGCTGAACACACACGTATCACGTGACTGATCATGCACTGATCACGTGGCTATCATGCACTGATCGCGTGGCTATCATGCACGGATATCATGCACTGGTCACGTGACTGATCACACACGTATCATGTGACTGATCATGCTCTGATCACGTGGCTATCATGCACTGATCACGTGGCTGATCATGCAATGATCACGTAGCTACCATGTACTGGTCACGTGACTGATCATGCACTGATCACGTGGCTGATCATGCACTGATCACGTGACTGATCATTCACTGATCACGTGGCTGATCATGCACTGATCACGTGGCTGATCATGCACTGATCACGTGCTCATCATGCAGTGATCACGTGGCTGATCACACATGTTCACATGACAGATCATGCACTGATCACGTGGCTCTCATGCACTGATCATGTGGCTGATCATGCACTGACCACGTGGCTATCATGCACTGATCACGTGGCTGATCACGCAATGATCACGTACCATGTACTGGTCATGTGACTGATCATGCACTGATCACGTAATTGATCCTGCACTGATCACATGGCTCATCACGCGCTGATCACGTGGCTGATCACTCACGTGACTGATCATGTACAGATCCCGTGAATAATCATGAAGTGATCACGTGGCTATCCTGCACTGATCACGTGGATAACATGCACTGATCACGTGGCTGATCATGCACGTATCACGTGACTGATCATGCACTGATCACGTGGCTATCATGCACTGATCACGTGGCTATAATGCACTGATCACGTGGCTGATCATGCAATGATCACGTAGCTAACATGCACTGGTCACATGACTGAGCATGCACTGATCAGGTAACTGATCATGCACTGATCACGTGGCTATCATGCACTGCTCACGTGGCTGATCATGCAATGATCACGCAGCTACCATGCACTGGTCACATGACTGATCATGCACTGATCACGTAATTGATCATGCACTGATCACCTGGCTTATCATGCATTGATTATGTGACTGATCATGTGCTGATCATGTTTGGTGTCACACACTGATCATGTGCCTCTGGAGGCAATGAACATAGAGCTGAGTAGGCAGGAATCACTCAGCAGGCTATAATCATGGAACTCACCTCTGAGAAATCATGCTGCTCAGCTGGCAATAGTCAAGTAGATGAGCAAGCAGGAATTACGCAGCACAGGTGGCAATTGTCAAGGAGATGACAGGCAGGAATCCTGCAGCTCAGCTGGAAATGGTCAAGCAGATGAGCAGACAGTAATCACGCAGCTCAGCAGGCCCTGATCACGTGACTGAGCATGCACTGTTCACGTGGCTGATCACACACCTATCACGTGACTAATCATGCACTGATCATGTGACTGATCATGCACTGATCACTTGGCTGGACATTCACTGATCACGTGCCTGGTCATGCACTGATCACGTGTCTGATCATGCACTGATCACGTGGCTATCATGCACTGCTCACGTGGCTGATCATGCATGATCACGCAGCTACCATGTACAGGTCACGTGATTGATCATGCACTGATCACGTGACTGATCATGCACTGATCACGTGGCTATCATGCACTGATCACGAGACTGATCATGCACTGATCACGTCTATATCATGCACTGATCACATGACTGCCCATGCACTGATCACGTGGATCATCATACACTAATCATGTGACAGATCATGCACTGATCACGTGGCTGATCATGCACTGATACCGTGACTGAGCATGGACTGATCACATGACTATGATGTAGTGATCACGTGACTTAATGGCCCTGATCATGTGACTGATCATGCGCTGATCATGTTTGCTATCATACACTGATCATGTGCCTCTGGAAGCAATAAACAAAGAGCTGAGTAAGCACGAATCAAACAGTCAGCAGGCACTAATCATGGAACTCAGCTGTGAGGAATCATGCTGCTCAGCTGGCAATAATCAAGCAGCTGAGCAGGCAGGAATTACGCAGCACAGCTGGCAATTATCAAGCAGATGACAGGCAGGAATCATGCAGCTCAGCTGGCAATTGTCAAGCAGATGAGCAGACAGTAATCACGCAGCTCAGCAGGCCCTGATCACGTGAATGAGCATGCACTGTTCACGTCGCTGATCACACACCTATCACGTGAATGATCATGCACTGATCGCGTGGCTCTCATGCACTGATCACGTGGCTGATCATGCACTGATCACGTGCTGATCTTGCACTGATCACTTGGCTGATCATACAATCATCACGTGATCGTGCACTGATTACGGCACTATCATGCATTGACTACATGACTCCACATGCACTGATCACATGGATGATCATGCACTGATCACGTGACTGACCATGCACTGATCACGTGACTGATTATGCACTGATCACGTGGCTGATCATGCACTGATCACATGGATATCATGCACTGATCACGTGGCTGAACATGCACTGTTCACGTGGCTGATCACACACCTGTCACGTGACATATCATGCACTGATCACGTGGCACTCATGCACTGATCACGTGGCTGATCATGCACTGCTCACGTGGCTATCATGCACTGATCACGTGGCTGATCATGCACTGATCAGGTAACTGATCATGCACTGATCACGTGACTGATCATGCACTGATCACGTGACTGATCATCACTGATCACGTGACTGATCATGCACTGATCACGTGGCTATCATGCACTGTTCACGTGGCTGATCATGCAATGATCATGCAGCTACCATGTACTGGTCACATGACTGATCATGCAGGATCACATAATTGATCATGCACTGATCACTGGGCTTATCATGCATTGATTATGTGACTGATCATGTGCTGATCATGTTTGGTGTCACACACTGATCATTTGCCTCTGGAGGCAATGAACATAGAGCTGAGTAGGCAGGAATAAGTCAGCAGGCTATAATCATGGAACTCACCTCTGAGAAATCATGCTGCTCAGCTGGCAATAATCAAGTAGATGAGCAGGCAGGAATAACGCAGCACAGGTGGCAATTGTCAAGCAGATGACAGGCAGGAATCCTGCAGCTCAGCTGGAAATGGTCAAGCAGATGAGCAGACAGTAATCACGCAGCTCAGCAGGCCCTGATCACGTGACTGAGCATGCACTGTTCACGTGGCTGATCATACACTGATCACATGATTGATCATGAACTAATCACTTGGATATCATACAATGATCACGTGGCTGATCATACACTATTCACGTGTCTGACCATGCACTGATCACGTGGCTGATCATACACTGCTCACGTAACTGATCATGCACTGATCACGTGGCTATCATGCACTGAATACGTGGCTGAATATGCACTGTTCACGTGGCTGATCACACACCTGTCACGTGACATATCACGCACTGATCACGTGGCACTCATGCACTAATCACGTGGCTGATCATACTCTGCTCACGTAACTCATCATGCACACATCACGTTTCTATCATGCACTGCTCACGTGGCTCCTCATGGAATGATCACGTAGCTATCATATACTGGTCACGTGACTGATCATGCACAGATCACGTAAATGATCATGCACGGTTCACGTGACTGATCATGTACTGATCGCGTGACTGATCATGCACTGATCACGTGGCTATCATGCACTGCTCACGTGGCTGATCATGCAACGATCACGTAGCAACCATGTACTGGTCGCGTGACTGATCATGCACTGATCACGTAATTGATCATGCACTGATCACGTGGCTCATCATGCACTGATCACGTGGCTGATCGCACACGTATCACGTGACTGATCATGCACTGATCACGTGACTGATCATGCACTGATCACGTGGCTATCATGCACTGATCACGTGGATATCATGCACTGATCACGTGGCTGATCACACATGTATCACGTGACTGATCATGCACTGATCACGTGGCTATCATGCACTGATCACGTGGCTGATCATGCACTGATCACGTGGCTGATCATGCACTGATCACGTGATATCATGCACTGATCACGTGGCTGATCATGCACTGATCACGTGGCTGATCATGCACTGATCACGTGACTGATCATGCACTGATCACGTGACTGATCATGCACTGATCACGTGGCTGATCATGCACTGATCACGTGGATATCATGCACTGATCACGTGGCTGATCATGCACTGATCACGTGACTGATCATGCACTGATCACGTGGCTATCATGCACTGATCACGTGGCTGATCATGCACTGATCACGTACTGATCATGCACTGATCACGTGACTGATCATGCACTGATCACGTGGCTGATCATGCACTGATCACGTGACTGATCATGCACTGATCACGTGGCTGATCATGCACTGATCACGTGACTGATCATGCACTGATCACGTGACTGATCATGCACTGATCACGTGGCTATCATGCACTGATATCATGCACTGATCACGTGGCTGATCACACACTGATCACGTGACTGATCATGCACTGATCACGTGGCTATCATGCACTGATCACGTGGCTGATCATGCACTGATCACGTGGCTACCATGTACTGGTCACGTGACTGATCATGCACTGATCACGTGGCTGATCATGCACTGATCACGTGACTGATCATGCACTGATCACGTGGCTGATCATGCACTGATCACGTGGCTATCATGCACTGATCACGTGGCTGATCATGCACTGATCACGTAGCTATCATGCACTGATCACGTGACTGATCATGCACTGATCACGTGACTGATCATGCACTGATCACGTGACTGATCATGCACTGATCACGTGACTGATCATGCACTGATCACGTGGCTGATCATGCACTGATACCGTGACTGATCATGGACTGATCACATGACTATCATGCACTGATCACGTGACTTAATGGCATTGATCATGTGACTGATCATGCGCTGATCATGTTTGGTATCATACACTGATCATGTGCCTCTGGAGGCAATAAACAAAGAGCTGAGTAGGCACGAATCAAACAGTCAGCAGGCAATAATCATGGAACTCAGCTGTGAGGAATCATGCTGCTCAGCTGGCAATAATCAAGCAGCTGAGCAGGCAGGAATTACGCAGCACAGCTGGCAATTGTCAAGCAGATGACAGGCAGGAATCGTGCAGCTCAGCTGGCAATTGTCAAGCAGATGAGCAGACAGTAATCACGCAGCTCAGCAGGCCCTGATCACGTGACTGAGCATGCACTGTTCACGTGGCTGATCATACACTGATCACGTGATTGATCATGCACTGATCACTTGGATATCATGCACTGATCACGTGGCTGATCATACACTGTTCACGTGTCTGACCATGCACTGATCACGTGGCTGATCATACACTGCTCACGTAACTGATCATGCACTGATCACGTGGCTATCATGCACTGATCACGTGGCTGAACATGCACTGATCACGTGGCTGATCACACACCTGTCACGTGACATATCATGCACTGATCACGTGGCACTCATGCACTGATCACGTGGCTGATCATACACTGCTCACGTAACTCATCATGCACACATCACGTGGCTATCATGCACTGCTCACGTGGTTCGTCATGGAATGATCACGGCTACCATATACTGGTCACGTGACTGATCATGCACTGATCACGTAAATGATCATGCACTGTTCACGTGACTGATCATATACTGATCACGTGACTGATCATGCACTGATCACGTGGCTATCATGCACTGCTCACGTGGCTGATCATGCAGCGATCACGTAGCAACCATGTACTGGTCACGTGACTGATCATGCACTGATCACGTAATTGATCCTGCACTGATCACGTGGCTCATCATGCACTGATCAGTGGCTGATCACACACGTATCACGTGACTGATCATGCACTGATCACGTGACTAATCATGCACTGATCACGTGGCTATCATGCACTGATCACGTGGATATCATGCACTGATCACGTGGCTGATCACATGTATCACGTGACTGATCATGCACTGATCACGTGGCTATCATGCACTGATCACGTGACTGATCATGCACTGATCACGTGGCTATCATGCACTGATCACGTGGATATCATGCACTGATCACGTGGCTGATCATGCATGATCACGTGACTGATCATGCACTGATCACGTGACTGATCATGCACTGATCACGTGACTGATCATGCACTGATCACGTGGCTGATCATGCACTGATCACGTGGATATCATGCACTGATCACGTGGCTGATCATGCACTGATCACGTGACTGATCATGCACTGATCACGTGGCTATCATGCACTGATCACGTGGCTGATCATGCACTGATCACGTACTGATCATGCACTGATCACGTGACTGATCATGCACTGATCACGTGGCTGATCATGCACTGATCACGTGACTGATCATGCACTGATCACGTGACTGATCATGCACTGATCACGTGGCTATCATGCACTGATCACGTGGATATCATGCACTGATCACGTGGCTGATCGCATGATCACGTGACTGATCATGCACTGATCACGTGGCTATCATGCACTGATCACGTGGCTGATCATGCACTGATCACGTACTATCATGCACTGATCACGTGACTGATCATGCACTGATCACGTGGCTGATCATGCACTGATCACGTGACTGATCATGCACTGATCACGTGGCTGATCATGCACTGATCACGTGACTGATCATGCACTGATCACGTGACTGATCATGCACTGATCACGTGGCTATCATGCACTGATCATGCACGTGGCGTGGATGATCATGCACTGATCACGTAACTGATCATGCACTGATCACGTGGCTATCATGCACTGATCACGTGGCTGATCATGCACTGATCACGTGGCTATCATGCACTGGTCACGTGACTGATCATGCACTGATCACGTGGCTGATCATGCACTGATCACGTGACTGATCATGCACTGATCACGTGGCTGATCATGCACTGATCACGTGGCTATCATGCACTGATCACGTGGCTGATCATGCACTGATCACGCAGCTATCATGCACTGATCACGTGACTGATCATGCACTGATCACGTAATTGATCATGCACTGATCACGTGACTGATCATACACTAATCACGTGACAGATCATGCACTGATCACGTGGCTGATCATGCACTGATACCGTGACTGAGCATGGACTGATCACATGACTATCATGTAGTGATCACGTGACTTAATGGCGCTGATCATGTGACTGATCATGCGCTGATCATGTTTGCTATCATACACTGATCACGTGCCTCTGGAGGCAATAAACAAAGAGCTGAGTAGGCACGAATCAAACAGTCAGCAGGCAATAATCATGGAACTCAGCTGTGAGGAATCATGCTGCTCAGCTGGCAATAATCAAGCAGCTGAGCAGGCAGGAATTACGCAGCACAGCTGGCAATTGTCAAGCAGATGACAGGCAGGAATCGTGCAGCTCAGCTGGCAATTGTCAAGCAGATGAGCAGACAGTAATCACGCAGCTCAGCAGGCCCTGATCACGTGACTGAGCATGCACTGTTCACGTGGCTGATCATACACCGATCACGTGATTGATCATGCACTGATCACTTGGATATCATGCACTGATCACGTGGCTGATCATACACTGTTCACGTGGCTGACCATGCACTGATCACGTGGCTGATCATACACTGCTCACGTAACTTATCATGCACTGATCACGTGGCTATCATGCACTGAATACGTGGCTGAACATGCACTGCTCACGTGGCTGATCACACACCTGTCACGTGACATATCATGCACTGATCACGTGGCACTCATGCACTGATCACGTGGCTGATCATACACTGCTCACGTAACTCATCATGCACACATCACGTGGCTATCATGCACTGCTCACGTGGCTCGTCATGGAATGATCACGTAGCTATCATATACTGGTCACGTGACTGATCATGCACTGATCACGTAAATGATCATGCACTGTTCACGTGACTGATCATGTACTGATCACGTGACTGATCATGCACTGATCACGTGGCTATCATGCACTGCTCACGTGGCTGATCATGCAACGATCACATAGCAACCATGTACTGGTCACGTGACTGATCATGCACTGATCACGTAATTGATCATGCACTGATCACGTGGCTCATCATGCACTGATCACGTGGCTGATCACACGTATCACGTGACTGATCATGCACTGATCACGTGACTGATCATGCACTGATCACGTGGCTATCATGCACTGATCACGTGGATATCATGCACTGATCACGTGGCTGATCACACATGTATCACGTGACTGATCATGCACTGATCACGTGGCTATCATGCACTGATCACGTGGCTGATCATGCACTGATCACGTGGCTATCATGCACTGATCACGTGGCTATCATGCACTGATCACGTGGCTGATCATGCACTGATCACGTGGCTGATCATGCACTGATCACGTGACTGATCATGCACTGATCACGTGACTGATCATGCACTGATCACGTGGCTATCATGCACTGATCACGTGGATATCATGCACTGATCACGTGGCTGATCATGCACTGATCACGTGACTGATCATGCACTGATCACGTGGCTATCATGCACTGATCACGTGGCTGATCATGCACTGATCACGTACTGATCATGCACTGATCACGTGACTGATCATGCACTGATCACGTGGCTGATCATGCACTGATCACGTGACTGATCATGCACTGATCACGTGGCTGATCATGCACTGATCACGTGACTGATCATGCACTGATCACGTGACTGATCATGCACTGATCACGTGGCTATCATGCACTGATATCATGCACTGATCACGTGGATGATCACACACTATCACGTGACTGATCATGCACTGATCACGTGGCTATCATGCACTGATCACGTGGCTGATCATGCACTGATCACGTAGCTACCATGTACTGGTCACGTGACTGATCATGCACTGATCACGTGCCTGATCATGCACTGATCACGTGACTGATCATGCACTGATCACGTGGCTGATCATGCACTGATCACGTGGCTATCATGCACTGATCACGTAACTGATCATGCACTGATCACGTAGCTATCATGCACTGATCACGTAACTGATCATGCACTGATCACGTAACTGATCATGCACTGATCACGTGGCTGATCATGCACTGATCACGTGGCTGATCATGCACTGATCACGTGGCTGATCATGCACTGATACCGTGACTGAGCATGGACTGATCACATGACTATCATGTAGTGATCACGTGACTTAATGGCGCTGATCATGTGACTGATCATGCGCTGATCATGTTTGCTATCATACACTGATCATGTGCCTCTGGAGCAATAAACAAAGAGCTGAGTAGGCACGAATCATACAGTCAGCAGGCAATAATCATGGGACTCAGCTGTGAGGAATCATGCTGCTCAGCTGGCAATAATCAAGCAGCTGAGCAGGCAGGAATTACGCAGCACAGGTGGCAATTGTCAAGCAGATGACAGGCAGGAATCGTGCAGCTCAGCTGGCAATTGTCAAGCAGATGAGCAGACAGTAATCACGCAGCTCATCAGGCACTGATCACGTGACTGAGCATGCACTGTTCACGTGGCTGATCATGCACTGATCACGTGATTGATCATGCACTGATCACTTGGATATCATGCACTGATCACGTGGCTGATCATACACTGTTCACGTGTCTGACCATGCACTGATCACGTGACTGATCATACACTGCTCACGTAACTGATCATGCACTGATCACGTGGCTATCATGCACTGATCACGTGGCTGAACATGCACTGATCACGTGGCTGATCACACACCTGTCACGTGACATATCATGCACTGATCACGTGGCACTCATGCACTGATCACGTGGCTGATCATACACTGCTCACGAAACTCATCATGCACACATCACGTGGCTATCATGCACTGCTCACGTGGCTGTTCATGGAATGATCACGAAGCTACCATCTACTGGTCACGTGACTGATCATGCACTGATCACGTAAATGATCATGCACTGTTCAAGTGACTGATCATGTACTGATCACGTGACTGATCATGCACTGATCACGTGGCTATCATGCTGCTCACGTGGCTGATCATGCAACGATCACGTAGCAACCATGTACTGGTCACGTGACTGATCATGCACTGATCACGTAATTGATCATGCACTGATCACGTGGCTCATCATGCACTGATCACGTGGCTGATCACACACGTATCACGTGACTGATCATGCACTGATCACGTGACTGATCATGCACTGATCACGTAGCTATCATGCACTGATCACGTGGATATCATGCACTGATCACGTGGCTGATCACACATGTATCACGTGACTGATCATGCACTGATCACGTGACTATCATGCACTGATCACGTGACTGATCATGCACTGATCACGTGGCTATCATGCACTGATCACGTGGATATCATGCACTGATCACGTGGCTGATCATGCACTGATCACGTGACTGATCATGCACTGATCACGTGACTGATCATGCACTGATCACGTGACTGATCATGCACTGATCACGTGGCTCATGCACTGATCACGTGGCTATCATGCACTGATCACGTGGCTGATCATGCACTGATCACGTGACTGATCATGCACTGATCACGTGGCTATCATGCACTGATCACGTGGCTGATCATGCACTGATCACGTGACATGCACTGATCACGTGACTGATCATGCACTGATCACGTGGCTGATCATGCACTGATCACGTGACTGATCATGCACTGATCACGTGACTGATCATGCACTGATCACGTGACTATCATGCACTGATCACGTGGATATCATGCACTGATCACGTGGCTGATCATGCATGATCACGGACTGATCATGCACTGATCACGTGGCTATCATGCACTGATCACGTGGCTGATCATGCACTGATCACGTACCTACCATGTACTGATCACGTGACTGATCATGCACTGATCACGTGGCTGATCATGCACTGATCACGTGACTGATCATGCACTGATCACGTGGCTGATCATGCACTGATCACGTGACTGATCATGCACTGATCACGTGACTGATCATGCACTGATCACGTGGCTATCATGCACTGATCATGCACTGATCACGTGGCTGATCACACACGATCACGTGACTGATCATGCACTGATCACGTGGCTATCATGCACTGATCACGTGGCTGATCATGCAATGATCACGTAGCTACCATGTACTGGTCACGTGACTGATCATGCACTGATCACGTGGCTGATCATGCACTGATCACGTGGCTGATCATGCACTGATCACGTGGCTGATCATGCACTGATCACGTGGCTATCATGCACTGATCACGTGGCTGATCATGCACTGATCACGTAGCTATCATGCACTGATCACGTGACTGATCATGCACTGATCACGTAACTGATCATGCACTGATCACGTGACTGATCATGCACTGATCACGTGACTGATCATGCACTGATCACGTGGCTGATCATGCACTGATACCGTGACTGAGCATGGACTGATCACATGACTATCATGTAGTGATCACGTGACTTAATGGCGCTGATCATGTGACTGATCATGCGCTGATCATGTTTGCTATCATACACTGATCATGTGCCTCTGGAGGCAATAAACAAAGAGCTGAGTAGGCACGAATCATACAGTCAGCAGGCAATAATCATGGAACTCAGCTGTGAGGAATCATGCTGCTCAGCTGGCAATAATCAAGCAGCTGAGCAGGCAGGAATTACGCAGCACAGCTGGCAATTGTCAAGCAGATGACAGGCAGGAATCGTGCAGCTCAGCTGGCAATTGTCAAGCAGATGAGCAGACAGTAATCACGCAGCTCAGCAGGCCCTGATCACGTGACTGAGCATGCACTGTTCACGTGGCTGATCATACACTGATCACGTGATTGATCATGCACTGATCACTTGGATATCATGCACTGATCACGTGGCTGATCATACACTGTTCACGTGTCTGACCATGCACTGATCACGTGGCTGATCATACACTGCTCACGTAACTGATCATGCACTGATCACGTGGCTATCATGCACTGATCACGTGGCTGAACATGCACTGATCACGTGGCTGATCACACACCTGTCACGTGACATATCATGCACTGATCACGTGGCACTCATGCACTGATCACGTGGCTGATCATACACTGCTCATGTAACTCATCATGCACACATCACGTGGCTATCATGCACTGCTCACGTGGTTCGTCATGGAATGATCACGTAGCTACCATATACTGGTCACGTGACTGATCATGCACAGATCACGTAAATGATCATGCACTGTTCGCGTGACTGATCATGTACTGATCACGTGACTGATCATGCACTGATCACGTGGCTATCATGCACTGCTCACGTGGCTGATCATGCAACGATCACGTAGCAACCATGTACTGGTCACGTGACTGATCATGCACTGATCACGTAATTGATCATGCACTGATCACGTGGCTCATCACGCACTGATCCGGTGGCTGATCACACACGTATCACGTGACTGATCATGCACTGATCACGTGACTGATCATGCACTGATCACGTGGCTATCATGCACTGATCACGTGGATATCATGCACTGATCACGTGGCTGATCACACATGTATCACGTGACTGATCATGCACTGATCACGTGGCTATCATGCACTGATCACGTGGCTGATCATGCAATGATCACGTAGCTACCATGTACTGGTCACGTGACTGATCATGCACTGATCACGTGGCTGATCATGCACTGATCACGTGGCTGATCATGCACTGATCACGTGGCTGATCATGCACTGATCACGTGGCTATCATGCACTGATCACGTGGCTGATCATGCACTGATCACACACCATGCACTGGTCACGTGACTGATCATGCACTGATCACGTAATTGATCATGCACTGATCACGTGACTGATCATGCACTGATCACGTGACTGATCATGCACTGATCACGTGGCTGATCATGCACTGATCACGTGACTGATCATGCACTGATCACGTGGCTGATCATGCACTGATCACGTGGCTATCATGCACTGATCACGTGGCTGATCATGCAATGATCACGTAGCTACCATGCACTGGTCACGTGACTGATCATGCACTGATCACGTGACTGATCATGCACTGATCACGTGACTGATCATGCACTGATCACGTGACTGATCATGCACTGATCACGTGGCTATCATGCACTGATCACGTGGCTGATCATGCACTGATCACGCAGCTATCATGCACTGGTCACGTGACTGATCATGCACTGATCACGTGACTGATCATGCACTGATCACGTAACTGATCATGCACTGATCACGTGGCTTATCATGCACTGATCATGTGACTGATCATGTGCTGATCATGTTTGGTATCATACACTGATCATGTGCCTCTGGAGGCAATGAACAAAGAGCTGAGTAGGCACGAATCAGTCAGCAGGCTATAATCATGGAACTCAGCTCTGAGAAATCATGCTGCTCAGCTGGCAATAATCAAGCAGATGAGCAGGCAGGAATTACGCAGCACAGGTGGCAATTGTCAAGCAGATGACAGGCAGGAATCGTGCAGCTCAGCTGGCAATTGTCAAGCAGATGAGCAGACAGTAATCACGCAGCTCAGCAGGCCCTGATCACGTGACTGAGCATGCACTGTTCACGTGGCTGATCACACACTGATCACGTGACTGATCATGCACTGATCACGTGACTGATCATGCACTGATCACGTGACTGATCATGCACTGATCACGTGGCTGATCATGCACTGATCACGTGGCTATCATGCACTGATCACGTGGCTGATCATGCACTGATCACGTAGCTACCATGCACTGATCACGTGACTGATCATGCACTGATCACGTGGCTGATCATGCACTGATCACGTGGCTGATCATGCACTGATCACGTGGCTGATCATGCACTGATCACGTGGCTGATCACACACTGATCACGTGACTGATCATGCACTGATCACGTGGCTATCATGCACTGATCACGTGGCTGGACATGCACTGATCACGTGCCTGATCATGCACTGATCACGTGGCTGATCATGCACTGATCACGTGACTGATCATGCACTGATCACGTGACTGATCATGCACTGATCACGTGGCTATCATGCACTGATCACGTGGCTGATCATGCATGATCACAGCTATCATGCACTGATCACGTGACTGATCATGCACTGATCACGTGGCTGATCATGCACTGATCACGTGGCTATCATGCACTGATCACGTGGCTGATCATGCAATGATCACGTAGCTACCATGTACTGGTCACGTGACTGATCATGCACTGATCACGTAACTGATCATGCACTGATCACGTGGCTATCATGCACTGATCACGTGGCTGATCATGCACTGATCACGGCTATATCATGCACTGATCACGTGACTGATCATGCACTGATCACGTGGCTGATCATACACTGATCACGTGACTGATCATGCACTGATCACGTGGCTGATCATGCACTGATCACGTGACTGATCATGCACTGATCACGTGACTGATCATGCACTGATCACGTGGCTATCATGCACTGCTCACGTGGCTGATCATGCATGATCACGCAGCTACCATGTACTGGTCACATGACTGATCATGCACTGATCACGTGACTGATCATGCAGTGATCACGTGGCTATCATGCACTACTCACGTGGCTGATCATGCAATGATCATGTAGCTACCATGTACAGGTCACGTGAATGATCATACACCCATCAGGTGACTGATCATGCACTGATCACGTGGCTATCATGCACTGATCACGAGACTGATCATGCACTGATCACGTCTATATCATGCACTGATCACATGACTGCCCATGCACTGATCACGTGGATGATCATACACTAATCATGTGACAGATCATGCACTGATCACGTGGCTGATCATGCACTGATACCGTGACTGAGCATGGACTGATCACATGACTATCATGTAGTGATCACGTGACTTAATGGCGCTGATCATGTGACTGATCATGCGCTGATCATGTTTGCTATCATACACTGATCATGTGCCTCTGGAGGCAATAAACAAAGAGCTGAGTAGGCACGAATCAAACAGTCAGCAGGCAATAATCATGGAACTCAGCTGTGAGGAATCATGCTGCTCAGCTGGCAATAATCAAGCAGCTGAGCAGGCAGGAATTACGCAGCACAGCTGGCAATTGTCAAGCAGATGACAGGCAGGAATCGTGCAGCTCAGCTGGCAATTGTCAAGCAGATGAGCAGACAGTAATCACGCAGCTCAGCAGGCCCTGATCACGTGACTGAGCATGCACTGTTCACGTGGCTGATCATACACTGATCACGTGATTGATCATGCACTGATCACTTGGATATCATGCACTGATCACGTGGCTGATCATACAGTGTTCACGTGTCTGACCATGCACTGATCACGTGGCTGATCATACACTGCTCACGTAACTGATCATGCACTGATCACGTGGCTATCATGCACTGATCACGTGGCTGAACATGCACTGTTCACGTGGCTGATCACACACCTGTCACGTGACATATCATGCACTGATCACGTGGCACTCATGCACTGATCACGTGGCTGATCATACACTGCTCACGTAACTCATCATGCACACATCACGTGGCTATCATGCACTGCTCACGTGGTTCGTCATGGAATGATCACGAAGCTACCATATACTGGTCACGTGACTGATCATGCACTGATCACGTAAATGATCATGCACTGTTCACGTGACTGATCATGTACTGATCACGTGACTGATCATGCACTGATCACGTGGCTATCATGCTCTGCTCACGTGGCTGATCATTCAACGATCACGTAGCAACCATGCACTGGTCACGTGACTGATCATGCACTGATCACGTAATTGATCCTGCACTGATCACGTGGCTCATCATGCACTGATCACGTGGCTGATCACACACGTATCACGTGACTGATCATGCACTGATCACGTGACTAATCATGCACTGATCACGTGGCTATCATGCACTGATCACGTGGATATCATGCACTGATCACGTGGCTGATCACGCATGTATCACGTGACTGATCATGCACTGATCACGTGGCTATCATGCACTGATCACGTGGCTGATCATGCAATGATCACGTACTACCATGTACTGGTCACGTGACTGATCATGCACTGATCACGTGGCTGATCATGCACTGATCACGTGACTGATCATGCACTGATCACGTGGCTGATCATGCACTGATCACGTGACTGATCATGCACTGATCACGTGACTGATCATGCACTGATCACGTGGCTATCATGCACTGATATCATGCACTGATCACGTGGATGATCACACAGATCATGTGACTGATCATGCACTGATCACGTGGCTATCATGCACTGATCACGTGGCTGATCATGCACTGATCACGTGGCTGATCATGCACTGATCACGTGGCTATCATGCACTGATCACGTGGCTGATCATGCAATGATCACGTAGCTACCATGTACTGTCACGTGACTGATCATGCACTGATCACGTGGCTGATCATGCACTGATCACGTGACTGATCATGCACTGATCACGTGGCTGATCATGCACTGATCACGTGGCTATCATGCACTGATCACGTGGCTGATCATGCACTGATCACGTAGCTATCATGCACTGATCACGTGACTGATCATGCACTGATCACGTAATTGATCATGCACTGATCACGTGGCTGATCATGCACTGATCACGTGACTGATCATGCACTGATCACGTGGCTGATCATGCACTGATACCGTGACTGAGCATGGACTGATCACGTGACTATCATGTACTGATCACGTGACTTAATGGCACTGATCATGTGACTGATCATGCGCTGATCATGTTTGCTATCATACACTGATCATGTGCCTCTGGAGGCAATAAACAAAGAGCTGAGTAGGCACGAATCATACAGTCAGCAGGCAATAATCATGGAACTCAGCTGTGAGGAATCATGCTGCTCAGCTGGCAATAATCAAGCAGCTGAGCAGGCAGGAATTACGCAGCACAGCTGGCAATTGTCAAGCAGATGACAGGCAGGAATCGTGCAGCTCAGCTGGCAATTGTCAAGCAGATGAGCAGACAGTAATCACGCAGCTCAGCAGGCACTGATCACGTGACTGAGCATGCACTGATCACGTGGCTGATCATACACTGATCACGTGACTGATCATGCACTGATCACGTGGATATCATGCACTGATCACGTGGCTGATCATACACTGATCACGTGTCTGACCATGCACTGATCACGTGGCTGATCATGCACTGATCACGTGACTGATCATGCACTGATCACGTGGCTATCATGCACTGATCACGTGGCTGATCATCACACTGATCACGTGACATGATCATGCACTGATCACGTGGCATCATGCACTGATCACGTGGCTGATCATGCACTGATCACGTAGCTACCATGCACTGATCACGTGACTGATCATGCACTGATCACGTGACTGATCATGCACTGATCACGTGACTGATCATGCACTGATCACGTGACTGATCATGCACTGATCACGTGGCTGATCATGCACTGATACCGTGACTGAGCATGGACTGATCACATGACTATCATGTAGTGATCACGTGACTTAATGGCGCTGATCATGTGACTGATCATGCGCTGATCATGTTTGCTATCATACACTGATCATGTGCCTCTGGAGGCAATAAACAAAGAGCTGAGTAGGCACGAATCATACAGTCAGCAGGCAATAATCATGGAACTCAGCTGTGAGGAATCATGCTGCTCAGCTGGCAATAATCAAGCAGCTGAGCAGGCAGGAATTACGCAGCACAGCTGGCAATTGTCAAGCAGATGACAGGCAGGAATCGTGCAGCTCAGCTGGCAATTGTCAAGCAGATGAGCAGACAGTAATCACGCAGCTCAGCAGGCCCTGATCACGTGACTGAGCATGCACTGTTCACGTGGCTGATCATACACTGATCACGTGATTGATCATGCACTGATCACTTGGATATCATGCACTGATCACGTGGCTGATCATACAATGTTCACGTGTCTGACCATGCACTGATCACGTGGCTGATCATACACTGCTCACGTAACTGATCATGCACTGATCACGTGGCTATCATGCACTGATCACGTGGCTGAACATGCACTGATCACGTGGCTGATCACACCTGTCACGTGACATATCATGCACTGATCACGTGGCACTCATGCACTGATCACGTGGCTGATCATACACTGCTCACGTAACTCATCATGCACACATCACGTGGCTATCATGCACTGATCACGTGGTTCGTCATGGAATGATCACGAAGCTACCATATACTGGTCACGTGACTGATCATGCACAGATCACGTAAATGATCATGCACTGTTCACGTGACTGATCATGTACTGATCACGTGACTGATCATGCACTGATCACGTGGCTATCATGCTCTGCTCACGTGGCTGATCATGCAACGATCACGTAGCAACCATGTACTGGTCACGTGACTGATCATGCACTGATCACGTAATTGATCCTGCACTGATCACGTGGCTCATCACGCACTGATCCGGTGGCTGATCACACACGTATCACGTGACTGATCATGCACTGATCACGTGACTAATCATGCACTGATCACGTGGCTATCATGCACTGATCACGTGGATATCATGCACTGATCACGTGGCTGATCACACATGTATCACGTGACTGATCATGCACTGATCACGTGGCTATCATGCACTGATCACGTGGCTGATCATGCAATGATCACGTAGCTACCATGTACTGGTCACGTGACTGATCATGCACTGATCACGTGGCTGATCATGCACTGATCACGTGGCTGATCATGCACTGATCACGTGGCTGATCATGCACTGATCACGTGGCTATCATGCACTGATCACGTGGCTGATCATGCACTGATCACGCAGCTACCATGCACTGATCACGTGACTGATCATGCACTGATCACGTAACTGATCATGCACTGATCACGTGACTGATCATGCACTGATCACGTGACTGATCATGCACTGATCACGTGGCTGATCATGCACTGATCACGTGACTGATCATGCACTGATCACGTGGCTGATCATGCACTGATCACGTGGCTATCATGCACTGATCACGTGGCTGATCATGCAATGATCACGTAGCTACCATGCACTGATCACGTGACTGATCATGCACTGATCACGTAATTGATCATGCACTGATCACGTGACTGATCATGCACTGATCACGTGACTGATCATGCACTGATCACGTGGCTATCATGCACTGATCACGTGGCTGATCATGCACTGATCACGCAGCTATCATGCACTGGTCACGTGACTGATCATGCACTGATCACGTGACTGATCATGCACTGATCACGTGACTGATCATGCACTGATCACGTGGCTTATCATGCACTGATCATGTGACTGATCATGTGCTGATCATGTTTGGTGTCATACACTGATCATGTGCCTCTGGAGGCAATGAACATAGAGCTGAGTAGGCAGGAATCAGTCAGCAGGCTATAATCATGGAACTCAGCTCTGAGAAATCATGCTGCTCAGCTGGCAATAATCAAGTAGATGAGCAGGCAGGAATTACGCAGCACAGGTGGCAATTGTCAAGCAGATGACAGGCAGGAATCGTGCAGCTCAGCTGGCAATTGTCAAGCAGATGAGCAGACAGTAATCACGCAGCTCAGCAGGCCCTGATCACGTGACTGAGCATGCACTGTTCACGTGGCTGATCACACACCTATCACGTGACTGATCATGCACTGATCACGTGACTGACCATGCACTGATCAAGTGACTGATCATGCACTGATCACATGGCTGATCATGCACTGATCACGTGGCTATCATGCACTGCTCACGTGGCTGATCATGCACTGATCACGTAGCTACCATGCACTGGTCACGTGACTGATCATGCACTGATCACATAATTGATCATGCACTGATCGTGTGGCTGATCATGCACTGATCACGTGGCTGATCATCCACTGATCACGTGACTGATCTTGCACTGATCACGTGACTGATCATGCACTGATCACGTGGCTATCATGCACTGATCACTTGGCTGACATACACTGATCACGTGCCTGGTCATGCACTGATCACGTGGCTGATCATGCACTGATCACGTGACTGATCATGCACTGATCTCGTGTCTGATCATGCACTGATCACGTGGCTACCATGCACTGCTCACGTGGCTGATCATGCATGATCACGCAGCTACCATGTACTGGTCACATGACTGATCATGCACTGATCACGTGACTGATCATGCAGTGATCACGTGGCTATCGTGCACTACTCACGTGGCTGATCATGCAATGATCATGTAGCTACCATGTACAGGTCACGTGAATGATCATACACCCATCAGGTGACTGATCATGCACAGATCACGTGGCTATCATGCACTGATCACGAGACTGATCATGCACTGATAACGTCTATATCATCCACTGATCACAAGACTGCCCATGCACTGATCACGTGGATGATCATACAGTAATCATGTGACAGATCATGCACTGATCACGTGGCTGATCATGCACTGATACCGTGACTGAGCATGGACTGATCACATGACTATCATGTAGTGATCACGTGACTTAATGGCGCTGATCATGTGACTGATCATGCGCTGAGCATGTTTGCTATCATACACTGATCATGTGCCTCTGGAGGCAATAAACAAAGATCTGAGTAGGCACGAATCATACAGTCAGCAGGCAATAATCATGGAACTCAGCTGTGAGGAATCATGCTGCTCAGCTGGCAATAATCAAGCAGCTGAGCAGGCAGGAATTACACAGCACAGCTGGCAATTGTCAAGCAGATGACAGGCAGGAATCGTGCAGCTCAGCTGGCAATTGTCAAGCAGATGAGCAGACAGTAAATACGCAGCCCAGCAGGCCCTGATCACGTGACTGAGCATGCACTGTTCACGTGGCTGCTCAGACACTGATCACGGGATTGATCATGCACTGATCACTTGGATATCATGCACTGATCACGTGGCTGATCATACAGTGTTCACGTGTCTGACCATGCACTGATCATGTGGCTGATCATACACTGCTCACGTAACTGATCATGCAATGATCACGTGGCTATCATGCACTGAATACGTGGCTGAACATGCACTGCTCACGTGGCTGATCACACACCTGTCACGTGACATATCATGCACGGATCACGTGGCACTCATGCACTGATCACGTGGCTGATCATACACTGCTCACGTAACTCATCATGCACACATTACGTGGCTATCATGCACTGCTCACGTGGTTCTTCATGGAATGATCACGAAGCTACCATATACTGGTCACGTGACTGATCATGCACAGATCACGTAAATGATCATGCACTCTTCACGTGACTGATCATGTACTGATCATGTGACTGATAATGCACTGATCACGTGGCTATCATGCTCTGCTCACGTGGCTGATCATGCAACGATCACGTAGCAACCATGTACTGGTCTCGTGACTGATCATGCACTGATCACGTAATTGATCCTGCACTGATCACGTGGCTCATCACGCACTGATCCGTGGCTGATCACACACGTATCACGTGACTGATCATTTACAGATCACGTGACTAATCATTAAGTGATCACGTGGCTATCCTGCCCTGATCACGTGGATATCATGCACTGATCACGTGGCTGATCACACATGTATCACGTGACTGATCATGCACTGATCACGTGGCTATCATGCACAGATCACGTGGCTGATCATGCAATGATCACGTAGCTACCATGTACTGGTCACGTGACTGATCATGCACTGATCAGGTGGCTGATCATGCACTGATCACGTGACTGATCATGCACTGATCACGTGGCTGATCATGCAATGATCACGCAGCTACTATGTACTGGTCACATGACTGATCATGCACTGATCACATAATTGATCATGCACTGATCACCTGGCTTATCATGCATTGATCATGTGACTGATCATGTGCTGATCATGTTTGGTGTCACACACTGATCATGTGCCTCTGCAGGCAATGAACATAGAGCTGAGTAGGCAGGAATCAGTCAGCAGGCTATAATCATGGAACTCAGCTCTGAGAAATCATGCTGCTCAGCTGGCAATAATCAAGTAGATGAGCAGGCAGGAATTACGCAGCACAGGTGGCAATTGTCAAGGAGATGACAGGCAGGAATCGTGCAGCTCAGCTGGCAATGGTCAAGCAGATGAGCAGACAGTAATCACGCAGCTCAGCAGGCCCTGATCACGTGACTGAGCATGCACTGTTCACATGGCTGATCACACACCTATCACGTGACTGATCATGCACTGATCATGTGACTGATCATGCACTGATCACGTAGCTATTTTGCACTGATCACTTGGCTGATCATACACTGATCACGGGACTGATCATGCACTGATCACGGCGCTATCATGCATTGACTATATGACTATACATGCACTGATCACGTGGCTGATCATGCACTGATCACGTGACTGATCATGCACTGATCACGTGACTGATCATGCACTGATCACATGGCTGATCATGCACTGATCACGTGGCTATCATGCACTGATCACGTGGCTGATCATGGCAATGATCACGTAGCTACCATGTACTGGTCACGTGACTGATCATGCACTGATCACGTGATTGATCATGCACTGATCACGTGGCTGATCATGCACTGATCACGTGGCTGATCATGCACTGATCACGTGACTGATCATGCACTGATCACGTGGCTATCATGCACTGATCACTTGGCTGGACATACACTGATCACATGCCTGGTCATGCACTGATCACGTGGCTGATCATGCACTGATCACGTGACTGATCATGCACTGATCACGTGTCTGATCATGCACTGATCACGTGGCTATCATTCACTGCTCACGTGGCTGATCATGCGATGATCACGCAGCTACCATGTACTGGTCACAAGACTGATCATGCACTGATCACGTGACTGATCATGCAGTGATCACGTGGCTATCATGCACTACTCACGTGGCTGATCATGCAATGATCATGTAGCTACTATGTACAGGTCACGTGAATGATCATACACCCATCAGGTGACTGATCATGCACTGATCACGTGGCTATCATGCACTGATCACGAGACTGATCATGCACTGATCACGTCTATATCATGCACTGATCACATGACTGCCCATGCACTGATCACGTGGATGATCATACACTAATCATGTGACAGATCATGCACTGATCACGTGGCTGATCATGCACTGATACCGTGACTGAGCATGGACTGATCACATGACTATCATGTAGTGATCACGTGACTTAATGGCGCTGATCATGTGACTGATCATGCGCTGATCATGTTTGCTATCATACACTGATCATGTACCTCTGGAGGCAATAAACAAAGAGCTGAGTAGGCACGAATCATACAGTCAGCAGGCAATAATCATGGAACTCAGCTGTGAGGAATCACGCTGCTCAGCTGGCAATAATCAAGCAGCTGAGCAGGTAGGAATTACGCAGCAGAGCTGGCAATTGTCAAGCAGATGACAGGCAGGAATCGTGCAGCTCACCTGGCAATTGTCAAGCAGATGAGCAGACAGTAAATATGCAGCTCAGCAGGCCCTGATCACGTGACTGAGTATGCACTGTTCACGTGGCGGCTCATACACCGATCACGTGATTAATCATTCACTGATCACTTGGATATCATGCACTGATCACGTGGCTGATCATACACTGCTCACGTAACTGATCATGCACTGATCACGTGGCTATCATGCACTGATCACGTGGCTGAACATGCACTGCTCACGTGGCTGATCACACACCTGTCACGTGAAATATCATGCACGGATCACGTGGCACTCATGCACTGATCACGTGGCTTATCATACACTGCTCACGTAACTCATCATGCACACATCACGTGGCTATCATGCACTGCTCACGTGGTTCTTCATGGAATGATCACGAAGCTACCATATACTGGTCATGTGACTGATCATGCACTGATCACGTAAATGATCATGCACTGTTCACGTGACTGATCATGTACTGATCACGTGACTGATAATGCACTGATCACGTGGCTATCATGCTCTGCTCACGTGGCTGATCATGCAACGATCATGTAGCAACCATGTACAGGTCTCGTGACTGATCATGCACTGATCACGTAATTGATCCTGCACTGATCACGTGGCTCATCACGCACTGATCACGTGGCTGATCAGACACGTATCACGTGACTGATCATTTACAGATCACGTGACTAATCATGAAGTGATCACGTGGCTATCGTGTACTGATCACGTGGATACCATGCACTGATCACGTGACTGATCATGCACTGATCACGTGACTGATCATGCACTGATCACGTGGATATCATGCACTGATCACGTGGCTGATCATGCAATGATCACGTACATACAATGTACTGGTCACGTGACTGATCATGCACTGATCACGTGGCTGATCATGCACTGATCACGTGACTGACATGCACTGATCACGTGGCTGATCATGCACTGATCACGTGGCTGATCATGCACTGATCACGTGACTGATCATGCACTGATCACGTGACTCATCATGCACTGCTCACATGGCTATCATGCACTGATATTATGCACTGGTCATGTGGATGATCACACACGTATCATGTGACTGATCATGCTCTGATCACGTGGCTATGATGCACAGATAACGTGGCTGATCATGCAATGATCACGTAGCTACCATGTACTTGTCCCGTGACTGATCATGCACTGATCACGTGGCTGATCATGCACTGATCACGTGACTGATCATGCACTGATCACGTGGCTGATCATGCACTGATCACGTGGCTATCATGCACTGATCACGTGGCTGATCATGCAATGATCAGGTAGCTACCATGCACTGGTCACGTGACTGATCATGCACTGATCAGATAATTGATCATGCACTGATCACGTGACTGATCATGTACAGATCACGTGACTGATCATGCACTGATCACGTGACTGATCATGCACTGATACCGTGACTGAGCATGGACTGATCACATGACTATCATGTAGTGATCACGTGACTTAATGGCGCTGATCATGTGACTGATCATGCGCTGATCATGTTTGCTATCATACACTGATCATGTGCCTCTGGAGGCAATAAACAAAGAGCTGAGTAGGCACAAATCATACAGTCAGCAGGCAATAATCATGGGACTCAGCTGTGAGGAATCATGCTGCTCAGCTGGCAATAATCATGCAGCTGAGCAGGCAGGAATTACGCAGCACAGCTGGCAATTGTCAAGCAGATGACAGGCAGGAATCGTGCAGCTCAGCTGGCAATTGTCAAGCAGATTAGCAGACAGTAAATACGCAGCTCAGCAGGCACTGATCACGTGACTGAGTATGCACTGTTCACGTGGCTGCTCATACACTGATCACGTGATTGATCATGCACTGATCACTTGGATATCATGCACTGATCACGTGGCTGATCATACAATGTTCAAGTGTCTGACCATGCACTGAACACGTGGCTGATCATACACTGCTCACATAACTGATCATGCACAGATCACGTGGCTATCATGCACTGAATACGTGGCTGAACATGCACTGGTCACGTGGCTGATCACACACCTGTCACGTGACATATCATGCACGGATCACGTGGCACTCATGCACTGATCACGTGGCTGATCATACACTGCTCACGTAACTCATCATGCACACATCACGTGGCTATCATGCACTGGGCTCACGTGGTTCTTCATGGAATGATCACGAAGCTACCATATACTGGTCACGTGACTGATCATGCACAGATCACGTAAATGATCATGCACTGTTCACGTGACTGATCATGTATTGATCATGTGACTGATCATGCACTGATCATGTGGCTATCATGCTCTGCTCACTTGGCTGATCATGCAACGATCACGTAGCAACAATGTACTGGTCTCGTGACTAATCATGCACTGATCACGTAATTGATCCTGCACTGATCACGTGGCTCATCATGCACTGATCACGTGGCTGATCAGACACGTATCACGTCACTGATCATTTACAGATCACGTGACTAATCATGAAGTGATCACGTGGCTATCCTGCACTGATCACGTGGATATCATGCACAGATCACGTGGCTGATCACACATGTATCACGTGACTGATCATGCACTGATCACGTGGCTGATCATGCAATGATCACCTACCTATCATGTACTGGTCACGTGACTGATCATTCACTGATCAGGTGGCTGATCATGCACTGATCACGTGACTGATCATGCACTGATCACGTGGCTATCATGCTCTGCTCACGTGGCTGATCATGCACTGATCACGTAGCTACCATGTACTGGTCACGTGACTGATCATGCACTGATCACGTGATTGATCCTGCACTGATCACGTGGCTCATCACGCACTGATCACGTGGCTGATCAGACACTATCACGTGACTGATCATTCACTGATCACGTGACTGATCATGCACTGATCACGTGGCTGATCCTGCCCTGATCACGTGGCTATCATGCACTGATCACGTGGCTGATCACACTGATCACGTGACTGATCATGCACTGATCACGTGGCTATCATGCACAGATCACGTGGCTGATCATGCAATGATCACGTAGCTATCATGCACTGGTCACGTGACTGATCATGCACTGATCAGGTGTCTGATCATGCACTGATCACGTGACTGATCATGCACTGCTCACGTGGCTGATCATGCAATGATCACACAGCTACCATGTACTGGTCACATGACTGATCATGCACTGATCACATAATTGATCATGCACTGATCACGTGGCTTATCATGCATTGATCATGTGACTGATCATGTGCTGATCATGTTTGGTGTCACACACTGATCATGTGCCTCTGCAGGCAATGAACATAGAGCTGAGTAGGCAGGAATCAGTCAGCAGGCTATAATCATGGAACTCAGCTCTGAGAAATCATGCTGCTCAGCTGGCAATAATCAAGTAGATGAGCAGGCAGGAATTACGCAGCACAGGTGGCAATTGTCAAGGAGATGACAGGCAGGAATCGTGCAGCTCAGCTGGAAATGGTCAAGCAGATGAGCAGACAGTAATCACGCAGCTCAGCAGGCCCTGATCACGTGACTGAGCATGCACTGTTCACATGGCTGATCACACACCTATCACGTGACTGATCATGCACTGATCACGTGACTGATCATGCACTGATCACGTGGCTATCTTGCACTGATCACTTGGCTGATCATGCACTCATCACGGGACTGATCGTGCACTGATCACGGCGCTATCATGCATTGACTATATGACTATACATGCACTGATCACGTGGATGATCATGCACTGATCACGTGACTGACCATGAACTGATCACGTGACTGATCATGCACTGATCACATGGCTGATCATGCACTGATCACGTGGCTATCATGCACTGCTCACGTGGCTGATCATGCAATGATCACGTAGCTACCATGTACTGGTCACGTGACTGATCATGCACTGATCACGCAATTGATCATGCACTGATCATGTGGCTGATCATGCACTGATCACGTGGCTGATCATACACTGATCACGTGACTGATCATGCACTGATCACGTGGCTATCATGCACTGATCACTTGGCTGACATACACTGATCACATGCCTGGTCATGCACTGATCACGTGGCTGATCATGCACTGATCACGTGACTGATCATGCACTGATCTCGTGTCTGATCATGCACTGATCACGTGGCTATCATTCACTGCTCACGTGGCTGATCATGCGATGATCACGCAGCTACCATGTACTGGTCACAAGACTGATCATGCACTGATCACGTGACTGATCATGCAGTGATCACGTGGCTATCATGCACTACTCACGTGGCTGATCATGCAATGATCATGTAGCTACCATGTACAGGTCACGTGAATGATCATACACCCATCAGGTGACTGATCATGCACTGATCACGTGGCTATCATGCACTGATCACGAGACTGATCATGCACTGATCACGTCTATATCATGCACTGATCACATGACTGCCCATGCACTGATCACGTGGATGATCATACACTAATCATGTGACAGATCATGCACTGATCACGTGGCTGATCATGCACTGATACCGTGACTGAGCATGGACTGATCACATGACTATCATGTAGTGATCACGTGACTTAATGGCGCTGATCATGTGACTGATCATGCGCTGATCATGTTTGCTATCATACACTGATCATGTGCCTCTGGAGGCAATAAACAAAGAGCTGAGTAGGCACGAATCATACAGTCAGCAGGCAATAATCATGGAACTCAGCTGTGAGGAATCACGCTGCTCAGCTGGCAATAATCAAGCAGCTGAGCAGGTAGGAATTACACAGCAGAGCTGGCAATTGTCAAGCAGATGACAGGCAGGAATCGTGCAGCTCAGCTGGCAATTGTCAAGCAGATGAGCAGACAGTAAATATGCAGCTCAGCAGGCCCTGATCACGTGACTGAGTATGCACTGTTCACGTGGCTGATCATACACCGATCACGTGATTAATCATTCACTGATCACTTGGATATCATGCACTGATCACGTGGCTGATCATACACTGCTCACGTAACTGATCATGCACTGATCACGTGGCTATCATGCACTGATCACGTGGCTGAACATGCACTGCTCACGTGGCTGATCACACACCTGTCACGTGAAATATCATGCACGGATCACGTGGCACTCATGCACTGATCACGTGGCTGATCATACACTGCTCACGTAACTCATCATGCACACATCACGTGGCTATCATGCACTGCTCACGTGGTTCGTCATGGAATGATCACGAAGCTACCATATACTGGTCATGTGACTGATCATGCACTGATCACGTAAATGATCAGGCACTGTTCAAGTGTCTGATCATGTACTGATCATGTGACTGATAATGCACTGATCACGTGGCTATCATGCTCTGCTCACGTGGCTGATCATGCAACGATCACGTAGCAACCATGTACTGGTCTCGTGACTGATCATGCAGTGATCACGTAATTGATCCTGCACTGATCACGTGGCTCATCACGCACTGATCCCGTGGCTGATCAGACACGTATCACGTGACTGATCATTCACTGATCACGTGACTAATCATGCAGTGATCACGTGGCTATCGTGCACTGATCACGTGGATACCATGCACTGATCACGTGGGTGATCACACATGTATCACGGGACAGATCATTCACTGATCACGTGGATATCATGCACAGATCATGTGGCTGATCATGCAATGATCACGTACTTACAATGTACTGGTCACGTGACTGATCATGCACTGATCACGTGGCTGATCATGCACTGATCACGTGACTGATCATGCACTGATCACGTGGCTGATCATGCACTGATCACGTGACTGATCATGCACTGATCACGTGACTCATCATGCACTACTCACGTGGCTATCATGCACTGATATTATGCACTGGTCACGTGGATGATCACACACGATCATGTGACTGATCATGCTCTGATCACGTGGCTATGATGCACAGATCACGTGGCTGATCATGCAATGATCACGTAGCTACCATGTACTTGTCACGTGACTGATCATGCACTGATCACGTGGCTGATCATGCACTGATCACGTGACTGATCATGCACTGATCACGTGGCTGATCATGCACTGATCACGTGGCTATCATGCACTGCTCACGTGGCTGATCATGCAATGATCACGTAGCTATCATGCACTGGTCACGTGACTGATCATGCACTGATCAGGTAATTGTTCATGCACTGATCACGTGACTGATCATGTACAGATCACGTGGCTGATCATGCACAGATCACGTGACTGATCATGCACTGATACCGTGACTGAGCATGGACTGATCACATGACTATCATGTAGTGATCACGTGACTTTATGGCGCTGATCATGTGACTGATCATGCGCTGATCATGTTTGGTATCATACACTGATCATGTGCCTCTGGAGGCAATAAACAAAGAGCTGAGTAGGCACAAATCATACAGTCAGCAGGCAATAATCATGGGACTCAGCTGTGAGGAATCATGCTGCTCAGCTGGCAATAATCAAGCAGCTGAGCAGGCAGGAATTACGCAGCACAGCTGGCAATTGTCAAGCAGATGACAGGCAGGAATCGTGCAGCTCAGCTGGCAATTGTCAAGCACATGAGCAGACAGTAAATACGCAGCTCAGCAGGCACTGATCACGTGACTGAGTATGCACTGTTCACGTGGCTGCTCATACACTGATCATGTGATTGATCATGCACTGATCACCTGGATATCATGCACTGATCACGTGTTTGATCATACAATGTTCACGTGTCTGACCATGCACTGAACACGTGGCTGATCATACACTGCTCACATAACTGATCATGCACAGATCACGTGGCTATCATACACTGAATACGTGGCTGAACATGCACTGCTCACGTGGCTGATCACACACCTGTCACGTGACATATCATGCACGGATCACGTGGCACTCATGCACTGATCACGTGGATGATCATACACTGCTCACGTAACTCATCATGCACACATCACGTGGCTATCATGCACTGCTCATGTGGTTCTTCATGGAATGATCACGAAGCTACCATATACTGGTCACGTGACTGATCATGCACAGATCACGTAAATGATCATGCACTGTTCACGTGACTGATCATGTACTGATCGTGTGACTTATAATGCACTGATCATGTGGCTATCATGCTCTGCTCACGTGGCTGATCATGCAACGATCACGTAGCAACAATGTACTGGTCTCGTGACTAATCATGCACTGATCACGTAATTGATCCTGCACTGATCACGTGGCTCATCACGCACTGATCCGGTGGCTGATCAGACACGTATCACGTCTCTGATCATTTACAGATCACGTGACTAATCATGAAGTGATCACGTGGCTATCCTGCATTGATCACGTGGATATCATGCACAGATCACGTGGCTGATCACACATGTATCACGTGACTGATCATGCACTGATCACGTGGCTATCATGTACAGATCACGTGGCTGATCATGCAATGATCACGTAGCTACCATGTACTGGTCACGTGACTGATCATTCACTGTTCAGGTGGCTGATCATGCACTGATCACGTGACTGATCATGCACTGATCACGTGGCTGATCATGCACAGCTCACGTGGCTGATCATGCAATGATCACGTGGCTACCATGTACGTGTCACGTGACTGATCATTCACTGATCAGGTGGCTGATCATGCAGTGATCACGTGACTGATCATGCACTGATCACGTGGCTGATCATGCACTGATCACGTGGCTGATCATGCAATGATCACGAGACTGACCATGCACTGATCACGTGGCTATCATTCACTGATATTATGCACTGGTCACGTGGCTGATCACACACGTATCATGTGACTGATCATGCTCTGATCACGTGGCTATCATGCACAGATCACGTGGCTGATCATGCAACGATCACTTAACAACCATGTACTGGTCTCGTGACTGATCATGCACTGATCACGTAATTGATCCTGCACTGATCACGTGGCTCATCACGCACTGATCCCGTGGCTGATCAGACAAGTATCACGTCGCTGACCATGCACAGGTCACGTGACTAATCATGCAGTGATCACGTGGCTGATCATGCACTGATCACGTGACTGATCATGCACAGATCACGTGGCTGATCACGCACAGTATTACGTGACTGATCATGCACTGTTCACGTGGATACCATGCACAGTTCACTTGGCTGATCATGCAATGATCACCTACCTACCATGTACTGGTCACGTGACTGATCATTCACTGATCAGGTGGCTGATCATGCACTGATCACGTGACTGATAATGCACTGATCACGTGGCTATCATGCTCTGCTCACGTGGCTGATCATGCAACGATCACGTAGCAACCATGTACTGGTCTCGTGACTGATCATGCACTGATCACGTAATTGATCCTGCACTGATCACGTGGCTCATCACGCACTGATCCGGTGGCTGATCAGACACGTATCACGTGACTGATCATTTACAAATCACGTGACTAATCATTAAGTGATCATGTGGCTATCCTGCCCTGATCACGTGGATATCATGCACTGATCACGTGGCTGATCACACATGTATCACGTGACTGATCATGCACTGATCACGTGGCTATCATGCACAGATCACGTGGCTGATCATGCAATGATCACGTAGCTACCATGTACTGGTCACGTGACTGATCATGCACTGATCAGGTGGCTGATCATGCTCTGATCACGTGACTGATCATGCACTGCTCACGTGGCTGATCATGCAATGATCACACAGCTACCATGTACTGGTCACATGACTGATCATGCACTGATCACATAATTGATCATGCACTGATCACCTGGCTTATCATGCATTGATCATGTGACTGATCATGTGCTGATCATGTTTGGTGTCACACACTGATCATGTGCCTCTGGAGGCAATGAACATAGAGCTGAGTAGGCAGGAATCAGTCAGCAGGCTATAATCATGGAACTCAGCTCTGAGAAATCATGCTGCTCAGCTGGCAATAATCAAGTAGATGAGCAGGCAGGAATTACGTAGCACAGGTGGCAATTGTCAAGGAGATGACAGGCAGGAATCGTGCAGCTCAGCTGGAAATGGTCAAGCAGATGAGCAGACAGTAATCACGCAGCTCAGCAGGCCCTGATCACGTGACTGAGCATGCACTGTTCACATGGCTGATCACACACCTATCACGTGACTGATCATGCACTGATCATGTGACTGATCATGCACTGATCACGTAGCTATCTTGCACTGATCACTTGGCTGATCATACACTCATCACGGGACTGATCGTGCACTGATCACGGCGCTATCATGCATTGACTATATGACTATACATGCACTGATCACGTGGATGATCATGCACTGATCACGTGACTGACCATGAACTGATCACGTGACTGATCATGCACTGATCACATGGCTGATCATGCACTGATCACGTGGCTATCATGCACTGCTCACGTGGCTGATCTGGCAATGATCACGTAGCTACCATGTACTGGTCACTTGACTGATCATGCACTGATCACGTAATTGATCATGCACTGATCATGTGGCTGATCATGCACTGATCACGTGGCTGATCATACACTGATCACGTGACTGATCATGCACTGATCACGTGGCTATCATGCACTGATCACTTGGCTGGACATACACTGATCACATGCCTGGTCATGCACTGATCACGTGGCTGATCATGCACTGATCACGTGACTGATCATGCACTGATCTCGTGTCTGATCATGCACTGATCACGTGGCTATCATTCACTGCTCACGTGGCTGATCATGCGATGATCACGCAGCTACCATGTACTGGTCACAAGACTGATCATGCACTGATCACGTGACTGATCATGCAGTGATCACGTGGCTATCATGCACTACTCACGTGGCTGATCATGCAATGATCATGTAGCTACCATGTACAGGTCACGTGAATGATCATACACCCATCAGGTGACTGATCATGCACTGATCACGTGGCTATCATGCACTGATCACGAGACTGATCATGCACTGATCACGTCTATATCATGCACTGATCACATGACTGCCCATGCACTGATCACGTGGATGATCATACACTAATCATGTGACAGATCATGCACTGATCACGTGGCTGATCATGCACTGATACCGTGACTGAGCATGGACTGATCACATGACTATCATGTAGTGATCACGTGACTTAATGGCGCTGATCATGTGACTGATCATGCGCTGATCATGTTTGCTATCATACACTGATCATGTGCCTCTGGAGGCAATAAACAAAGAGCTGAGTAGGCACGAATCATACAGTCAGCAGGCAATAATCATGGAACTCAGCTGTGAGGAATCACGCTGCTCAGCTGGCAATAATCAAGCAGCTGAGCAGGTAGGAATTACACAGCAGAGCTGGCAATTGTCAAGCAGATGACAGGCAGGAATCGTGCAGCTCACCTGGCAATTGTCAAGCAGATGAGCAGACAGTAAATATGCAGCTCAGCAGGCCCTGATCACGTGACTGAGTATGCACTGTTCACGTGGCGGCTCATACACCGATCACGTGATTAATCATTCACTGATCACTTGGATATCATGCACTGATCACGTGGCTGATCATACACTGCTCACGTAACTGATCATGCACTGATCACGTGGCTATCATGCACTGAATACGTGGCTGAACATGCACTGCTCACGTGGCTGATCACACACCTGTCACGTGAAATATCATGCACGGATCACGTGGCACTCATGCACTGATCACGTGGCTTATCATACACTGCTCACGTAACTCATCATGCACACATCACGTGGCTATCATGCACTGCTCACGTGGTTCTTCATGGAATGATCACGAAGCTACCATATACTGGTCATGTGACTGATCATGCACTGATCACGTAAATGATCAGGCACTGTTCAAGTGTCTGATCATGTACTGATCATGTGACTGATAATGCACTGATCACGTGGCTATCATGCTCTGCTCACGTGGCTGATCATGCAACGATCACGTAACAACCATGTACTGGTCTCGTGACTGATCATGCACTGATCACGTAATTGATCCTGCACTGATCACGTGGCTCATCACGCACTGATCCGGTGGCTGATCAGACACGTATCACGTGACTGATCATTTACAGATCACGTGACTAATCATGAAGTGATCACGTGGCTATCGTGTACTGATCACGTGGATACCATGCACTGATCACGTGGGTGATCACGCATGTATCACGGGACAGATCATGCACTGATCACGTGGATATCATGCACAGATCACGTGGCTGATCATGCAATGATCACGTACTTACAATGTACTGGTCACGTGACTGATCATGCACTGATCACGTGGCTGATCATGCACTGATCACGTGACTGATCATGCACTGATCACGTGCCTGATCATGCACTGATCACGTGGCTGATCATGCACTGATCACGTGACTCATCATGCACTACTCACGTGGCTATCATGCACTGATATTATGCACTGGTCACGTGGATGATCACACACGTATCATGTGACTTATCATGCTCTGATCACGTGGCTATGATGCACAGATCACGTGGCTGATCATGCAATGATCACGTAGCTACCATGTACTTGTCCCGTGACTGATCATGCACTGATCACGTGGCTGATCATGCACTGATCACGTGACTGATCATGCACTGATCACGTGGCTGATCATGCACTGATCACGTGACTATCATGCACTGCTCACGTGGCTGATCATGCAATGATCACGTAGCTACCATGCACTGGTCACGTGACTGATCATGCACTGATCAGGTAATTGTTCATGCACTGATTACGTGACTGATCATGTACAGATCACGTGACTGATCATGCACTGATCACGTGACTGATCATGCACTGATACCGTGACTGAGCATGGACTGATCACATGACTATCATGTAGTGATCACGTGACTTTATGGCGCTGATCATGTGACTGATCATGCGCTGATCATGTTTGCTATCATACACTGATCATGTGCCTCTGGAGGCAATAAACAAAGAGCTGAGTAGGCACAAATCATACAGTCAGCAGGCAATAATCATGGGACTCAGCTGTGAGGAATCATGCTGCTCAGCTGGCAATAATCATGCAGCTGAGCAGGCAGGAATTACGCAGCACAGCTGGCAATTGTCAAGCAGATGACAGGCAGGAATCGTGCAGCTCAGCTGGCAATTGTCAAGCACATGAGCAGACAGTAAATACGCAGCTCAGCAGGCACTGATCACGTGACTGAGTATGCACTGTTCACGTGGCTGCTCATACACTGATCATGTGATTGATCATGCACTGATCACCTGGATATCATGCACTGATCACGTGTTTGATCATACAATGTTCACGTGTCTGACCATGCACTGAACACGTGGCTGATCATACACTGCTCACATAACTGATCATGCACTGATCACGTGGCTATCATACACTGAATACGTGGCTGAACATGCACTGCTCACGTGGCTGATCACACACCTGTCACGTGACATATCATGCACGGATCACGTGGCACTCATGCACTGATCACGTGGATGATCATACACTGCTCACGTAACTCATCATGCACACATCACGTGGCTATCATGCACTGCTCATGTGGTTCTTCATGGAATGATCACGAAGCTACCATATACTGGTCACGTGACTGATCATGCACAGATCACGTAAATGATCATTCACTGTTCACGTGACTGATCATGTACTGATCGTGTGACTTATAATGCACTGATCATGTGGCTATCATGCTCTGCTCACGTGGCTGATCATGCAACGATCACGTAGCAACAATGTACTGGTCTCGTGACTAATCATGCACTGATCACGTAATTGATCCTGCACTGATCACGTGGCTCATCACGCACTGATCCGGTGGCTGATCAGACACGTATCACGTCTCTGATCATTTACAGATCACGTGACTAATCATGAAGTGATCACGTGGCTATCCTGCATTGATCACGTGGATATCATGCACAGATCACGTGGCTGATCACACATGTATCACGTGACTGATCATGCACTGATCACGTGGCTATCATGTACAGATCACGTGGCTGATCATGCAATGATCACGTAGCTACCATGTACTGGTCACGTGACTGATCATTCACTGATCAGGTGGCTGATCATGCACTGATCACGTGACTGATCATGCACTGATCACGTGGCTGATCATGCACAGATCACGTGGCTGATCATGCAATGATCACGTAGCTACCATGTACTTGTCACGTGACTGATCATTCACTGATCAGGTGGCTGATCATGCAGTGATCACGTGACTGATCATGCACTGATCACGTGGCTGATCATGCACTGATCACGTGGCTGATCATGCACTGATCACGTGACTGATCATGCACTGATCACGTGGCTATCATTCACTGATATTATGCACTGGTCACGTGGCTGATCACACACGTATCATGTGACTGATCATGCTCTGATCACGTGGCTATCATGCACAGATCACGTGGCTGATCATGCAATGATCACTTAACTACCATGTACTGGTCACGTGACTGATCATGCACTGATCACGTGGCTGATCATGCACTGATCACGTGGCTATCATGCACTGATCACGTGGCTGATCATGCAATGATCACGTAGCTACCATGCACTGGTCACGTGACTGATCATGCACTGATCAGGTAATTGATCATGCACTGATCACGTGACTGATCATGCACAGATCACGTGACTGATCATGCACAGATGACGTGACTGATCATGCACTGTTCACGTGTCTACCATGCACTGTTCACTTGGCTGATCATGCAATGATCACCTACCTACCATGTACTGGTCACGTGACTGATCATTCACTGATCAGGTGGCTGATCATGCACTGATCACGTGACTGATAATGCACTGATCACGTGGCTATCATGCTCTGCTCACGTGGCTGATCATGCAACGATCACGTAGCAACCATGTACTGGTCTCGTGACTGATCATGCACTGATCACGTAATTGATCCTGCACTGATCACGTGGCTCATCACGCACTGATCCGGTGGCTGATCAGACACGTATCACGTGACTGATCATTTACAAATCACGTGACTAATCATTAAGTGATCATGTGGCTATCCTGCCCTGATCACGTGGATATCATGCACTGATCACGTGGCTGATCACACATGTATCACGTGACTGATCATGCACTGATCACGTGGCTATCATGCACAGATCACGTGGCTGATCATGCAATGATCACGTAGCTACCATGTACTGGTCACGTGACTGATCATGCACTGATCAGGTGGCTGATCATGCTCTGATCACGTGACTGATCATGCACTGCTCACGTGGCTGATCATGCAATGATCACACAGCTACCATGTACTGGTCACATGACTGATCATGCACTGATCACATAATTGATCATGCACTGATCACCTGGCTTATCATGCATTGATCATGTGACTGATCATGTGCTGATCATGTTTGGTGTCACACACTGATCATGTGCCTCTGGAGGCAATGAACATAGAGCTGAGTAGGCAGGAATCAGTCAGCAGGCTATAATCATGGAACTCAGCTCTGAGAAATCATGCTGCTCAGCTGGCAATAATCAAGTAGATGAGCAGGCAGGAATTACGTAGCACAGGTGGCAATTGTCAAGGAGATGACAGGCAGGAATCGTGCAGCTCAGCTGGAAATGGTCAAGCAGATGAGCAGACAGTAATCACGCAGCTCAGCAGGCCCTGATCACGTGACTGAGCATGCACTGTTCACATGGCTGATCACACACCTATCACGTGACTGATCATGCACTGATCATGTGACTGATCATGCACTGATCACGTAGCTATCTTGCACTGATCACTTGGCTGATCATACACTCATCACGGGACTGATCGTGCACTGATCACGGCGCTATCATGCATTGACTATATGACTATACATGCACTGATCACGTGGATGATCATGCACTGATCACGTGACTGACCATGAACTGATCACGTGACTGATCATGCACTGATCACATGGCTGATCATGCACTGATCACGTGGCTATCATGCACTGCTCACGTGGCTGATCTGGCAATGATCACGTAGCTACCATGTACTGGTCACTTGACTGATCATGCACTGATCACGTAATTGATCATGCACTGATCATGTGGCTGATCATGCACTGATCACGTGGCTGATCATACACTGATCACGTGACTGATCATGCACTGATCACGTGGCTATCATGCACTGATCACTTGGCTGGACATACACTGATCACATGCCTGGTCATGCACTGATCACGTGGCTGATCATGCACTGATCACGTGACTGATCATGCACTGATCTCGTGTCTGATCATGCACTGATCACGTGGCTATCATTCACTGCTCACGTGGCTGATCATGCGATGATCACGCAGCTACCATGTACTGGTCACGAGACTGATCATGCACTGATCACGTGACTGATCATGCACTGATCACGTGGCTATCATGCACTACTCACGTGGCTGATCATGCAATGATCATGTAGCTACCATGTACAGGTCACGTGAATGATCATACACCCATCAGGTGATTGATCATGCACTGATCACGTGGCTATCATGCACTGATCACGAGACTGATCATGCACTGATCACGTCTATATCATGCACTGATCACATGACTGCCCATGCACTGATCACGTGGATGATCATACACTAATCATGTGACAGATCATGCACTGATCACGTGGCTGATCATGCACTGATACCGTGACTGAGCATGGACTGATCACATGACTATCATGTAGTGATCACGTGACTTAATGGCGCTGATCATGTGACTGATCATGCGCTGATCATGTTTGCTATCATACACTGATCATGTGCCTCTGGAGGCAATAAACAAAGAGCTGAGTAGGCACGAATCATACAGTCAGCAGGCAATAATCATGGGACTCAGCTGTGAGGAATCACGCTGCTCAGCTGGCAATAATCAAGCAGCTGAGCAGGTAGGAATTACACAGCAGAGCTGGCAATTGTCAAGCAGATGACAGGCAGGAATCGTGCAGCTCACCTGGCAATTGTCAAGCAGATGAGCAGACAGTAAATATGCAGCTCAGCAGGCACTGATCACGTGACTGAGTATGCACTGTTCACGTGGCGGCTCATACACCGATCACGTGATTAATCATTCACTGATCACTTGGATATCATGCACTGATCACGTGGATGATCATACACTGCTCACGTAACTGATCATGCACTGATCACGTGGCTATCATGCACTGAATACGTGGCTGAACATGCACTGCTCACGTGGCTGATCACACACCTGTCACGTGAAATATCATGCACGGATCACGTGGCACTCATGCACTGATCACGTGGCTTATCATACACTGCTCACGTAACTCATCATGCACACATCACGTGGCTATCATGCACTGCTCACGTGGTTCTTCATGGAATGATCACGAAGCTACCATATACTGGTCATGTGACTGATCATGCACAGATCACGTAAATGATCAGGCACTGTTCAAGTGTCTGATCATGTACTGATCATGTGACTGATAATGCACTGATCACGTGGCTATCATGCTCTGCTCACGTGGCTGATCATGCAACGATCACGTAGCAACCATGTACTGGTCTCGTGACTGATCATGCACTGATCACGTAATTGATCCTGCACTGATCACGTGGCTCATCACGCACTGATCCGGTGGCTGATCAGACACGTATCACGTCACTGATCATTTACAGATCACGTGACTAATCATGAAGTGATCACGTGGCTATCGTGTACTGATCACGTGGATACCATGCACTGATCACGTGGGTGATCACGCATGTATCACGGGACAGATCATGCACTGATCACGTGGATATCATGCACAGATCACGTGGCTGATCATGCAATGATCACGTAGCTACAATGTACTGGTCACGTGACTGATCATGCACTGATCACGTGGCTGATCATGCACTGATCACGTGACTGATCATGCACTGATCACGTGCCTGATCATGCACTGATCACGTGACTGATCATGCACTGATCACGTGACTCATCATGCACTGCTCACGTGGCTATCATGCACTGATATCATGACTGGTCATGGATGATCACGCACGTATCACGTGACTTATCATGCTCTGATCACGTGGCTATGATGCACAGATCACGTGGCTGATCATGCACTGATCACGTGGCTACCATGCACTTGATCCCGTGACTGATCATGCACTGATCACGTGGCTGATCATGCACTGATCACGTGACTGATCATGCACTGCTCACGTGGCTGATCATGCACTGATCACGTGGCTATCATGCACTCCTCACGTGGCTGATCATGCAATGATCACGTAGCTACCATGCACTGGTCACGTGACTGATCATGCACTGATCACGGTAATTGTTCATGCACTGATCACGTGACTGATCATGTACTGATCACGTGACTGATCATGCACAGATCACGTGACTGATCATGCACTGATAACGTGACTGAGCATGCACTGATCACATGACTATCATGCACTGATCACCTGACTTTATGCGCTGATCATGTGACTGATCATGCGCTGATCATGTTTGGTGTCACACACTGATCATGTGCCTCTGGAGGCAATGAACATAGAGCTGAGTAGGCAGAAATCAGTCAGCAGGCTATAATCATGGGAACTCAGCTCTGAGGAATCATGCTGCTCAGCTGGCCATAATCAAGTAGATGAGCAGGCAGGAATTACGCAGCACAGGTGGCAATTGTCAAGCAGATGACAGGCAGGAATCGTGCAGCTCAGCTGGAAATTGTCAAGCACATGAGCAGACAGTAAATACGCAGCTCAGCAGGCACTGATCACGTGACTGAGTATGCACTGTTCACGTGGCTGCTCATACACCGATCACGTGACTGATCATGCACTGATCACTTGGCTATCATGCACTGATCACGTGTCTGATCATGCAATGATCACGTGTCTGACCATGCACTGAACACGTGGCTGATCATACACTGCTCACATAACTGATCATGCACAGATCACGTGGCTATCATACACTGAATACGTGGCTGAACATGCACTGCTCACGTGGCTGATCACACACTGTCACGTGACATATCATGCACGGATCACGTGGCACTCATGCACTGATCACGTGGATGATCATACACTGATCACGTAACTCATCATGCACAGATCACGTGGCTGATCATGCACTGCTCACGTGGTTCTTCATGGAATGATCACGAAGCTACCATATACTGGTCACGTGACTGGTCATGCACAGATCACGTGGCTGATCATGCACTGTTCACGTGACTGATCATGTACTGATCGCGTGACTTATAATGCACTGATCATGTGGCTATCATGCACTGCTCACGTGGCTGATCATGCAATGATCACGTAGCTACAATGTACTGGTCTCGTGACTAATCATGCACTGATCACGTAACTGATCATGCACTGATCACGTGGCTCATCACGCACTGATCCGGTGGCTGATCAGACACGTATCACGTCTCTGATCATTTACAGATCACGTGACTAATCATGAAGTGATCACGTGGCTATCCTGCATTGATCACGTGGATATCATGCACAGATCACGTGGCTGATCACACTGTATCACGTGACTGATCATGCACTGATCACGTGGCTAACATGCACAGATCACGTGGCTGATCATGCAATGATCACGTAGCTACCATGTACTGGTCACGTGACTGATCATTCACTGATCAGGTGGCTGATCATGCACTGATCACGTGACTGATCATGCACTGATCACGTGGCTGATCATGCGCAGATCACGTGGCTGATCATGCAATGATCACGTGGCTACCATGTACTGATCACGTGACTGATCATGCACTGATCAGGTGGCTGATCATGCACTGATCACGTGACTGATCATGCACTGATCACGTGGCTGATCATGCACTGATCACGTGGCTGATCATGCAGTGATCACGTGGCTGATCATGCACTGATCACGTGGCTATCATGCACTGAGATCATGCACTGTTCACGTGGCTGCTCATGCACTGATCACGTGACTGATCATGCACTGATCACGTGGATATCATGCACTGATCACGTGGCTGATCATGCACTGTTCACGTGGCTGACCATGCACTGGTCACGTGGCTGATCATACACTGCTCACGTGACTGATCATGCAATGATCACGTGGCTATCATGCACTGCTCACGTGGCTGAACATGCAATGCTCACGTGGCTGACCATGCACTGGTCACGTGACTTATCATGCACGGATCACGTGGATCATGCACTGATCACGTGGCTGATCATGCACTGCTCACGTGACTGATCATGCACAGATCACGTGGCTGATCATGCACTGCTCACGTGGCTATCATGGAATGTTCACGTGGCTACCATACAATGGTCACGTGACTGATCATGCACTGGTCACGTAAATGATCATGCACTGTTCACGTGACTGATCATGCACTGATCACGTGACTGATAATGCACTGATCACGTGGCTATCATGCTCTGCTCACGTGGCTGATCATGCAATGATCACGTAGCAACCATGTACTGGTCTCGTGACTGATCATGCACTGATCACGTAATTGATCCTGCACTGATCACGTGGCTCATCACGCACTGATCCGGTGGCTGATCAGACACGTATCACGTGACTGATCATTTACAAATCACGTGACTAATCATGAAGTGATCACGTGGCTATCCTGCACTGATCACGTGGATATCATGCACTGATCACGTGGCTGATCACACATGTATCACGTGACTGATCATGCACTGATCACGTGGCTATCATGCACAGATCACGTGGCTGATCATGCAATGATCACGTAGCTACCATGTACTGGTCACGTGACTGATCATGCACTGATCAGGTGGCTGATCATGCACTGATCACGTGACTGATCATGCACTGCTCACGTGGCTGATCATGCAATGATCACGCAGCTACCATGTACTGGTCACATGACGGATCATGCACTGATCACATGATTGATCATGCACTGATCACCTGGCTTATCATGCATTGATCATGTGACTGATCATGTGCCTATCATGTTTGGTGTCACACACTGATCATGTGCCTCTGGAGGCAATGAACATAGAGCTGAGTAGGCACGAATCAGTCAGCAGGCTATAATCATGGAACTCAGCTGTGAGGAATCATGCTGCTCAGCTGGCAATAATCAAGTAGATGAGCAGGCAGGAATTACGTAGCACAGGTGGCAATTGTCAAGGAGATGACAGGCAGGAATCGTGCAGCTCAGCTGGAAATTGGTCAAGCAGATGAGCAGACAGTAATCACGCAGCTCAGCAGGCCCTGATCACGTGACTGAGCATGCACTGTTCACGTCGCTGATCACACACCTATCACGTGACTGATCATGCACTGATCACGTGACTGATCATGCACTGATCACGTAGCTATCTTGCACTGATCACTTGGCTGATCATACACTCATCACGGGACTGATCGTGCACTGATCACGGCGCTATCATGCATTGACTATATGACTCCACATGCACTGATCACGTGGATGATCATGCACTGATCACGTGACTGACCATGAACTGATCACGTGACTGATCATGCACTGATCACATGGCTGATCATGCACTGATCACGTGGCTGATCATGCACTGCTCACGTGGCTGATCTGGCAATGATCACGTAGCTACCATGTACTGGTCACTTGACTGATCATGCACTGATCACGTAATTGATCATGCACTGATCACGTGGCTGATCATGCACTGATCACGTGGCTGATCATACACTGATCACGTGACTGATCATGCACTGATCACGTGGCTATCATGCACTGATCACGTGGCTGGACATGCACTGATCACATGCCTGGTCATGCACTGATCACGTGGCTGATCATGCACTGATCACGTGACTGATCATGCACTGATCTCGTGTCTGATCATGCACTGATCACGTGGCTATCATGCACTGCTCACGTGGCTGATCATGCGATGATCACGCAGCTACCATGTACTGGTCACAAGACTGATCATGCACTGATCACGTGACTGATCATGCAGTGATCACGTGGCTATCATGCACTACTCACGTGGCTGATCATGCAATGATCATGTAGCTACCATGTACAGGTCACGTGAATGATCATACACCCATCAGGTGACTGATCATGCACTGATCACGTGGCTATCATGCACTGATCACGAGAATGATCATGCACTGATCACGTCTATATCATGCACTGATCACATGACTGCCCATGCACTGATCACGTGGATGATCATACACTAATCATGTGACAGATCATGCACTGATCACGTGGCTGATCATGCACTGATACCGTGACTGAGCATGGACTGATCACATGACTATCATGTAGTGATCACGTGACTTAATGGCGCTGATCATGTGACTGATCATGCGCTGATCATGTTTGCTATCATACACTGATCATGTGCCTCTGGAGGCAATAAACAAAGAGCTGAGTAGGCACGAATCATACAGTCAGCAGGCAATAATCATGGAACTCAGCTGTGAGGAATCACGCTGCTCAGCTGGCAATAATCAAGCAGCTGAGCAGGTAGGAATTACACAGCAGAGCTGGCAATTGTCAAGCAGATGACAGGCAGGAATCGTGCAGCTCACCTGGCAATTGTCAAGCAGATGAGCAGACAGTAAATATGCAGCTCAGCAGGCCCTGATCACGTGACTGAGTATGCACTGTTCACGTGGCGGCTCATACACCGATCACGTGATTAATCATTCACTGATCACTTGGATATCATGCACTGATCACGTGGCTGATCATACACTGCTCACGTAACTGATCATGCACTGATCACGTGGCTATCATGCACTGAAACGTGGCTGAACATGCACTGCTCACGTGGCTGATCACACACCTGTCACGTGACATATCATGCACGGATCACGTGGCACTCATGCACTGATCACGTGGCTTATCATACACTGCTCACGTAACTCATCATGCACACATCACGTGGCTATCATGCACTGCTCACGTGGTTCTTCATGGAATGATCACGAAGCTACCATATACTGGTCATGTGACTGATCATGCACTGATCACGTAAATGATCAGGCACTGTTCAAGTGTCTGATCATGTACTGATCATGTGACTGATAATGCACTGATCACGTGGCTATCATGCTCTGCTCACGTGGCTGATCATGCAACGATCACGTAGCAACCATGTACTGGTCTCGTGACTGATCATGCACTGATCACGTAATTGATCCTGCACTGATCACGTGGCTCATCACGCACTGATCCGGTGGCTGATCAGACACGTATCACGTGACTGATCATTTACAGATCACGTGACTAATCATGAAGTGATCACGTGGCTATCGTGTACTGATCACGTGGATACCATGCACTGATCACGTGGGTGATCACGCATGTATCACGGGACAGATCATGCACTGATCACGTGGCTATCATGCACAGATCACGTGGCTGATCATGCAATGATCACGTACTTACCATGTACTGGTCACGTGACTGATCATGCACTGATCACGTGGCTGATCATGCACTGATCACGTGACTGATCATGCACTGATCACGTGGCTGATCATGCACTGATCACGTGACTGATCATGCACTGATCACGTGACTCATCATGCACTGCTCACGTGGCTATCATGCACTGATATTATGCACTGGTCACGTGGATGATCACACACGTATCATGTGACTGATCATGCTCTGATCACGTGGCTATGATGCACAGATCACGTGGCTGATCATGCAATGATCACGTAGCTACCATGTACTTGTCCCGTGACTGATCATGCACTGATCACGTGGCTGATCATGCACTGATCACGTGACTGATCATGCACTGATCACGTGGCTGATCATGCACTGATCACGTGGCTATCATGCACTGCTCACGTGGCTGATCATGCAATGATCACGTAGCTACCATGCACTGGTCACGTGACTGATCATGCACTGATCAGGTAATTGATCATGCACTGATCACGTGACTGATCATGTACAGATCACGTGACTGATCATGCACAGATCACGTGACTGATCATGCACTGATACCGTGACTGAGCATGGACTGATCACATGACTATCATGTAGTGATCACGTGACTTTATGGCGCTGATCATGTGACTGATCATGCGCTGATCATGTTTGCTATCATACACTGATCATGTGCCTCTGGAGGCAATAAACAAAGAGCTGAGTAGGCACAAATCATACAGTCAGCAGGCAATAATCATGGGACTCAGCTGTGAGGAATCATGCTGCTCAGCTGGCAATAATCATGCAGCTGAGCAGGCAGGAATTACGCAGCACAGCTGGCAATTGTCAAGCAGATGACAGGCAGGAATAGTGCAGCTCAGCTGGCAATTGTCAAGCACATGAGCAGACAGTAAATACGCAGCTCAGCAGGCACTGATCACGTGACTGAGTATGCACTGTTCACGTGGCTGCTCATACACTGATCACGTGATTGATCATGCACTGATCACCTGGATATCATGCACTGATCACGTGTTTGATCATACAATGTTCACGTGTCTGACCATGCACTGAACACGTGGCTGATCATACACTGCTCACATAACTGATCATGCACAGATCACGTGGCTATCATACACTGAATACGTGGCTGAACATGCACTGCTCACGTGGCTGATCACACACCTGTCACGTGACATATCATGCACGGATCACGTGGCACTCATGCACTGATCACGTGGCTGATCATACACTGCTCACGTAACTCATCATGCACACATCACGTGGCTATCATGCACTGCTCACGTGGTTCTTCATGGAATGATCACGAAGCTACCATATACTGGTCACGTGACTGATCATGCACAGATCACGTAAATGATCATGCACTGTTCACGTGACTGATCATGTACTGATCGTGTGACTGATAATGCACTGATCATGTGGCTATCATGCTCTGCTCACGTGGCTGATCATGCAACGATCACGTAGCAACAATGTACTGGTCTCGTGACTAATCATGCACTGATCACGTAATTGATCCTGCACTGATCACGTGGCTCATCACGCACTGATCCGGTGGCTGATCAGACACGTATCACGTCTCTGATCATTTACAGATCACGTGACTAATCATGAAGTGATCACGTGGCTATCCTGCATTGATCACGTGGATATCATGCACAGATCACGTGGCTGATCACACATGTATCACGTGACTGATCATGCACTGATCACGTGGCTATCATGTACAGATCACGTGGCTGATCATGCAATGATCACGTAGCTACCATGTACTGGTCACGTGACTGATCATTCACTGATCAGGTGGCTGATCATGCACTGATCACGTGACTGATCATGCACTGATCACGTGGCTGATCATGCACTGATCACGTGGCTGATCATGCACTGATCACGTGACTGATCATGCACTGATCACGTGGCTATCATTCACTGATATTATGCACTGGTCACGTGGCTGATCACACACGTATCATGTGACTGATCATGCTCTGATCACGTGGCTATCATGCACAGATCACGTGGCTGATCATGCAATGATCACTTAGCTACCATGTACTGGTCACGTGACTGATCATGCACTGATCACGTGGCTGATCATGCACTGATCACGTGGCTATCATGCACTGCTCACGTGGCTGATCATGCAATGATCACGTAGCTACCATGCACTGGTCACGTGACTGATCATGCACTGATCAGGTAATTGATCATGCACTGATCACGTGACTGATCATGCACAGATCAGGTGACTGATCATGCACAGATCACGTGACTGATCATGCACTGTTCACGTGTCTACCATGCACTGTTCACGTGGCTGATCATGCAATGATCACGAAACTACCATGTACTGGTCACATGACTGATCATGCACTGATCACATAATTGATCATGCACTGATCACCTGGCTTATCATGCATTGATCATGTGACTGATCATGTGCTGATCATGTTTGGTGTCACACACTGATCATGTGCCTCTGGAGGCAATGAACATAGAGCTGAGTAGGCAGGAATCAGTCAGCAGGCTATAATCATGGAACTCAGCTATGAGAAATCATGCTGCTCAGCTGGCAATAATCAAGTAGATGAGCAGGCAGGAATTACGTAGCACAGGTGGCAATTGTCAAGGAGATGACAGGCAGGAATCGTGCAGCTCAGCTGGAAATTGTCAAGCAGATGAGCAGACAGTAATCACGCAGCTCAGCAGGCCCTGATCACGTGACTGAGCATGCACTGTTCACATGGCTGATCACACACCTATCACGTGACTGATCATGCACTGATCATGTAGCTATCTTGCACTGATCACTTGGCTGATCATACACTCATCACGGGACTGATCGTGCACTGATCACGGTGCTATCATGCATTGACTACAAGACTCCGCATGCACTGATCACGTGGATGATCATGCACTGATCACGTGACTGACCATGCACTGATCACGTGACTGATCATGCACTGTTCACATGGCTGATCATGCACTGATCACGTGCCTATCATGCACTGCTCACGTGGCTGATCTGGCAATGATCACGTAGCTACCATGTACTGGTCACTTGACTGATCATGCACTGATCACGTAACTGATCATGCACTGATCATGTGGCTGATCATGCACTGATCACGTGGCTGATCATACACTGATCGCGTGACTGATCATGCACTGATCACGTGGCTATCATGCACTGATCAATTGGCTGGACATACACTGATCACGTACCTGGTAATGCACTGATCACGTGGCTGATCATGCACTGATCTCGTGTCTGATCATGCACTGATCACGTGGCTATCATGCACTGCTCACGTGGCTGATCATGCGATGATCACGCAGCTACCATGTACTTGTCACATGACTGATCATGCACTGATCACGTGAGTGATCATGCAGTGATCACGTGGCTATCGTACACTACTAACGTGGCTGATCATGCAATGTTCATGTAGCTACCATGTACAGGTCACGTGAATGATCATACACCCATCAGGTGACTGATCATGCACTGATCACGTGGCTATCATGCACTGATCACGAGACTGATCATGCACTGATCACGTCTATACCATGCACTGATCACATGACTGCCCATGCACTGATTACGTGGATGATCATACACTAATCATGTGACAGATCATGCACTGATCACGTGGCTGATCATGCACTGATACCGTGACTGAGCATGGACTGATCACATGACTATCATGTAGTGATCACGTGACTTAATGGCGCTGATCATGTGACTGATCATGCGATGATCATGTTTGCTATCATACACTGATCATGTGCCTCTGGAGGCAATAAACAAAGAGCTGAGTAGGCACGAATCATACAGTCAGCAGGCAATAATCATGGAACTCAGCTGTGAGGAATCATGCTGCTCAGCTGGCAATGATCAAGCAGCTGAGCAGGCAGGAATTACGCAGCACAGCTGGCAATTGTCAAGCAGATGACAGGCAGGAATCGTGCAGCTCAGCTGGCAATTGTCAAGCAGATGAGCAGACAGTAAATACGCAGCTCAGCAGGCCCTGATCACGTGACTGAGTATGCACTGTTCACGTGGCTGCTCATACACTGATCACGTGATTGATCATGCACTGATCACTTGGATATCATGCACTGATCACGTGGCTGATCATACAGTGTTCACGTGTCTGACCATGCACTGATCACGTGGCTGATCATACACTGCTCACGTAACGGATCATGCACTGATCACGTGGCTATCATGCACTGAATACGTGGCTGAACATGCACTGCTCACGTGGCTGATCACACACCTGTCACGTGACATATCATGCACGGATCACGTGGCACTCATGCACTGATCACGTGGCTGATCATACACTGCTCACGTAACTCATCATGCACACATCACATGGCTATCATGCACTGCTCACGTGGTTCTTCATGGAATGATCACGAAGCTACCATATACTGGTCACGTGACTGATCATGCACAGATCACGTAAATGATAATGCACTCTTCACGTGACTGATCATGTACTGATCATGTGACTGATAATGCACTGATCACGTGGCTATCATGCTCTGCTCACGTGGCTGATCATGCAACGATCACGTAGCAACCATGTACTGGTCTCGTGACTGATCATGCACTGATCACGTAATTGATCCTGCACTGATCACGTGGCTCATCACGCACTGATCCGGTGGCTGATCAGACACGTATCACGTGACTGATCATTTACAAATCACGTGACTAATCATGAAGTGATCACGTGGCTATCCTGCACTGATCACGTGGATATCATGCACTGATCACGTGGCTGATCACACATGTATCACGTGACTGATCATGCACTGATCACGTGGCTATCATGCACAGATCACGTGGCTGATCATGCAATGATCACGTAGCTACCATGTACTGGTCACGTGACTGATCATGCACTGATCACGTGGCTGATCATGCACTGATCACGTGACTGATCATGCACTGATCACGTGGCTGATCATGCAATGATCACGCAGCTACCATGTACTGGTCACGTGACTGATCATGCACTGAGCACGTAATTGATCATGCACTGATCACCTGGCTTATCATGCATTGATTATGTGACTGATCATGTGCTGATCATGTTTGGTGTCACACACTGATCATGTGCCTCTGGAGGCAATGAACATAGAGCTGAGTAGGCAGGAATCAGTCAGCAGGCTATAATCATGGAACTCACCTCTGAGAAATCATGCTGCTCAGCTGGCAATAATCAAGTAGATGAGCAGGCAGGAATTACGCAGCACAGGTGGCAATTGTCAAGGAGATGACAGGCAGGAATCGTGCAGCTCAGCTGGAAATTGTCAAGCAGATGAGCAGACAGTAATCACGCAGCTCAGCAGGCCCTGATCACGTGACTGAGCATGCACTGTTCACATGGCTGATCACACACCTATCACGTGACTGATCATGCACTGATCATGTGACTGATCATGCACTGATCACGTAGCTATCTTGCACTGATCACTTGGCTGATCATACACTCATCACGGGACTGATCGTGCACTGATCACGGCGCTATCATGCATTGACTATATGACTCCACATGCACTGATCACGTGGATGATCATGCACTGATCACGTGACTGACCATGAACTGATCACGTGACTGATCATGCACTGATCACATGGCTGATCATGCACTGATCACGTGGCTATCATGCACTGCTCACGTGGCTGATCTGGCAATGATCACGTAGCTACCATGTACTGGTCACGTGACTGATCATGCACTGATCACGTAATTGATCATGCACTGATCATGTGGCTGATCATGCACTGATCACGTGGCTGATCATACACTGATCAAGTGACTGATCATGCACTGATCACGTGACTATCATGCACTGATCACTTGGCTGGACATGCACTGATCACGTGCCTGGTCATGCACTGATCACGTGGCTGATCATGCACTGATCACGTGACTGATCATGCACTGATCTCGTGTCTGATCATGCACTGATCACGTGGCTATCATGCACTGCTCACGTGGCTGATCATGCAATGATCACGCAGCTACCATGTACTGGTCACATGACTGATCATGCACTGATCACGTGACTGATCATGCAGTGATCACGTGGCTATCGTGCACTACTCACGTGGCTGATCATGCAATGATCATGTAGCTACCATGTACAGGTCACGTGAATGATCATACACCCATCAGGTGACTGATCATGCACTGATCACGTGGCTATCATGCACTGATCACGAGACTGATCATGCACTGATCACGTCTATATCATGCACTGATCACATGACTGCCCATGCACTGATCACGTGGATGATCATACACTAATCATGTGACAGATCATGCACTGATCACGTGGCTGATCATGCACTGATACCGTGACTGAGCATGGACTGATCACATGACTATCATGTAGTGATCACGTGACTTAATGGCGCTGATCATGTGACTGATCATGCGCTGATCATGTTTGCTATCATACACTGATCACGTGCCTCTGGAGGCAATAAACAAAGAGCTGAGTAGGCACGAATTATACAGTCTGCAGGCAATAATCATGGAACTCAGCTGTGAGGAATCATGCTGCTCAGCTGGCAATAATCAAGCAGCTGAGCAGGCAGGAATTACGCAGCACAGCTGGCAATTGTCAAGCAGATGACAGGCAGGAATCGTGCAGCTCAGCTGGCAATTGTCAAGCAGATGAGCAGACAGTAAATACGCAGCTCAGCAGGCCCTGATCACGTGACTGAGTATGCACTGTTCACGTGGCTGCTCATACACTGATCACGTGATTGATCATGCACTGATCACTTGGATATCATGCACTGATCACGTGGCTGATCATACAGTGTTCACGTGTCTGACCATGCACTGATCACGTGGCTGATCATATACTGCT